>NC_065535.1:11727031-12075781 GCF_932294415.1 Quercus robur | reverse complement strand
TTCCATTCTCTATACCCCACCTGGTTCTCCCTCCACCATTGGGCATGGAACGCCGTCGTGCCATTCCCCAGATACAATAAGAAAGTCTTTGTTCAACCCCTTGTTGGAGTTGGGGAGGCACTGAATTAGCCGAACCCTTTCGTCTCTGGTCTTCATGTAATAGATTTTTCCCTTTAATTTTTGAAGATTGTAGCATCAATTCACGTCATGATGGGTTAGTCTTAGCCCTATTTTCTCATTTAGGACATCCACACAACCCAGAATCCTAAACATATTGGCGGCGCACTAGGTGGGAGCTAACCGAAAATGCCTAAGGTAATTCTTCATTACTGGCCCCATGGGGATTCTCATACCCCCCTCTACGAAGGCGAGAATAGGGATTACCACCTCGCCTATATTTCTCAGAATATGCCACTCCCCCATCTTACAGTGCCTCAAACTCACATTGGGGGGAATTCTATAATTGGCAATGAACTTTTCCATCGCCTCTTCGGTCTCAACCAATTTTCTCAGTCTCATTTTAACCATCTCTAAGAACTACTAAACAGACTCAACCAACTACGGGAGAAGGAGAGGAACAAGAGAAAAATAAACCTAGAAAAGAAAAAACACGAGTTAATGGAGGCAGAGAACTTACAGAAAAGAGAAAAGGTGCCTCGGACAGGCTTTTTGTGCTGGAGATAGACTTGAGTTTGGACGAAAGTTCAGATGAACCCAGGGTATATGTGCTAGAACTCTTAAGTGCAAAACTGAAGAGACAAATCAGTTCCAAAAATCATTTATGCCTCCCATCGAAAGTAACTGCACGAATTTTCCCGCCCATAAAGGCAAGGAAATCTCAACCGTTAGATCACCATCGCGCCGTTGAACGTGGGAAGCACAGAGCCGCCCGCATTTAATGAGGACACGTTTCGCCTTCCAAAGGTTCCAGGAACATGTCTCGGGCAGACGAAGAGTCTCGGGAACCGATAGGTGACAATGATTGACAAGCTTTGGCAGAGGCCTGATGTCATCAAAACCCTCCTATCCGGCCGAGGATCCAGACAGCAGGATTTTGAGGGGCTATTGTGGGGCCAGAGAACTTACGACCCGACCCACTTTCCACTAGGGCCCAGGACCCGTGCCGAGGACGGTAGTTGTCGAGGACGAGTAGGGAAAGACCAAAAATAGCCTAGAGACGCAGCCGAGGACGACCCTGTCCTCGGCATCCCAAGACTTCGAAGAGAAGAGTGACATGTCATTAAAGGCAGCCTCCAAAAGGCCCCCAGAAGAAGAGGCGAGTAGAATGGGACCCACGTGGGGGTACGGTGTGGAGGTGGTTCAAGGTAAATACGTCCCCTCTGCATTGAATGCGTTCACAAACGTCTTAACCATATTAATGAGAAAAGACGCCTGAACAGTGTGGCTTCGGTTATTGCAACTAACAAAAAGCAAGGGGAGGTGGCTGATGGGACAGGTACTTGAATAGGCACCTGCCTGATCAACAGGTGGAGGGCCAGGATCAGCCAAGAAGGGCTATATAATGTGAAGACTAATGTGCCAAAAAAAGGGGGGCTGGGAAAAAAGGCCAAGAACCAGAGCCTCCCAGACCGTATCGAGGAGATAGATTTCTCGAGCGAACATGGTTTAGTTCTGTATCAATACCAAGACTAACCACCATCCGGTGACCAAGGCCTAGCCTTTCAAATCCACGCTCTACAAATTGTATTATTTGGGCCCTCAACGTGCGAACCCAATATCATATTGGGCGGAGGCGTGGATTGGCGGCTTGGGGCTTGGGCCGGTGACGTTGAGGCCGACGGAGGGGCACGGACTGGGCGATGGGGCTTGGGGAGATCGGCGATGGGGCTTGGCGTGGGTCGGCGAACTGGGTTGGTGGAACAGGTCGGCGATGAGGGAGCTGGCCGGCGAGCTGAGGGATGAGGGAGATGAGGGAGGCTGGCGAGCTAGAGAGAAAAAAAAAATTGAGGAAGAAAGAAGAAAGAAGAGAAGCTGGAGAGAGAGAGAGAGAGAGAGAGAGAGAGAGAAAAGGAAAGGAATATTTTAATGAGAGAGGAGAGAGAAGTGTAATAAATTTATTTATTTATTTTTTTTTTAGCTTTGAGTTACAGTGCACATCTAAAGATAGATGTGCACTATAGCTGAGGAGCTAAATCTTTTAAATTTAGCTCCACTGTTGCGTAATGATTTTTTGGTGTTTGAGAGCTAAAAAATAGCATTATACCTATATAGCACCATTGCTGTGAGTGCTCTAATACTTAGCTGCTGTGATTTTTTTTTTTTTGTGTCGGTAAGAACAAAATTATTTTTGTTTAGAATTTTTTAAATGACAGGGTTGTTTATTTTAAATAAAATTGGTTAATTGAGTTTATTTATTTATTTATTTATTTTAAGTTTTACTATTGGTAATTTTTTTTGTTGTTGAGCTATTTTTTTGGGCTTGTATATTTTGCTTTAAATTTTAGATCTATAAATTTTTTTCATAGTTACTAAAATGAGGAAAATACTAGCGCTACAAACTTTTTTATAAATTACTGATGTAATAAGTGGTTACTAGTAAGTAAAAAAATGATGTGAGTGCCGGGTCCATGTGCGAACTAATAAGAATTTGCTACCAAAACAGTTTGTAAAAATGTTGTAAAAAAATTTGTGAGTATAGCATTACTCTTAAAAGAATCAATAATATTGTTTAAGGGAAAAAAAATGTAATTTTATATAACAAAATTACTAAAATTAGTACATATATATATATATATATATATAATAATAATAATAATAATAATAATAATACTTTTTTATAAAAATTTAGGGGGGCCATTGCCCCAGTCCAAAGCTAGCTACGTCCCTGTAAAAGAGTGTAATTGACCGTATGATTTATTCTTTGAAATAAATAAATCATATGAGTTAACTGCATGTCTGCAACCTTTCAATGAAGTTGATTTTTTAGCAAATTCCTATGCTAATTCCCGTTAAAAAAAAAAAAAAAAAAAAATCCTATGCTAATTAAGAGATGTGACCAATTACACTCTTTTAGATCTATCAATCATATATATATATATATATATATATATATATATATATATATAGTGTTACTTACTTGCATCGAGTAGTGAAACCTCTTACTGCTAAATGCTAATTGAAAGGGTAATGTAAAGTTGAAAAATTGTAATTCCCTCAATACGTAACTCTTAAGGCTGTTCTCTGATCATTAACATGCATTAAATTATTTCCAACTAGCAAAGTTAAGCTAAATAATTGGACAGTCTTCTCCTCAATTAAAAAAAAAAAAAAATTGCTCTAGTTTTTACGCTCTAAACTCTTACCATTCATAATAAATTAAAAAATCCAAAATAATGTTAGACCGATAAATGGGAAAAAGTACCTCATACATTAGATATATGTATCTTCTAACTCACAACATGTGAGTCCCATACAACTGTAAGATTCATATACTGTGAGAGGAATGATGTATGTATCTGATACATGATTACGGCATTGGTCTAATACGCCATGTTTGAAAATCTATAAATACTTGGGTCGTCGTTTAGTAATAATTAACTCGTGCATTCAATATATATGTGTGTAACCTCTTCCACAATATGTAACCTCTCTCGCAAAATGTGCCGTTATGTTGTAAAGAGACTTACGTGTTAGGAGCAGGGGCATTCTCACGTTGGGACCCAAGGGGCCATGGCTATCCTAGCCCTAAGGCCTCCTCCATGTATTTTTTTTTTCTCAAATTCAAAATTTGTTATGGAATAAATATTTTAAGTTTACCAGTCTAAAAATTTAATAAGTTTCAAAGTTTTTTTTTTTCCAAAAGAAAAAAAAAAAAAAAAAAGGAAAAAAGAGTCAATTAGCTTATAAGTTGTGGCCATCCTCTAAAATGAACAACTTTTTAACTTAAAAACATTTTAAAAGGAAATTGTTCACTATGATTTGGTGTTTTATGCTACTAAATAATTTAGTAAATGCACAAAAAAAAATCTTTTTTTTTAATTAGTATAAAATTAAGGGCAAACCAATAAATAAGAGACTAAGTGTATTCAAGCATGATTGTTCTTTTATTTCTATTCTAAGCTAATTTATTGTTCTTATGTGTATGCGCGGTGCACGTGTGTGTTCTTTTTTTTTTTTTTTTGAGAAAACACGTGTGTGTTCTTTAATCAATATATTTCATACTAGTTTTTTTTTTTTTTTTTTTAATTCAAAATTTGGATGGGAACGATGGTAAATACGAAGCACACAAATATTTTTATTCACCATCATTTCTTCCTATTGTGTGACAAATGGTTGGTAAGGATTAAAAGATCAACGATTTACCTACTCATTTATAGAATGATTGTACTTGTATTTACTCTTTTTGTTTCTCATACAAGTACAAGATGAATGTAGAGATAATGGCCCAAAATTATATATTGGGCCTTGGGCCTTGGCCGAGGACGTTGGTTGATCCGATGGCGAATAAACAGTAGTGAGGGTGTTAAGCTTAAAGTCCCATGAGTACGTGGCAAATGGAAAGGTTGGGAGAGATGGTTCGAGGAGGAGTATCTCCTCGGATCAGCGAAGCATAGACCAAATGTATATCCTATCGTTCAAAGTGACCTTCTAGGAAATTCCATTGATAGGGACGTGTATTATGAACGTACAAGAGGGATGGAAGCCTGGAAATATCTAAGGAAAGGTTGATGCCACCGCATTAAATGCTCTGCAGCTAACTTTCTGACTGCATTAATGTGGAGAAAAACCCTAAACAGTGCTGCCTTGACTACCCCAACTCACAGAGAGCCTTAAGGGGTATCCGATGGGACAAGCACTCAAGTAGTGGCTTAGATAATCAATAAGTGTAGGACTAAGATCATTCAAAGGGAACTATATAACATAAGAGACCCACCAAAAAAGAAGAAAAAGGAGAAATGAAAAGATCGAAACACTGTAGCAATCAAGAAACAAATTTGTAATCAAACTTAAGAGAAATATATAAGAACTGATCTCCTTGGACTGTGCCGAGGACGATTTTCTTTAGTTGAATCAATTTGTCTTTTTGTTCTTGTCATTGGAACCCACTCTATTGGTCATCCAACTCGTTTAAGCCCAGTTTTTCAACCCACTCTTTACAAATTCATTGTTTTGGGGTTTTCGGACTTGAGTCCATCTATCATTTGGGCTAAGATCCAAATATGGTCCTTACAATGAACATTTTCAATCAAAATTAGATATCACAACAAAAAGGGAGGTGGTTTTCTTAAAGACTACGTGACTTCATATATTGAAAATGAAATTAATACAAATTTAGTACAGACTCAATCATAAATTATTTTCAAGATTCAAAAGAACATCAAATTCATTTCTAATAAATGATTAATTTGATTTTGTAAGATAGATACTAGATTTATTTATTATTTTCAAGATTCAAAAGAACATCAAATTCATTTCTGATAAATGATTAATTTGATTTTGTAAGACAGATACTAGATTTATTTATTTATTGCTTGAATAGTTTGATTTTGTATGGTATATCTATTCTTAAATTTAAGTATATTTTCCTCTATTGAAATATAACATTGTTTTTTTTGGTTCCCACTTTGGTCCCTCCAAAATTAAAATCTTAATTTTGTCATGACTAAGAAAGATAATGCATGTGATGTGAGTTCTAATTAACTCAAATTGGTAAAATTTCTTATTATCAACACCATAATGATTATTCTTAGCACGATGTCATGATGATAATGAATAATCATCATGGAGCTCACACTATAAGCCTAAAAGTTGAAATTAATTATATCCTATTTTAGGTTTCTCAAAAAAAAAAAAAATCTTATTTTTAAATATATATATATATATATATATATATAAATGATGATGCATATAGTGATTAGGGAGTTGATTCGGTGCTATAATCTAGCAATTTTGGTAGTGATGGAAATTAGAATTGGATGTGAGAGGGCTAGGGAGATTACAAATAGGCTACCTTTTGATCGTGCTATCCACACGGAGACCATTGGTTATGCGGGTGGTTTATGGTTGCTGTGGAATTCTGATAGGGTGGAGATTACAGCATTAGCCAACACTAAACAGGAGATTCATACCGTGATAAAGGTACGAAATTCTAACTCTAGCTAGTTGTTTACTGCAATTTATGCAAGTCCTAGAATTGCGGAAAGACATGTCTTATGGGAAAATTTAATTAAAGTTGCTGAGATGCATAATATGCCTTGGGTGTTAGCTGGGGATTTGAATGAGCCCTTTATGGAGGGTGATAAATTTGGGGGAAGGGCTGTCAGTGTCAGTAGATCTTTACTCTTTAAGGAGTGCTTGGATAAATGTAGTATGATTGACATTGGGTTCTCTGGTTCGCATTTCACATGGACTGATAAAAGAAATGTTCAAGCTCTCATTCAAGAGAGGATTAACAGATTTTTTGTTAATCCTAGCTGGTGCCTTATGCACCCTGAAGCAAAAGTGGTTCACTTGACTAGATGTCATTCAGACCACTGCCTTGTGCTGTTGGATATGCAGTTGAGAGTTGCTATTAATAGGAAGAAACCTTTCAAGTTCCAAACTTGTTGGTTGTCTAACCCAACCTTTCCCAACATAGTATCTCAACCATGGAGACATTAACCCATGCTTGCGGATGCTATAGATTCTTTCACTAAAGAGGTAGAGAAGTGGAATAGAACGCAATTTGGAAATGTCTTTGCTAGAAAAAACAATATTATGGCTCGCTTGAATGGCATTCAGCAGGCTATAGCGATTAGACAGTCAAACTTCATCCTTAATCTTGAGAGTGAGTTGCTTAAAGAGCTTGATAATGTGCTGAAAGAGATTTGGGCTTTAAAGTCTAGAGTTAATTGGATGATTCAAGGCAATAGAAATACTACCTTCTATCATGTGTCTACCTTGGTTAGGAGAAAAAGGAATCAGATTTTGGCAATTAAAGATCTAGTAGGGGAGTGGCTGTATGAGGAAGAGGCAATTAAAAATGTCAGTTGGAGTGGTTTCAATGATGTGTACTCCTCCTCTCTCTCTAGTGCATCTTGGTCGATTCCTTTTACCACTATATGGCAAGGCAAATTATCAGATAAGGAAAGGGTGAGTATTAGTGGGGATGCTTTGGGGGAGGAGATTAAAAATGCCTTATGGTCTCTTAAGGCTTTTAAGGCCCCAGGTCCGGATGGCTTGCATGTGGGGTTTTTTCATAGATTTTGGTTGATTGTTGGCAATTCTGTGATTGATTTGGTGAAGAAAGTCTTTGTTGAGAGGAAAGTTTCAGAGTTCTTGAATAGGACTCACATTGTCCTTATTCCAAAGATTCAAGGACCGGAGACATTGGGTAACTATAGGCCTATTAGTTTATGCAATACAGTCTATAAAGTGATTACAAAGATTATTGTTGCTAGACTTAGGCCTTTTTTGGAGAAGCTTATATCCCCTCTTCAAGATGCCTTTGCACCAGGGAGGAAAGGCATTGACAATGTAATCATTATGTAGGAAATTGTCCACACCCTTAGCAAAAAGAAGGGGAAAGTGGGGTATATGGCCATTAAAGTGGATTTAGAGAAAGCGTATGATAAGCTTGAGTGGAGCTTTATAAGAGGCATGCTTGTTAGAACCAATTTGCCTGATTGATCTCATTATGAGCTGCGTTTCTACAGTTTTGACCTCAATATTGGTGAATGGAGAAGTTTTGGACCCCATTTATCCATCGAGAGGGATTAGGCAAGGAGACCCGTTCTCCCCATATTTGTTTATATTGTGTATGGACTTCCTTGGCCAACTTATCCAAGAAAAATGTGAGGCAAAAATGTGGCAACCTATTAAGGCTTCTCAAAGTGGGCCATCTTTTTTGCATTTATTTTTTGCGGATGATTTGGTGTTATTTGGGAAGGCAGATGGGAGGGGGTGTGTTGTTAATAGAGATGTTCTTGATGAATTTTGTAGCATGTCGGGGCAATCAGTGAGTATTACCAAATCTAGAGTATATTTCTCTCCTAATGTGGATAGGGATACAAGAGAATCGCTATGTGATATTCTTAGTTTTGCTTCCATGGCCTCTCTTGGCAAATACCTTGGATTTCCCATCAAGCATCCGGGTGCCACCACTCAAGAGTTTAATTTTATCCTAGATAGAGTCAAGCAAAAATTGTCCGGGTGGAAAGCTAACATGCTCTCTTTGGCTGGCTAGGCTGTTTTGATTTAAGCTTCCTTGACAACAATCCCTTCTTACATCATGCAAGGCACTTACTTACTAGGAAGAATCTTGGATGGTATAGACCGGGTTAATAGAAATTTCCTATGGGGTTCATCGAAGCCTACAAAGAAAATACATTGGGTTGGCTGGTAGAAAGTTACAAAACCTAAAGAAGAAGGTGGGCTGGATTTGCAAGAGGCAAAGAGTAGAAACACTGCTCTCCTTGCCAAGTTGGATTGGAGGTTTCATACGAAGGAAGATGCTTTGTGGGTGAGAGTGCTAAAAAGAAAATATTGCAGCAATAGGAGATTAAATGCTGTTAATATGGATAGGCAGCCTTGCTCTCAGATTTGGAGAGTCATTAAGAAGGGTAGGGAAACATTTAACAAAGGCAGCATGTGGGTGGTTCATAGAGGCAGTACTCTCAGCTTTTGGCTGGACAATTGGACATGTAAAGGTCCTATCCGCAGCCTCATTCATGGTCCTTTAACCCGTGAAGCAAGCCAATGGAAGATTAAAGATGTTTTGGTAAGTGGAGGTTGGGATTGGAATCGAATTCCCTTTGAGCTTACACCTGAAATTAAATCAATCATTCAAGCCATTCCTATTTCCTTAAGGGATGGAGGAAGGGACAGGTTAGGATGGAGAGGTAATGCTAGGGGTTGTTTTGACCTCAAAAGTGCCTATTCCTTTACTAGAGAGGTGGTTGATGTGAAGGATGTGGGAAGTATAGATGTTGGTTGGATTTGGGAATTAGATACACTCCCTAAAATTAAAACTTTCATATGGAGATGTTTTCATAATAGCATAGGAGTTAAAACTTGCCTTGTTAGAAGAGGATTTGTGGATGATGAAGGGTGCCCTATTTGCCAAAGAGATCCAGAAACCATATTGCATGCCCTTAGAGATTGTCCAAGGGTAAAGCAAATATGGAGTCAGTTGGGTGTGAAGGGAAATAATAGTGATTTTTGGAGGAGTAATCTGCATAAGTGGCTGCATAATAATGCGAAAGTGAGATGTAGTCTTATTCAAGGGAAGCCACCCTGGAGAATCATGTTTAACTTTACTGTGTGGTGCATTTGAAAGAGTAGGAACTCTTTTGTATTCAATAGGAAGAGCCCAAATCCGAACCTGTATAGAGAGATTTCCAATCAAGCTGCAGAGTTTATGTTTTGTGTCTCATCTCCACGCAACCCAATCTAAAGAGTTAGCAAGAGAATCAGGTGGGAGAAACCGCCCATAGGGTGGAAAAAATTGAACACTGATGGCTCGGTTATTGGGTGTATGGAGCGGGCGGGATATGGAGGGGTAGTGAGGGATGAGCATGGAAATTGGGTTGTAGGATTCACTAGGCATATAGGAGCAACTAATAGTTTTGTTGCTAAATTGTGGGGGCTGAGGGATGGTTTTTTGTTGTGTAGTAGATTGAATATCTCTTGTCTTATTGTTGAGATAAATGCCAAAGTGATTATGGATGTCATGAAGAATTCTGCTTATGTAAATCAGATTATATCTCCCATTTTGGACGATTGCAGGTAGTTGATGACCGGATTTCAGCAAATTCAGTTGAAGCATTGTTATTGCCAAGCTAACCGATGCGCTGATCTGATGGCTAGACTAGGAGCTGACCAAGAACTAGAATACATTTTGTTTTCAAGTCCGCCTGTGGAATTAGCTAAGGCTTTGGAGGATGATTGTACTGGTGTTTTCTTTAACAGATTATGTACTGATTTAGATGTAATGTGTTGAGTTTTATGAAATCGTCTTTTAACCCAAAAAAAAGAAAAGAAAAGATACCCCAAGTGCCTTCCCATCGTTTAGCTCTTAGCACACACACGAGCCTTGGGCATGCTTTGAAACTTGGGCCATTCAGATTCAGAGTAACAAACTCCCATTGGTCCTGCTAGAGAACGAAATGGACTTGTTATAGTTCAGAACTTGGGCTGTTCAAAAAATTTAAGCCCAAATTTCACAAAATGCACATATATATAATATATACAGTTCACAGCAGAGAATCCACTTTCCTCAAAAAAAAAAAAAAAAAAAAAAAAAAAAAAAAAAAAAAAAAGCAGAGAATCCACGTGGAGGAACATTTGCCATTTGTGAATTGTGATACATGAAAGTCTCCGAGTGTCTGGTGGTTAATATTTGTACCTACCCCACATATCCAAATCCACTAGTGATGGACTTCAATTCTAGCTGCTTCAGTTCCACACTGCTTCTACTGGGTGAGAAACACCCTGTGTGTTAGAGATAGAGACCTCGACAAAAATTGGACTACATTAAAAAATGTCACTAGCACCTTCACTCCCTCGCTTGCACTCTCCATTTCTTTGTTGCCCTCTCAAGCTCTCTTCTCCTACAACTTCTTTTTTCTCTTACAAATCCCAAAGAACTCAACGGTCACCAGTGTCTTATCCATGCATTCGAGCTCTTGATCTTGATCAAAACACGGTTCTTTCTCCATTCCCTTTTGTTTTTGTTTTTATAATAACATATTCCTTGTTTCTCTATGAGTGATTTGGAAATAACATTTTCAGGTGGTGGCAATAACTGTTGGGGTTGCTAGTGTAGCAATTGGGATAGGCATTCCTGTCTTCTATGAAACCCAAATTGATAATGCTGTAAGTGCTTTTTCCACTTTCTTGTAAATTTCTAATTTTGTAATGTTAGATTTGGTAAATTCTATTTTGTTTTACTTACTGATGTGTACTAAAATTGAGGCTTTTTGTTTATGTTGCTGCAGTCAAAGCGAGATAACACTCAGCCATGCTTCCCTTGCAATGGCACCGGTGCACGTAAGTAATAATATTAAATTGCTCTGAATTGTGAAATTTTCATGTTTGCCTTAAAGCTAATTGAGTGAAAATATAGAAAACTATAGAAATTTTATGTTAATAAAGAAGGAATGAAGATTGAATGGTATGTACCAAATGGTGTGTAATATAAGAAGTTGATGCTTTGTTTTATTTGTTCAATGAGTCAAGGTGCTGAATTCTAATCTATCAGTTTAATACAACTAAGATGGTTCTGGATAATGTCCATAATTTTCACACGATTAAGTTCTTATTATAAAATTTTGCACCTCGACAATTCAATAATTATAGTGATACAAAAATTTTCACAACTGCTCATGTGGCCTATTGTGATTGGTTCATAATAAAAGTGATATCAGTGATGGAGTCATGTGAAAGTAATGTTGCTCTAATCACAACCTGTGACCTTAGCAAGTTGTGAAAAATATTGTTAAAAAAATTGTGTCCTTAGGTTTGCTCTGAACCATATTATGAGAATTCATTAAATGGATATTCCCCAATGTCAACTATTAATTCTTGGACTAGTCGATGGGTTATAGATTCGCTCCATTTCTTTGTGGTTTTTGAGAAGTAGACTCAACTTCTTATCTCTAGTGCTACCACAAGGTGTGGTGATTTTGGTAAAATTGTTTGTTATTATGGCGTAAAGAACCTTTTCTTGATTGATTTACACATTTACATGGATTCAATGTAAATCAATCAAGAAAAGGTTTTGAGAGAATCTCCTTCAACCCATTTTATGGCAATTCATACAACTATCCACGTGTATTAAATCACGACTCATTAAATTATTTAAACAAGTCACGTGATCTATTAAATAGGTAATGTGACAAAAGGTACATGTGGATGGCCATTTGCATCGCCACGTAGTGGGTTGGAGGAATTTTCTTCCAAACCAGGTTGGAAGTAAACTCTGTCCCATTTACATTCACAGCAGTTAACAGGCCAGAATTAGGATCTTACATTGCCCATCACACTGCGGAACTAGTCATAACTTATAGACTAACTTATGTTCAGAAACTTATTGACTTTTTATTAAAGCAAATTGCAAATGTAGGCTTAGATTTTATATAGAAAGTTGGCAACCAGGGTGATCAAATAAACTGTATATGCCTTAGTACTCTTTGATCAATTAATTAATCTTCACTGGTGCAAGTATATTATACATGGTATATTACTCTTTGATCCTAGATTTTAGTTTTAGGTTTATCACCAAGGGGGCTCATTTTTGCAAACTCACAATCTGGATACCATATAGTTAAAAAAAAAGAAGGGCAGTTACTCAACTGCAATTCCATATGGAACTCAACATTTTTTGGCAAGAATCAGCTTGATAGCTGTTTCAAATCTTTACTCTCATGAAAGTGGATAACTCTTCCCCAGAGAAATGCAGATTTTGCCTAGGAACTGGTTCAGTGACAGTAGAGCTTGGTGGGGATGAGAAGGACGTCTCTCGATGCATCAATTGTGAAGGTGCTGGTTCATTAACGTGCACCACATGTCAAGGCAGTGGGATACAACCTCGATACCTTGATCGCAGGTATGGATTTCTTTAATATAACTTGGTTTTTTTCTCTTGTGCTACCAAAAAATGGAGCAGAAGAGAAAATAAACGAAGTAAAATAATATTTTTGACTACAACAGCTCAGTTATAAATGAAAAACCACTATGCCAATTGAGATAATAACATTAACAAGAAATCAAACTGGACCAGTTTATTACCTGTGTTTAGCCTAATAATGTATCACAGCAATATTTAGATGTTGCTGATTTAATAAACCTAATAGTTTTAAAGTTCAGATTTCTGTATTGGGAATATATTGAGAAAGACAAATATATGTTTATACAGTTGACTATTTAGTTAGTTCCAATTATGCGAATCCTACTGATGAGTTAGCCAATAGATCAGCTGGTTATTACTAATAACTTATTAGGTTAGATTTTCCAATTGAGGAATTAGTATAATATATAATGACACCACTTAACCCAAAAGATTAAACTTATGAGTTTGAACCTAATTATGTTATATTGATTTCTTAAGTTCTTAAATTTTTTCTTTGTGGGACTTCTAGTCATATGTGTATAACCAACATGAAATACTTGCCTACTAAAAAATATGAAAAAGCTTGAATTTTTTGTTGACGGAGTGCGTATTTGTTTTGAACAGAGAATTCAAGGATGATGACTGAACCCAAGAAGAAGTAGCAGTGATTTTGATTTCAATACATTGGATAATTAACTCATTACTAGAGAAACAGGAAGAGATCCGCATTTCCTACATGTGTTTCTATACACCTATTTTACCTTCTGTCGAAGTGTTTTTCATGCCTTTCTGTTGTACAATTTGATTATTGATATAACCATCCACCTTCATTCTTTTACTAATTTTTGTTATGATATACCAAATAAGGCTGAAAGAACAATCGGCACACTGTTTTTTTGGCTGAAACAGGTTGAAAATTGAAACCTAGTATCATGTATTTTTTTGGATAAACAGCTATCTAACTCCAAGAATGTGGGCACTCTCCAATCTTGTTTTTAACACCCTATTTGATAAATGCAAGGGTTTCTATACTTGAAAATGTGCAAGTTTGAGAATACTATTTAGGCTTATGGTGGCAAATTTATTTGGGGATGGTGAATGCCCCCCTCCTGCTCTGATCCAACTAACCTCATCCTCTCCTAGAAGGGTTTTCCCTACTCAAAAGAAGAGATCGGGTAGGAACGGATTTTGCTAGCCCCACCTTGACTTGGTTGTATGTGTGTGTGTATATATATAATTTTTACACATATATTTAAATTAGTTATATATATAATTTATTCTATTATATATATATATATATATATATATTCTATTTCTAATTTCAAAACACTTATCTCTCTTTCAATAGTCTTACTATCACCCTTACCCCTTCGCTTTCCCATCAACGACAACAAAATGTTAATAAGAATGGACAATCGAGTCTTTACTCAATTTATCGTGCTCCAATTTTATGCAGATTGTTTTTATTCCGTAAGAGGGAATGGGATGGGAGCAAGGCATCCATGATCCAACTCAATCTCGCTCTATTGTCATTTGTCATCCCTATTTTTATGTTCTTAAAACAACTCAAATTCTCATCATTACTAAAAATTGTGTTGAATGGCAAGATGGTTGCAACAACCTTAAAGGTCACCACAGCAACTACTTACAAAGAACAATAAGTAGTTCTAAGGTCATCACAACAACTACTTACAAAGAACAATAAGATGAGAACTACGACTAGATTTGATAAAATTAGATCACACCCAATAGCACCTATAAAAAAGGGGTGAGTAATATGATCGGTAACTTATTATAATTTGATCTGTTATTGAATAGGTCATTCCCAAGCTGACCCATCTTGACTTGTTTGCTTGCTCTCTATTACAAAGTTTAATATGATTCATAATATGTTAACCTAATCCATCAAAGATTAGGTATGGATAGAGAATAGAAGGACGAATCCTTGGATAGGATGGGATTAGACTATGAGCGTCTCAACCCTTGCTCGTGTATAGGGAAAAGTGATATGGAAAAGAGTGGGGCAAATTCAAACGAGATGGTAACAACGAAAATACATAAACAAGTGTTTGGAAGGGTAATAGAATATTAATATATGTAAAAATTAAACTATAAATAATATATATTATATAAAAGATTCAAATAATATTTTATATATATATATATATATATATATATATATAAATGTGTGTGTGGACTTATAGGGTCTGTTTGTTAGTGTTGTTTAAATAACAATTTTTGTTGTTTAAACAACATAATACGTATTTTCACAATATTTTTTTCATCCATACGTATTTTCATAATATTTAAATAACGTTATTAAAACAACATTACAGGGGGAATTTTGGCATCCTAACAAAATAAGAGAGATGTTATATTTACAATATTTTTACAACAAATCATAAATGATTAATTGTTATTAGTCATAAAAATAACAATTAATAACAATCTGACTTAAGATTTGTAGTAAAAAGTTTCTCCAAAAAAAAAAAAAAAGATTTGTAGTAAAAATATTATTAAAATGTTATGGAAATATCGTTTCCGTTTAGTCCGACAGTCCGACTTGTCTTCACACTTTAACCCGCATCTACCCGAATCGCCCCCGCCCTACTCGTTCCGATTGCCGCCGCCAGCCACAGCTCTTCTAGTTTTCAGTAAGTTTGGGGTTTACGAGCTAGAGAGAGAGAGAGAGAGAGAGAGAGAGATGTTATTCATAGTAGGCCTAGGACTGGGTGATGAGAAGGACATAACTCTGAGAGGATTAGAAGCTGTGAAGAAGTGCGAAAAGGTGTACATTGAGGCCTACACTTCTCTCCTCTCTTTCGGTCTCTCTTCCGATGGCCTTTCCACACTCGTATGTATTGTAACCTCTTTCCTCTCTCAATATTTGCTTTTCTTTCTTTTCAGATTATTTTGGGTTTTTATTTTTTAATTGGAGCAGGAAAAATTGTATGGGAAATCAATTACGCTTGCGGATAGGGAAATTGTAGAGGAAAAAGCCGATGGTATTCTATCCGAGGCTCGTGAGTCTGACGTGGCTTTCCTTGTTGTTGGGGATCCTTTTGGGTATGCTACTTTTCTTGTTTGTTTTTGCTTTTGTGGTTTGCTCTAGTAGGATCATATTTGGGGTTTATTGAATTATTGTGTGTGTGTGTGTGTGTGTGTGTGTGTTTTTAAATGTAAGCTTTTGTGTATTGCAAGTGAAGAAACATTAGTTTTGTACTAGTGGGCATTAGTAATTTATCAATTAGGGGAAAAAAGAAAAGAAAATTTCAGTTAATGTTCAGTATTTGGAGTAAAATCTTGCATGGAGCTTAAACTATGCATCGGTTCTCAAATACCGTAAATTTCAGTTAATGTACATGTATAAATCAAGGAATGATCCAAATTTGCCAATAGCCTTGTAGCTAAATTGGTTGGCATCTCTTAGTGTGTGCATGACATCCAGGTTCAAATTCCGCAAAAAATGAAAAAGAAGAAAAAAAAAGAACAGCTTTCAACATAGGAGTAACATAGTTCTTTATTGGATTTGCTCTATTGGATGTATTCTTCTTCTGTTTAATGCTTTGGTTTCAAACACAGAGCAACTACACACAGTGATCTTGTTGTACGAGCAAAGAAAATGGGGGTTGAAGTCAAGGTGGTGCACAATGCATCAGTGATGAATGCAATTGGTGTATGCGGGCTACAACTCTACCGCTATGGAGAGACCATTTCAATACCATTCTTTACCGAAACATGGAGACCCGATAGCTTTTACGAGAAGATTAAACAAAATCGCTTGCTCGGATTGCATACACTCTGCTTACTAGGTGAGGTACTCCCAGCTTTTATCTCTTCAAATAAGAAAGACATAGCTTGGTATATCAGTAGCAATCTCTTGGAATTACCCAAACACGTTTACCAAATTTTATTTTATAGACACACACGCGCACACACTTCAAGTAATTTAGAACAAAGGAGCACTGACTTTTGTGTTCACAACAATGTTTAATCTACATGTATTTCTGTGCATTTTAAATTATAAACCTAGCTTAGGTATCAAAGTCCATCTTTATGGAAGACTATGGCCTGTTACTTTACTCATGTATGATAGCATCATAGTATCATTGTGTGTTTCTCACTGATCCCTCAATTATGAATAGGCAGCTTTTGAAAGTCTTTTCTGTTTATCAAAATCTTGGACAGTCAGTCATCCTGGTTTAGAAACATAGAGGCTAGACCTCATAGCTTTAGGTGTCTGAAAAAGCAACTTAGCATCTAGAGTGAATGACTCTATATTCTAGTCCTGGTAGCCTTTGGATTTTCTGAGAATCTATAATCCTTTCCTTCTTTATGGACTAACATGTGCCAGTCACTTATCTAGTAAAAAGGAAAAAAAAAAAAAAAAAGTTTCTCTGAATTCTGGCTAGTTTGCGATTTGTGCCGTTTCTTGATGTCTATACTAAAAAATGTCATTGCAAATTCTTTTGTTCCTGCAGATATACGGGTGAAGGAACCCTCACTGGAATCTTTGTGCAGGTCTGTACTTAAACTGAATGATTGCCTTCTCAATTTTCTGTGATTCTTATGTTCTATACTGTTACTTCACTTCTACCAATGCTTATACTGATTATGATTTCACTGCTTTACCCCTTGAATTCTTACAGAGGAAGAAAGCAGTATGAACCACCTAGATACATGACAATAAACACTGCCATTGAGCAGCTCCTGGAGGTTGAGCAAACCCAAGGAGGATCTGGTAAGGGTCATTTTTCCTCCATCCAGGCCTTCACTTTCAAGTGTAGATTTTGTGCGTGTGATGTGTTTGGTTCACCAAATTTACTACTTGAGTTTAATTTAAAATTTATGCATGTATAAAACTGATGGCAATTGCCTAGGTGGCTACCTGCCTTCTTCCATGAGCTGATACCCCATATTTTGCTGCAATCAATTCTCAATTTCTCTAAATATAATGTATTAATTTTTGCAAAATAATGTGTTATTTAAGGACTGGTGATTTTTGCATTGTCCTGCAGCCTACAACGAAGACACCGATTGTGTTGGGTTTGCTCGGCTGGGAAGTGAGGATCAGATGATAGTTGCAGGTACAATGAGGCAACTACAGACGATTGATTTTGGAACACCTCTGCATTGCCTTGTCATAGTAGGCAAGACCCATCCAGTGGAAGAAGAAATGTTGAACTTTTACAAACTTAGAGGAGAGAGTTTGGAACGGATTGATGTGACCATCTGATTTTTCTCTAGAAGGGATGAGTATATACTGCCTCCTTATTCAAGTTGGTTAGTTTGGTATACCTTTCTATTTTTTATTTATATCTGCCTTAACTCCTGCCACCCAAAAAGAACCAACACTTGCAAAGGGGTTCCATATGAACCTTAACACAGCAGTTTTGTTCCACCCAGCCACCTTAAACAAATTTTGCATATCTTTTTAAATTTGTATGAACTTTTGTGGATTGAGGTAAATGTTTTTTTCATTGTGATGTTTCACTGCTTTGCACGAATTGAACATAGTTTAGAAGATTTGCCATTTTTTAGTTAATAAATTTCTATTAGTACAATGATTAGTTTTCTAGTCCTTTTTTTTTTTTTTTTATTACACATAAAGAAGATATAGTGTTATTCATGAGAAATTTGGAGTTTTAGGGTTAAATATTTCTCCAAAAGCACCTCTATCCAAGCCCTAAATCCTCGAGGCATGTCTGGTCAAAGCATGGGCCACTTTGTTCCCCATATTTGCCTATATGGGATATGTTGCACCCCTGAAATCTTTGAAAGCCTTCGTCAGTTCTTTCTGCTTCAGTGCTTGGATGGTTGAAAGAATATCACTTTCCATGATAATCTGTTGAAATGCAAAGCTTGAAAAATTGCCACAACTTATTTATGTTTGGTGTCATGAACCGTTCTTATCTTTTTACTTGTGCAAGCTGCCATTGAGCCTTGAAAATCTTGTGCAAGCTGCCATGGAGGGATCTATCTCACTATTTCTTTGGCCTTTATTCATGGTTTTGGCTTGTTGGAATTCTGTCAAAATTTTATGTGGCACTTGCTGAGTTATGTGTTGCATCATTAGTTTTCTCCTATGCTGGATCTTGTTTCACTGGTCCCACACTCTCTATGCAATGGTAAACGTCAGCTCCGGCCCCTATTCACCATGTTATCAACCACATCCCAAAACACATTCACAAAGTTCACCTGTTGCGTGAGTCTCCGTTGTATCCCATCAAAAAAACTACTGACACCTCTCTAACTTTCTCATAACCTCACAGTGCATGAGAAGTGGATTCCTTATCTCATTGGCATGCATCACACCTGACTTCACTAGGCAAACATCTTGATTTTATTTGCCACATTCATCTTCCACAGTTGTTTTTAATATTCAATTTTTACGAGGGGGTGGGGTTGGAATTTGAACCCTTGTTCTCCTCATATTAGAAACCAGGCAATGCCACTGAGCTACAAGACTCTTGACTTCATCTTCCATGGTTTTCTTCAAAAGGATCACGTTCTTTCACCATTTGAGCTTTCTCCTCAATGGCTTGCAGATTTCATGCTCAAACCAACCCTATATGTACTTTTGACCATGAATAAGTGTTTGTCAATTACCAATCCAAATTAGCTTGTCCTTCAGGAGTGAGTTGCTTCGACGAATCTTTTTTATTTATTCAGCTTCATGACGCATAAGCACCATATCTATCAAGTCCTCATTCCATCACTTTGAACCTCATTGATTAATTCCCTCACCTTCACAGCTTCTTGAAAAAAATTTCTTGGGAATACAACTCGGTACATAGATGGTGTTAGTAGCCACCTATCATGCCACATTCTCACTGACTTTCTACTTCCAGTTCTCCAATGGTTGCCCTAATGAATTACGTTTCTAGCTCTAATGATACTAATTAAAGCGTATGAAGCTTTTAGGCCCAGTTTTGCCTCCAATAACAGCCCTGTCAACCTCACCAATAAGATGGTTTATGTTCTAAGTTTTGGTGGTATTATTAAAAGGGAAATGCTAAGGGCACTCGTTAAGAATTCAGTTAAAGAAAGTTTTTATGGGAAAAGAAAAAAAAGTAATTAATGTTTTGACAGTTTTTTTCATTTCCCATAAAAATGATGTCAAAACTTTCCTAAAATGGATTCTTAATGAGTGCCCTTAGGACACTCGTTAGCATGACCCTAAAAATATATTTGTAGTTCATGACCATCTCCTCCACATTAATACTGAAATAGTAACAGAAAACTGTTCAAACTTCTAAGTACGATGAGTGTGTGGCTTATTTATCACACAATATTAGAATGTACCCGCTTCTCACTTTAGGGCAAGACTTACTGTAGTTTCGTGAATAGGATTTGGCAATTGATAATTGTGGAACTTTGTCAAAAGTAGATTTCACTGTATCCTAGAGGCAGCTTGCAATGGAAATAATGCAAGGAAAAGAAAGTGTTTTCCACACATTTGTTGTTTGAATATCGATCTAACATTTACTTCGTCTTTAATTTCACAAACTTTGGCCCCAACATTTGTCTCATGTTATACTTATCAAACAAAAAAAAAAAACCATTTATCTCATGTTATACTTATCAAAAAAACATTTATCTCATGTTATTTCATACTCTGCTAAGAAGAAGACTGAACCGAGCACAAGATTGTTAAGACCAAATGCATTCAACTTGGATTAATTCTAGTAACATGCTTTATATCATAGATTACTTACATTCAACATGATTTTTACATACAAAAACTTGGTACAACAGTACAAATACATGATCTTTTGTAATAAGACTAATAATACATAAAATTTTACGACAATTTTCAAAACTTTTGTGGTATTTAAGTGAGTATAACTTTTTTTAGGTGTGTGAGTTTGGCATGCTCCCTCATTTGTTCAATTTGACCTTCCGTCTAGAATTTCCGGGCTTATTGCGCCGTCAAAGATTTGGCAAGCCCTTAGATTTTAAAGAACATTATTGAATGTCATCTACATTCTTCCAGAATTTCCGGGCTTATTGCACCTTCAAAGATTTGGCAAGCCCTTTGATTTAAAGAACATTATTGAATTTCATCTACACTCTTGAGCAAAAGTACGATAATCTTCAATTCTGGGAAAAAAAAAAAAATAGAAACAAAATTAATTTATTGGTCTAAATCAAGAAGACACTATATAGATTATAGCACAGAGACAATGTAGATCGTGCATTCTGCATTATTCAAGAGAAAGGTGAGGCAAATTCTAAGCACTTAGCATATATAATGTCATAATTCAAAGGCAAATGATTTAATAATAAACATTGAATTGAAGAAATATACATACGTTTTATGGTAACAAGGTTGAGTGTCTTTCGAGAACCAAGCAGATTGAGGATGCTTTTCATTGAATATTATTTTAGTTTATTTTTTGTGATCTTCAGGTACTTCGGGGACTTCATGAGATTAGGTTTTCTAAGTCCTCTCTTTACTTCAATTTATATGGCAGTATTATACTGATTTTTTTTATATAATAATATTATACTGATTGCAGCCTTAAAAAAAATAACCAAAAAAGATAGCTATATAATTTTGGCAACACACGAAAGAAAAATGCTAATGTCTGAACAAATTTTCAACAGACTTGTTTGGCTTTTCTGCAAACAAACTGAAGGTCCTGGACCGAGACAAGACAAGTAAAGCAAGACACAAAGCTCTATTAAGAGTAGCAAGGAATGGAAAATTTATTTTCTGTTGATCAATGCAAATTATGAATGTTAGACATGTGAAAACAATAAAAATTATAAAATACTTCAAAATAAAAATACTAGCCTGTAGTGTACGTAGTCTATGTCAAAGACATGATAAGCAAGAAATGGAATAACATAGCAAATTACAAACAAGAGGACTTGGTCAAGAGTTTTAGGACATACCAACCCTAGCAGGGGATAATTTCCATAATCCACACTGGTAGAGGAACCAAGTATGTGGATTTCCTTTGGTGCCTGCTATTTTTTGCCTGAGTGCTGAAAATTGATTGTTAAGCATCAAACAGTTAGTTAGCAACATAACATGATGGTTAATTGATTGTTTGAACTAGGATAAAAACCAGAATTCAATTTGTAATTTTGACCCCTCAGTAAAAATTTTAAAAAAAAGGTGCTACAAATTCTTGGAGGATATAATCCTAACAGATCCTCAAGCTTATGCTAGTCTCAGAACCATGCAACTGAAATTACCAAAAACTAAGAAAAACTATCTCAATAGAATTCCTATATGAAGTATTTGGAAAGGGTAAGTGGGGAATCTAAACTTCAATTGGTTTTGGGCCTAAGAAGGCAAAAAAGTTCTTCCAATCAACCTACTACATCTATGGTTTGATTGAGTATAATAACTCATCTTTTCGATTTAAAAAAAATAAATAAAAAAAAGGCTGAACATTTTGTTTTTCCATCCTAAATTGATTCATTCTTTGCATCTAAGAAAAGATGCAAATATTATCCCCGAGAGGACAGACTTAAAGGAATTGGCGGAGAAACTATGTGTTATATATCATTATTTTGTAAGTTTTTTTTTCTTCTTATATCTATATTAAGATATAGAAATTTACTATTTGAGAAAGAGAGAGACAATGAGCGGTTTTCTACTCTCACTTTTCTCATACATTGGTTAATACTGCAAGAAAGTTTTACCAGAAATGAAAGAAGAAAAATGGATTCATAAAACTTTAATCACTGAATCACAAAAACAAAGAAAACACAAAAAAAAAAAAAAAAAAAAAAACAAAAACAAAAAAGGGAGAGAGAGAGGAGGTTGTGGACATGCCATTCAAATTAAGATTTAATAATTCTGGAAGCACGAATATATTCTGGTAAATCATTGATCCAATATTGTTGGACATCGTAGTTGAATTTTGCTTTGAAGAATTGGTCTTCAAGGACCTTATTCTCCTTGGTGGGTTTGGGGAGACAGGGGTTGCTGTGCCTATATGTACAATTACAAGAAGCATTGTGTGAAAATATGAGATGAGAAGAATCACCATTAGTATGGGGTATTTATGCCGAAGGCCTGGCACAAAGATTTGAGGTATTAATTTTTTGTTAAAAAAAAACACACACACACAGGCACGATGGCACAAGTAAAAGCGCTTATTGCAATTTTGGAAACGCAAGAATACGTGTTAGGTGCAATTCATTAGATAGCCTTGAAAATGGAAGAAAATTTAATGTGGTTTCCATCTTTATTCCATTTGTAATCTTTAAAAATTAAAATTCTATCTCAGTCTCACGCACGCCAAACAAAAGCTCTATGATTCTTTCTTACACATACCAAACAAAAGCATTTGATCACATCAAGAATCAGGTGGCAATAAATTTAATAGAACTACAATTTGCATTTTCGGAAAACACAGATAAGGGTCATCTGTCATCATAACCTCTGTTACCAATTATTAATTTTTTTTTTAAATGCATTTAATCTTGCCAATAATTTTTTGAATGGCAAGTTATAAATGCATATGGTGTGGTGGGTCTTAAATCTAAGAACTTGTTGGTTCAAGTTAGTTTAATTGATTAAGTTTTTTATCGTCAAATAAGATATTGGAGTTCAAACCCCGTCTACATAAAAAACCAATTGGTATCTTGAGTTGAAGATAAAAAGCAATTATCATAGAACGAATGCCATAAGTTAAAATTATATCGTTTCTATCAAAATCTAAGACCTCACCTACCATCCAATCTACAATCTTATATTTATAATCAAGAGGATCGAAGAGGGAAATTTCCCGTCCTATCAAAAACAATCTAAACCACATTATAATTTTATCTTACCCTTGCGATTATAATCTGAATTTTTTTCCCTCTTTTTCTTTAAATTGCTTTTTATAATATAGTTAGTGAATTACTATCTTCTTTATAAGTTGAAATTCATTAAAATATATATATATATATTTCCTATTTATCAATTTTTTTAAGGTGCAAAACTTATAAAAGGAAAACAATGTTGGAAAAAAACAAGAAAATAAGGGTTTAATTAAAGAGAAAGACATTATAATATTTAAAAGTTAGAGTTTGACTTACCTCCAGTATTTTTTTAACTGGAATCTCATTTTGTTTTAATGAGAAACTACCTCATCATTCACTAATTAAATAAAATATAGAAATTAAAACTCACTACCATTTGCCATTGTATATTTAAAATAGAAGAACATGTCCAATTAAAAAAGTACTGGAGCTAAGTTAAATCCTAAAAGCTAAAACATAGCATTTATTAAAATTATTTTTTTAATATTATAATCTGAATTTTTTTCTCTCTTTTTCTTTAAATTGCTATTTATAATATAGTTAGTGAATTACTGTCTTCTTTATAAGTTGAAATTCATTAAAATATATATATATATATATATATATATATTTCCTATTTATCAATTTTTTTTAAGGTGCAAAACTTATAAAAGGAAAACAATGTTGGAAAAAAGCAAGAAAATAAAGGTTTAATTAAAGAGAAAGACATTATAATATTTAAAAGTTAGAGTTTGACTAACCTCCAGTACTTTTTTAACGAATCTCATTTTGTTTTAATGAGAAACTACCTCATCATTCATTAATTAAATAAAATGTAGAGATTAAAACTTACTACCATTTGCCATTGTATATTTAAAATAGAAGGACATGTCCAATTAAAAAAGTACTGGAGCTAAGTCAAATCCTAAAAGCTAAAACATAGCATTTATTAATATTATTTTTTTAGAGAGTTTCAACCTATGATGTTCACTCTTGATAATCAAGGTTTTCAGACCCGGACCGTTCATTGAACCGTAAAAGGGAGAGGTTCAAGGGTTTTGAGGTTGGACCGAGGTCGAACCGGGGTCGAACCGTGATGACGTCATAATTAATTTAATAATTATTTTAAATATATATATAAAAACATTAAATTAATAAAAAAAATAGAAAAATTAACTAAAATAGCCTAATTCATTTAGAAAAGCTTATTTCTAAAAAATACATAAAACTTACAAAAATACAATACACATTTAGAAAAGCTAGTTAAGATACTATAAGGCGTCTGCCTGTTCTATCACTGAACTCATTTTGAAACAGGTCCATGGTCCACCTGTTCTATTCTTGAGGGTCATTTTTCTTCTTCTCTTTTTATTTTTTTATTAATATGTGGTCTGATAGCTGTAGTTAAGTAAATTTGAAATCTAGCATATTCAGATGCTATGTTAATTCTGGGATTTCAATTATGTTGAGATTGCTTTTAGTAATGGGGCAAATGATTTGAGAATAATTTAAATATTATTGAAACCAACAGCAATAAAAAATACAAAAAAAAAAAAAAAAACATGCAACAAGAAGTTGCAGACACAACAAAGTAATTTTGGCAGACAGAAACACCAATTGACCCAAATCAATTTTCACAATTACAATAATATCACAAGCCTTGTCTTCACATACACCAACACTTCAGATCTATATCATCATCCACAATCAATTTTCAATTGACCTAAATCAATTTACACACCAACACTTCAAATCTATATCATCATCCACAATCAACTTGCAAATATTAACAAAGTAAAAACAGATTAAAGTACCAACGACGGCGACGGCGACGAGGCACAGAGTGAGCTGCGACGGGGACGAGGGAGAGAGGCAGAGATAAGCGTGAGAGAGTGAGCTGTGATCTGGGTTGAGCTACGACGGCAACGAGGGAGAGAGGTAGAGACGAGAGAGTGATTGAGACTTTGAGAGAGTGAGGAAGAGATCTGGGCTGAGCTGCAACAGTGCGATGGCGACGAGGGAGAGAGTGATTGAGAGAGTGAGGATTGAGGAAGAAATCTGGGCTGAGCTGCGACAGTGCGACGGCGACAAGGGAGAGGCAGAGACAAGAGAGTGATTGAGACTTGAGAGAGTGAGGATTGAGAGTGATTTTTGAGAGAGGCAGAGATGAGTGAGGATTGAGAGTGATTGAGAGAGGGTTTTAGAGTGAGTCTAAGAGTGATTTTTGAGAGAGGGTTAAAAAAAAAAGGTGGAACGACGCCGTATAGGGGAAAAAAAATAAATAAATAAGGCTGAAACAAGGGAACCGTCCGAACCGTGTGAACCGGTCACGGTTCACAGACCCGGACAGTCGGACCGCGGTCCGGACGGTTCCATGCTTTTTTTGCATGGAACGGTTCCTTACCTTAAATGGACCGTGAATCTGAACGGTTCCTGGGTTTTCCGATCGGACCGTACGGTCCGGTCCGGGTTTAACAACCTTGTTGATAATAGCTCTTTATTATCAAACTAAGACGCCAATCAGTTTTTGATGTAGGCGGGGATTGAACTCCAAATCTCTTATACAACCATTAGAGACTTTACCAGTTAAGCTAAATCAACATAACATTTCGGTCCATTCAATCTAATTTGGTCCATTCAGTCCATTTTGAACTAATTGGGCCTTAAAATCATTTTTCAGTTTGAGCTCACAAATTGTTTGTTTTTCTTAATTTTAGGATTGAAAAGTATGAGTTTTATTCTATTTGGGCCAAATTCTATCATTTTGGGCTGAATAATAAAAACAAAACAGCCATTAAAAATTAGAGATATAGGCTCTTAAAATGCAATAAAAATGATAAATATTCAAAAGATTATCTTAAAATTCAGGTTTCAATAATACGAGCATTATACTTATATTTGGAAAGGAAAAAAATTGCTACAATTGGAAGTGAATATATTGGTGGAGGCTGCACTCAAACCATTGCACCATATTCGTGCACATTATGTTGCGTTAACGCATTTTGAGGAAGCAGAGGCTAAAAAAGGTAGCCGTGGCACTTGCTTATGCACTCATTATAAAGGGCTAAGAGCGTATGTCAATTCAAACCAGAAACTAGCCAGTTTCTATTTGTGTGAGAAGTATACGAATTCCATCTTAATGCCACAACACCTATTGTTGCATAAGTTCAATTCCAAAATCTACAGCCCACAGGTTGCACAGGGCTTGCACAGAGTTAGTCCAATCAATGAATCATGAAACTAATTATGAACCAAACTATAACAGAAAATATGATTAGCAGCATTTATAAACAAACTATTTCCCCACAAAAAAGAAAACATATTATGAACAATCTAGTTCACTAGAGCAAAATTATAATACTAAAACTGACATTTACATTTCCCAAATTAGCCAAAAAGTCGCACAGTCCCCAAAACTAACTGCAGGCTGTTTTACCATACTTCCCTTGCAACCATGTCAACCGGATGTTGTTGCCTTTCAGAGAGATGAATGTTTCCCTTAAATTGGGGTCCTCAAAGAGGTCCAATGCAGCAAAATAGAGAGTTTCATCAATGCCCTGTATCTCGTCCAGTGCTCTAATGCAATTAGTGATGGTAAATCTCTCATCACTAGGTGCTTTTGCAACTGCCCTAGACTTCAAAGCAGCAACCATTTCAAACATGGCTTCTGCCATAGCATTATTTATTTCTTGATCCTTTCGGCTTTGACCCGAAGAAGAGTGTGTCTCAGATGGACGCTTCCTTTTTTTCTCCGCATTATTCTTCATTGTCCTTTCCGCTGATGACATGATTCCTTGCGCAGGTTTCAATGATGATGGGTTTGCAGAAAGTGGGGTTCCACCATCCTGACATGAATGCAATCCTGCATTATCTATTCCAGCAGACTTGTCCAACTCTTCATAGTGGCTGGATTGTGCATATTTCCCTTCAGCCGCCGAATCTGTGAATATTACACATAGCTGCTCATATATTGGGCAGTCCTTGACTTTGACCATTTCAGGCCTAGGCTGTGCCTATATGTGAAATCTATCAGAAACTCAAAATAAGATATTCAAAAATGGAAGATCCAGAAGTAAAGAAATGTTACCCCAATATCTTCCCACAGGTCAAACCCAATGCAACACGAATCATCCAAAGCAAAGTCATTATTTTGATCAAGAGCTGATTTCAGATTATAGAAGCGTGTCCGCAGAACATCCAGGTGCTTCCTCAATTGATTGTTATTGAAGTTAAGATCAGTTTGGTTATTAAATTCTTCGCGAATGAGATTCCATGTTTTCTTGTCAAAAACATTGTTGGGTCTGTTCCCTAGTTGTATATGCTTAACAACCAAGTCCGCAAATATCTTGTCGAGGGATGGTGTCCACCTTGTCCTTGATCGTTCCAGCTTTGGCTGATGACTCACTTCACTGTCCATCTACAAGTGCAGAAAGTGCATTAGAAATCAATAATATGCCAATTAACATAACAGTTCAAAAACTTCTTGCTAAGAAGCCAAGATTTTCAACTCCAAAATAAATTATATCAATTAAGGTATGGCTAGACAATGTAATAATCAAATTCATAGTTAAAAGTATTTGGAAAATAACACTTATTAAATTGGGCCTCACATTCACCACATACTGGTTAAAGGAAATAAACCAAGAACTTAAGAATTTTTAGATTTCAGGTGTAGTTGCTGAGTTTTGTTTCCTTATTTACGGATGTGCAACTCATAGCAAAACATTTCTCAGTGGATTTTTCTTTAATAATAGAGCCATGAGCATAATAAGTTTGACCTATAAATAATCTCATCAAATGATTTCTTGTAACCCCGGACAGAACAGCATGCAGCTTCTTTTTTTCTTTTCTTTTTTAATCTAAATTTTTTTCCTTTTTTATTGGCAAGTTAAACATGCACCCAGTGGGCCTTGAACCCATCACCTCTGATCCCACCCTCCACCTTGTTCTTACAAGGGAAGGAGGTGTCATTTGAGCAAGAGCTCAATGGCAAAAAATTTATAAATAAATAAATATCCCAATAATTGTTAATCATTTACCTTGAGTTACTTTTTGACCCAAATGATTCTCCTTGTTGAATGCGTAGGACAACAGGTCATGATCCTCTGTTAGATGGTATCACACAAATGATATGTTATTTTCGAGTAGCAATGTTAAACCTATTTTTATAAAACTAAAATGTCCATAAGATTTACTAAAAATTTGCATGTTCAACTTTTGCATCAGAAGTCTTGAAAATGTCAAAATCATACATAATAGTATAAAATCAGATGAAAAAGGACAAGATTATAACAGATGATTGCTAGTCAGTGATCCTGCAAAAAAGCATAGTTTAAAATCATCCTCATAATATTCAAACTTTAGAGATGACACCAAAATGTGCAAAAGTAACAAATAGTGATAGCCAACGCATATATTTTTCTTTACCAAAAAGGACCTATCAACACATACAGACAGTTACAGAAGATCAGGTGTCAGAATACTGAAGATTACCGTTCAAAAATTGACATTTCTTAATCCATTTACAGCATAACATGAAATGACAACTTGAGATTCATAAACCCATATAAGAAAGATAATTATGCATGTGACAAATATATTTAGTTTATCCTTATTTCTTTCTCTTTTTTATTTTTTATAAATCAAATATATTTAGTTTATTCTAATCCATCTTTAATCAATTTCAAAACTTGTCCACTATGTTTTTGTGCAGTATGAACTGTTCTATATATAAAGACTCTCTCTCTCTCTCTCTCTCTCTCTCTCTAACAACCAGCTATTCTCATAAATTTTTTTTTTTTTTTGATAAAAAAAATATATATATATTTATGAGAAGAGATAGAAGTGTGATAGCAATTCTGGGAATTCTTGCAAATTCAATTCAGACTTCATATATAAATCACTTGAGCTAGCGCAAGAAATCTTAGGACTCATAGAAACAATCATAAAATTAAAAATTTGAAGAAGAAAAGCCAATGAGCTCTAGCTCAAATGGCACCTCTTCCCTTTGTAAGCGCAAGGTGGAGGATGAGGTTGAAGATTCAAAAATCACTTGGCACAGGCCTAACTTATTCATCAAACAAATTTTGAAGAAGAATAGAAATCCATAATCATTTGTAAGCATCCCTCAGCTCCAATCTATTACATAATATTGCATAATCATTCAAAAATCACTTTCCAATGCAAATATCGCATAACTCTCAGCTCTAAACTAACTATTCCAACCTTCTTTTACTTCCCTTATCATACACAACAAGCTTATATTTAGATATGCATATATAATTTATATATACACGTGTGTCCCCAGGAATGATAAAAGTACTTAAATTCAATCCTGAAATAAACCAACTGCATTTTACTCTTGTCAATATTACTTCCCTCTGCTTTTGACAACTTCATTCTAACCCATGACTCCTCAAATCTCCCCTTCTCAGACTACAGTAATTTCTTTTCACAAACATACAAAATAATGAAAACCCAAAAAGAACGCAACAAGACAACTAAAATTTCAAGCAAATAGCTGTTCATGATATACAATCAAACATTAAATTTCCGTCTGTTTGGAGAGATGTTCAAAACTTGCCAATGATCTCTAGCTCAAATGGCACCTCCTCTCCTTTTTTTTTGATAACATAGGGAACCTTTCTAAAGAAGGAGCTCTTTGGACTTGCCTCTAGAATATAGCCAATATAACCTGCGGGCTACGGGCAACTGACCCCACCCGCCAAAATCAATTGCCGGGTAATCCAAGGACATTCACTCCCTAACGGGCTAAGCAGTTTACACTCACGTCCAGGACCTACAGGATCAAGGGTGAGGTCGTGGGTCACCTATTAGATGCGGGTGTAACTAACCCATCAAAAAATAAAATGTTCAAAACTTGACTAAGCATGTAGCCCTCTAGATTGCAGCCTAATTATACAGTTCACAAAACCCTCTGTTTGGTTCTCAGGAAATTTTGACAAAAAGGAAACACCTTTCATATGCAATTACTCATTCTTATTTTAAGGACAAAACAGAGCCTTAAGTAAAATCAAAACGCCCTCCAAGCCCATTCCAAACCCTAAAAGAGACACTAACACAACAAAGCTCGAAACTTTATCACAAATACCTCGAGAAAGAAAGCATTTTTATGATACAACAATATGATTTCACGACGGAATCAATGTATTTACAACTTACTAATACGAATACAATCCAAACAGAGAGATATATAATCAAAACAAATGAATGAAATCGTTGAGTGTGCGAAAAAGATATTAAAAATAAGAGAAAGATAATAAAAACAATGAAGATGGCAATGAAAAATGATAATGAGAAGCACCTGATCGGAAATAGGGATGGGAAGGTTGCAAAAGCGAGAGAGAGCCTATAAAGAATACCGAACACAAACGAAACAAAAACAAAAAGACCCAAAACGGAATAAGAGTGATTTTTTTTTGTTTTGGGTTCTAAATATTTGAGCTTAATTGGTGAATGATGGTGTAGATTAATGGGCTATGCTGAAACTGAAATGGGTATATAATAACATGTCAAGAGGAGATTGGTGCAGTTCCCCGGTGTTTCCAAAGTGGCGCGTGTTCAGTCACCATTTGTGAAAATCTTTCACTTGATTGATTCCATTCCAATCCCGATTCCCACACCTATTCTCTCTTTTTTCACTCTTTTGGGTCTTGGAATTGTGGGCTTAAAAGCTAACAGAACTCTTTGGGCTCAAAATCTTTTTCTTTAATTTGGATCATTTCTTGGGTCCATTCCTCCTTGTTTGGCTAGTTGGGTTTAGCCCAGATGCCAGATTTCAGCCATTTTTTAGAGGAGGAACAAAAAAAACCTCTTTAAAATTTTATCAAGGTTTGATTAAGGCTAAAATACCTTTAGGTCCTGTTGTACTTTTAAATCTATGGTTTTGATCCCTCCAACATCAATAGTGTAATTTAAACCTTCTATTCATAGTTGTTATTTCATTAAAAAAAACCTTCATAGTTGTTATTAATGTGTTTTTTTTTTAAATGATAGGTAGATAGTAGGTGAGAGAAGGTGGGATTCAAATCACAAATATAAAACACTACAAAATATGTCATTACTATTAGACTATCACTTGAATATCATCAATGCGGTCATAAAATGTCTCAATCTAGTGTCATTGGAACAATTTATTTTTATGTGGCTGTGGGGTATTTAATGGTTCAGAATTAGATTTGAGAAGACATATCTCACCTATGTGCTTAATTTTGTGGTTAGCTAGTGATGTATTTATATTTCTATTAACTATAATAAGATTCTATGATTTGATGAGTGCCAACATCATATACTATAAAATAATTAAATAAAAACATCGTTCCACCCTCTCATTTTCATTCATCTCTCTAATTTTTTTTTCCCTACAATTTTAATATGGGAGTTTGTCTATTTGTAAGCTTGTGTAAAGGTAGTTCAGTAAAGATAGTTTTCCATATTTTCCAGTGTTTGGTAACAATAGAATAAATGAATCAAATGAAAACTATTTTTAGTCAACATAATAAGTATGACTTATTTTAAGAGATTGTTTTTCACTAATTTTTTTTTGGAAAAAGACTCTATCTCATAGCAAGCTAAATAAAAGAAGTTATGAGATTATTTTTCAACTCATTTAGGGTTGCTACCAAATATAGAAAAATGATATAGTTTTATGGAAAATATATTTTAGAAAATGACTCATTTTCTATAAAACATGATTATTGAAACAAACAAGTATAATTGTTTTTTCCCTTTTAATTATTTTCGGGTAATTGAATTTACCTCCACGTCAAATTTCATTCTATGTTTGAGAAGAAGAAAAATAACAAATGGAGAATAGGAAGGAGGTTCTTTGTTTATGCTAGGAGAAATATTAGGTACACACAAAAGGTCACAACAATTTTCATGATTCTGTGAAGGGATAATATTCTTCAACCTTGAGGAGTTGAAAGTAACGCTCCTTTTCCAAAAAAATTTCTCTCCGTACTCTCGCTAGTACTCTATCCCTTTCACCTTTCCCCTAACTTTGTAGCTAGGCCTGTCGCAGCTGTCCACCCCTTCCACCCACTCCCTCCCATCTACCAACCCATCTGACCATTTTCCTCTCTCGCCCATCTCTGCAAATATACCAACCATCACTGCGAAAATACCACCCTCCATCCACCCACTCCCTCCCATCTACCACCCCACCTAACCATCTTCCTCTCTCGTCCATCACTGCAAAAATACCACCCATCACTGGGAAAATACCACCCTCCGTCCACCATTCACCATGGAGGTCTTGGACCTCATATCCCGCACAGAAAAAGTATCCTGCGAAGAAGCTAGAATAGAGCTCCCTCCAAACCAAGGCACTATTACCTCTCCAAAACTCATACTCCTTGCCAAATTTATCTCCAACAAAAATATTGGTCTCTTATATGTGAGGGATGTGGTTTTGAAGGCATGGGACCCAGCCTACCCACTGGAGGTAAAACGAATGGATAAGGACATCTTTATGTTCTCCTTCAGCCATGAAGTGGATGCCTATAGAGCTTACCACAGAAGACCTTGGTCGTGTAAGGGAGGCCACCTTATCCTAAAAAAATAGAGCCCAGAAGTCACCTAGCAAGAAGTAGAGTTTTCCACATCAACTTTCTAGGTCCAAGTCCATGGCCTCCCTGCCTTGTGGAATATTGAGGATAACCTTAGGAAGATAGATTCGAGGCTGGGAGAAGTTGTAGAAGTGGATCTAGTCGGTGAACCTGGTGGCGCACGGAAAAAATTTCTCAGAATCCGTGTGGACATTCCAGTAGGAAAACCACTACTCCCAGGCCTCTTCCTTCCCTGACCAAACAACATTGAAGCTTGGATTAGTTTAAAATATGAAAAGCTTTCAGATGTTTGTTACAAGTGTGGAGTTATAGGGCATGAAGAAAGATTGTGTACAAACACCATTTTCCAGCTCTACAACTCCAATGGTGCCAGGTTTAAAGTTGTCAGACCATGGCTTCGATCTAGTCACGACTTTCTTCCTCCTAGGGTTTTCGTGTAACCAGATGACGCCGCCAATGTGACCAGAAAGTCATCGGGGCGGTCATTGGAGAACGAGAGTAGATCCGTGCGAGATGGTACGCCTAAAGGAGCACCTCCAACGACGTACAACTTGCATTGGGTGCCCTGTAACAGCCCACTACCTTCACAAGACATGTGGCACTCCCACGACATTCTCACCTCCACTACATCAGCAGGTACAGAGCGTACTACCTTTGTAACGTCTATCCAAGCTGAGCAGGAATCACTGTAGGAGACAACAGTCCCCCACCACGCCTCATGCATTGAGGCAATGTCCTATGCGGGCCCTGCTACCAAAAAACTAGCCCGTGGATTTCGCAAATTGTTTCACTTGACCTCGGTTCAAGTGGGCCTGAGGCCCATTGAGGAGCTTGCTTACCCCTCTTTAGCCCAAAACCCAAACTACCCAAATCATGTGTATAGCCCAACTCGCAAACAAATAAATAGCCAATCCTCCACACGCCTCACATCACCGTGCGCCACCAACTCTGAACCTCATCAAAAGCTCCAACAAACAAATACTCAATCCCCCACACCCCTTACATCACCGTGTTCCACCAACCCTGAACATCATCAAAAGCTCCAAACTCCACTCATATCCACACCAAATGAAATACTACCTCTATCAAACCCTCTGAAGAGGAAAGTTACAGAAAAAGAGCTTGAGGTCTTCACCAAACGTTTCAGAATTGTTGCAAGGGGACCAGAGCCAATCTCATTCCACAATCGAGCCTAGAGTACTTCATAATCAAAGAAAGCTAGAAAGTGGAAGATGAAGCACACAATCGTAAGTCCTTCTATCACACTCTGTTTGAAATCTATTCACACTCTAATACAAAATCCAATTTGACTACCTACACGGCCGAGGAGGCAGGCCTTATCATGCCCCCATCGTCTCCATGAAGTTACTCGGTTGGAATTGTCGGGGCATTTGCAACGCCTCGACAGTTCGAGCCTTAAAGGCTCAAATAAAAGGGGCTAGGCTCGAGTTAATTTTTCTGTCTGAAACTAAAGCCTCTGTTAGTAGAATCTTTGTTAGAATTTCTATTAAGTTTGATCATTTGTTAGTTGTTGAAGCAAAAGGTAAAGCAGGAGGGCTCTGTATTTTGTGGAAAAATGGGCTAACTGTTAAGGAGGTGGAATACAATAAAAATCTTATTGTTGTTAAAATTAGCGATCTGGCATGTGAATGGCTCATGGTTGGTTTCTATGGCCCACCGTATCCATCAAAAAAGAAGAAAGCATGGGAAAATCTCATGGCTTTACTTGAATCTCATCAAGGGCCTTGGATGTGCTTCGGGGACTTCAATTTTGTGCTAAATGAAAATGAAGCAGTAGGAGGTAAAAAAGGCAATCCCTCCACAAACTATCTCAAGGACTTGATGTTCGAGGTCAGGGCCATTGACTTAGGATTCTTTGGTGGCAAATACACTTGGGCGAAAGGTAAATGGGGAAATGCCGCAATTAAAAGAAAACTGGACCAAGGAATTGCCAACATCGCGTGCATACTCGAAAGCTACAATATCCCATCTCGGTGCCAGAGGTTCTAATCACACCCCTATTGTTCTTGACACGAACCCCCATACATGTTTTGCACACCAACCTTTCAGATTTGAGGTTGCCTGGCTTAGGGACGACCGTTGTGGCTCGGTCATTGATAGCACTTGGAGTGATGAACACACTAGATTAGACTTCATTAAATTGTGTAAAAAATAGGCGGCCACTAGGGAAGCTCTCAAAAAGTGGAATAAGGAAGTGTTTGGAATGTGCCAGGACAGGATCAACTCCCTTATGAAACGCATCTAGGACATCTAGAGGCAACTCGCTTCTAACCAAGTTGGGGATTTAGAAGTAGCCCTTCAAGTCAAACTAATGGAATGGCTCCTTCGAAGCGAAGCCTTGTGGCACCAAAAATCAAGGGAGCTTTGGCTAAAATTGAGGGAAAAATATTCCAATTTCTTTCATCTTTCCACGGTTATCAGAAGAAAAAGGAATAACATAGATGCTATACGTGACGGAGAGGGCTCATGGATTACTGAGGGTAACTCAATCAAAAAAACTTTCCTTGATCATTTCAAGAATCTGTTTCAGCAAAATGAAGCTGATTTTCCACCTCACTTTGAACATCTTGTCCTTCTGTGCATCACAAAGGATGAAAATACTGAGTTGTGTAGAATTTTCTCTCATGATGAGATCAAATCCACTATTTTCAGTATGCATGACCTCAAAGCCCCAGGTCCAGATGGTTTCCTTACCATATTCTATAAGAAAATTTGGAATACCATCGGTGGCACTGTCATAAATGCTGTCACATCCTTCTTCATCAGAGGGACAATGCCTAGGGAGGTAAATAGCTCACTCATTGTCCTTATTCCCAAAATTTGTAACCCCACTACTGTAAATCATTTCAGGCCTATAAGTCTTTGCAATGTAGTTTACAAAATCATATCCAAGCTCTTGGTGGCAAAGCTCAAACCTCATCTTGAAAAAATAATTTCTCCAGCACAGTCCACCTTCATCCACAACAGATGGATTGCCAAGAATCAAGTAATTGTTCAAGAGATTCTCCACAGCTTCAAGTCTCGAAAAACCAATTTGGGTCTGATGGCTATTAAACTCGATCTCCAAAAGGCATACGATAGGGTCAGTTGGGACTTCATTCACTTTGTTCTTCTCCACCTCAGCTTCAATGAAGTTTTCGCAAAATGGATTCTTTACTGCATGTCTTCGGTATCCTTTAAAGTCCTTGTAAATGGGGGTAAATCCGAGAGCTTCAAACCGAGCAGAGGGCTTAGGCAAAGGGACCTGCTCTCCCCTTACCTTTTTATTTTGGGGCAAGAAATTTTGTCTAGGTTGTTGGACAAAGAACTGAGACAAATAAAATTTGTGGAATTAGAACAAACAGAAGTGGTCCCATAATCACGCATGTGATGAATGCGGATGATATCATTTTGTTCTCCAAAGCTTCTAAAAAAGATGCAACCACAATCAACCACATCCTAAATAAGTATTGCAGCTGGTCCGATCAACAAGTCAATAGGGAGAAGTTGGGCATTCTTTTCTCAAAGCACACTCAAAGTAACACTCGCAGATCCTTGAAGAATATTCTCCAAATGAAGTACCTTAAAAAAGATACAATATACTTAGGTGCGCCTCTCCTCCTGTCCAGAGCACTTGCAAAGGACTTCTTTTACCTGCAATCCAAGCTTGAAGCCAAGCTCACGGGTTGGAGGACCAAGTGCCTTTCGTGGGCTTGAAGAAGGACTCTCATATGCTCGGTTGCCCAATCCATTCCAAATTACAGCATGTCTACCTTCAACATTCCTAAGAAAGTGTGCGAGAACCTTGACTCCCTTTCCAGGAGATTTTGGTGGAACCTGAAGAAATCAGAGGGTAAGTTTCTTGCTTGGAGATCGTGGGATAAGCTATGCTACCCAAAGAGTCAAGGTGGACTCGGATTCAAAAAAGCAAAGGATATCAATAATGCTCTTCTTGCTAAGCTTGCTTGGATGATTGCCTCTAAAAGGGACAACCTTTGTGTGAATATTCTGAGGTCTAAATACAGAGTTTCAGAGGACTGGTTGCACTCCAAGCCACCAAAGAGAGCCTCACCCATCTGGAAAGGTATTGAGCTAGCAAAGAAAATCATTGTTAAAGGAGCATGCTATACTATTGGCAATGGGACATCCATTAACGTCTGGACGGATCCTTAGGTTCCTTGGATAGAAGGTTTCATCCCAACCCCAAAAGAAGAGGTGTTTTCCCAATATCCTATCCTTGTAAGCCATCTGATTGACCCCAATCTTCACTGTTGGAAGCATATTTTAGTAAAAGAGTTGTTCAACTTGTGAGAGACCGTGCCCCCGGCTCGTTTTATAGGATGTTGGGCTAAACCCACGTGAATTGGTGGAGTCGTGTTATTGCCTCTCAAAATGGAGGTTTGACTAGTTATATTTTCCCCTTTAGATTAAGGGTTTTATAATGGAATTGTCACTTTTAATTATTGGAATAAATAAGAAAACCAAAATTGAAAAAATCTTTATTTTATTAATTTGTAATTAAATTTACATTGATCATAGGAAAATTACATAGTTTTGGTCCTAGATACAATCTAAGATAAAGTACATGACTTTGTTTTTTAGTTACAATCTAAAAATTGAAATTTACATGGATAAATATTTGATCTACTAACCCTTGATCTAAACTCAGAGGCTATGTTACAAGGTAAGAAGGTGTTAGGCACCCATCTTGCTTGGTGAAACCAGTTTTCTAGATTATGGTGGCCAACATTCATATCATATCATCCAATATGTCAAACAATTTACATGTTGAATTTAATGTGTGTGTATGTGATAAACCCTAATTCAATTTATTAAGCATTCCATTTGGATTGAAAAATAAATTCTAGTGAATGTGTGTGGATGGTGATAACCTAGATTCAAGAATTTGAAACAATTATTAAACAAACACGTTTTCCATATTTTTGATGTAGATTTAAGATTAAATCTAGTGATATGCATGAACAATCAAGAACATGTGAAGAACACGTGAAGAACAATTAAGAACATTCAAACATATTCAAGAGAATTATCATGCTTTAATCTTAAGTTCTCATTATGACAACATAAACAAACAGTTAGGGAAGATGATTATACCTTCATGCAAGATCCATATGGTGGAGGAGGGACTCTTGATGGAGATCCTAAGGGTGAAGGAAAAGAAGATTTAGGAGAGGGAGAGTGAGTCTCACTCAATACATTGAGTCTCAGGAATACCAAGATATGACAAGACTACTCAACTTCACTAGAACTCAAGAGAAGAGAAGAGAGAGGGGGGGTTTATATAGTAGTGATGGAGGAAATATGAATGGAAGATCATTTAATGAGGGTTGACAAAGAATCATGAACCTAGACCTCATTTTAGCCTTTGGGAAAATCTGATGCATTAAATGTGGAGATTGATGAGAGTGAGGAGAAAGCAAAGTTCAGTTTTCCCGTAACTGTTGTAACAGCCTATAGAGCCAACTTCAAAAAATCATATCTGCCTCAATTCTGATCAGAATTGTCTCATTCTTGTGCTCAAATTGAAGCTCCGGATGTCTAGTTTCTGGGAAAATTAACCTCATTCACAGATTCAAAATATTCTGAGAGATATCAATGAAATGGTGAGCAGAGGTCATTTGTTAGAAAATGGTTTCAGCACATTTAACATTAATAGGTCCCAAATTAGCTCCCAATTAACATTAAATAGCCCCAATCACTCTCATTTTAGACTTAATTGGTTCTAAAATTACTCTAATTAAAAGATAATTGCACAAATTATTCATTGAATAATTAATGTTTAACCATCTGGTTAATTAGGTGTGTGCAACCCTATCATAAAATGTAGTCCTAACCAATTAAAGTATGACACATCATCGATCTCAAATTGATTATACTTATAACCAATTGAAATCAATTGTTCATAATTACATATAGTCGGACTCAATTTGTGATAATACATCTCAGCTATTAAAACTTTATTTGATGATAACTTTCAATTTGATGGTCCGATTAGGGGTCATGACCAGTCGATTTGATCGTTACAACATCAAGATCATTTTGGTGAAATGAGATTAAAGATCTAATGACTAGAATCAAGATGTATATTTTCAAGGTGAAATTACCCTTTTACCCTCCATGTGAGGTTAAATGCGGGTTGCAAAATAGGGTGTCAACACAACCCTCCCTTAGCACAAGCAATTCTATCCATCCCCATTCCATCTAGACTTCTTCCAGACAAACTCATATGGACACTAGACCCAAAAGGTAGCTTCTCAGTTTAATTAGCTTACCACATTTCCCGCTCCTACCTACCTTCCTTAAACCCCAGTGGAATTTGCAGGAATAAGCTCTGGAAGTTGAACCTGCCCGAGAGACTAAAAATGCTCCTATGGAGGATTGGAGTCAACTCTATTCCCACTAAGGAAAATCTCCTCACCCAGCTCCATGTTAGTGATACCAATTGCCTTTTTTGCACGGATAGCATTGAATCCTCAAGCCACCTCTTCTTTAATTGCCTTGCATCAAAATCGTTTTGGTTTGCTGTTTGTTGGGGCCTCAGAACAGAGAACTTAGCAATTTCTCAACCGGAGGACATTATTAAGCTCATCTTGAATCCCCCTAATTTCCCTTGTGAAAATGTTGACAATGGCCAAATCTCCCTACGATTGGCATTTACAATTGAAGAAATTTGGATGGAAAGAAATTGCTCCCTCCATCAGAACTATGTTTGAGATGTTTCCTCTTCTATTAGGCTTGTCTAGACCAGATGCCATGAATTCTCCACAATCATAACCCCCCTATAGCTCACAGTCTTCCTCTACCTGTGAGTGTTTGGTCCCCTCCATTCGTTGACTGCATCAAGATCAACATAGATGCTGCCATCTCTAATACGAATGTTGCCATTGCTATGGTGGCTTGTGATCACTATGGAGTGCCAATCAAAATCTGGGCTAGGCTAATTAAGGAGACAACCCCCCTCCAAGCTGAAATTGCAACTCTACTTTAGGCTGTTCAACTTGCTAAATTAGAGAATTAGAACCATGTTATCTTTGAAGGGGATGCCAAGGTTTGTTTTGATGCCATCAACACTCCTAACCAACCTTTTCCCTGGTGCATTTAGACCCAGCTACTTAATACCATTGCTATAGCTGAGTTCTTCTTTTCTTGTTCGTTCGTTTGGATTAGTAGGATTGTTAATGGCTTTGTGCACCAAGTAGCAAAATTTTCTTTACTTTCTTGCTTAGCTTTTGTGTTCCTGTTGGATAATCTGCCCACTGCTTTGCTGGCACTTTGTAAGGCAGATTATCCCCCATGTTCCGTTTTTATCTAGTAATGCATTGCAAATTATCAAAAAAAAGAAAAAATTCACAACATTTCTAAATTAATATGCCAATTCACACATGAGCCTACCACAGCCACCAATTTTAACTAGCCTCATCACACGCGCTTTGCATGTGCAAGGAGGCTTCTTTTTTTTTGTTAGTGATCCTATTTTGTAGAGTTTTTTATTTTTATTTTTTATTCTATATATATAATTTTTATTTTGAAAATCTAATTTATAAGTGGATAAAAAAATTTAAAAATTAATAGGAGAGTGGTTCTATTTTTTAGGCAATGTTTTAGTGGGAGTTAAAGTTGCATTTTTACCGGATTGTCCTTTAATTTTGTCTCCACTTAAATATAGAGGTGTAGAGACATTTTTGAACTAAAAAATGAGAAGTCCAAAAAGGAGAACCCCTTAAATAATAGTATAGATGATAGACATACTAATTTGGGAATGTCGTAAAATTGTAGGGGCATTTTGTTGCATCCTTAGCATTACTCTTGTACTTATATTAATGGCATATGATAGGATTGAAAAATAACTTCAAATCCCTAAAAGTAGTAATTATTTTGCTACATTAGTTGGGATATTTTGATGAACTTTATCTATTCTCCGTTAACTTCTCTCCTTAATTGTGTCAAATCAAACTATTGCCAATACATAATAGAAAGAGTTTAGCTCTAAATCGATTTAGAAACATCTTTTTCCAACTTATTATGTGTCAATTGAAGAAACCGTTCATTTGTAGTGTTATCGCACCATTCACGTGTTTATAATACACCTAATTAATTTTATAAATCGTCACATGGCGGATTAAAAGAGATAGTTCCAAATTGGTTTGGAGCTAACTTTGTTTATACTTGATTAATTTGAAAGGTGTAGATCAATCTTTAGGAAATGCATGTAGGAAAAAAAATCATGGAAATAGCTTTATCAATTTTTTTTTCTTCAGTAGGAAATCATCTATAGTAATAGATATAAGGAATATATCAATGGATGTTGATTGTACTTGTAAGAAAATTCTTAGGTACTTTCGGAGTATGGAGAAATTGTGCTCACTCCTCTCACACTTATGGTGGACCCCACTACAAATGTGAGAGGTTAGAGCATTATTCTCCGTACTTCAATAATACCTAAGAATTACTCGTACTTGTAAGGAGGAATTGAGTGAGTCTTACAAAAAAAAAAAAAAAACTCCTTTGAAATCGAATGTTGTCCAACTACCTAAAAAAAAAACTAATAATATATTAACAGTTTCTTGATTGTACTTACTAAATTGATTGAATCCCACGACATTGAGAGTAACAAAAATAAATAAATATCTCTTTAACTGAATGTACTTCAACACTCATTAAAATAACTTAAATATATTAATTTTAGTTTGCTTAAATAGTAAGTTTTTTGTAGTTGAATAAGAGATCTTTAGTGTCTTTGTTTAATTATAATGAGCAATTATTAAAAACGGACGCCAATAGTTGAAATTATATATGGGTCATGCTAACGAGTTTTCTTAGGGCACTGGTTAAGAATTCAGTTAAAAAAAATTTTAACATCACTTTTATGAGAAATGAAAAAAGCTGTCAAAACATTAATTGTTTTTTTTTTTCTTTTCCCATAAAAATTTTCTTTAATTGGATTCTTAACCGGTACCCTAAAGGCACTCGTTAGCCTTCCTCATTTTATATATATATATATATATATATATATATAAACAACCTAGACATAATATTGCTTATTAATGAATTTATTAGTAATACTTTTTTTTTTTATTATTATGGTATTTTTTCTTTTTCTTTTTGATAAACTTTGTTGTTAGTTTGTTACATTCTAATCATTATAATAATCTATTTGCTGCAGACTAACCAGCAAGCAAGAAGCCAAGAAAGAATAGGAGGGGTGGGTTGGATTCCTTTTCCCTTTCATACTTTATTATTCTTTGGCGTAAAATAATAAAATCACTTGTTTCTATCTCCACTAGGTACTGACAGACAGCCAGAGAGAATAAAGATCAACGGTCTGAGTCATTCACCACATTGTCGGTGGCTAGTCAACCGTCCAAATCACAAGGACCCCATCAAATATCAACGGCGCACAATAGTCCTCCACTCCTCCCAATTTACCAACTCTCAAAACCTCTATCTCCGGCGCAAAACCCACTAAAATTCCCAAAATGCCACCAACCCTCGCTAAACTTCACAAACTACACCAAGGGGCATTTCCGTCATAAATAAGCTCAAAGACAAAAAAAAAAACCAGAACATAAAACTTTTCCGTCATAAATAACCCCCTGCCTCTGTCGGTGTTCTGTCAAAGAAAACCATATTTGCAAGAAACAAAAAGCAAAAAAAAGAAAATCTTAATTTACGGTTTGGCCCAGATCCAACACTCACTCCTTAATTAGGCTTTTGTTTCATTGGTTCTCAACCTCAACCTCTGCTCTGTTTCTTAACCACATTTTGCTTATTTTAATATAATTCTGTTTCTAAAATTTCTTCTCAACAAAACTCAATCTCTCTCTCTCTCTCTCTCTCTCTCTCTCTCTTTTTGTGTTCTTCGCATTGCGGCACTTGAAGTGCCACTTAAATTTTTTGAAATAAAATGTGTAATTTGGTTTGATTCAGATCAAGTCAATCTTACAGTGATTATTACTGTTTGCACTGCATTGTGTGAAATCAAAGAGAGAAAAAAAAAATGGGAGAGAAATCGAGGTCTAGAGGATGGTGTGGTTGGATCATTGTTCTGATAGTACTGGCTGTGGTTGTTGCTGCGGTTGTGCTCACAATAAAGAAGAAATCGAATCACTCCAATGAGGCTGCTCCGGTGCCTGGTCCTCCCGGAGCTCCTGTTAAGAAATACGGTGATGCTCTCCAAATCGCTATGCAATTCTTCGACGTTCAAAAATGTAGGTTTCTCTTAATATCTTTTTTTTCTCTTTTTTGTTTTGTTGCTATGTAGTATTTATACTTCGATGCTGGTCATTTTGTGTTCTAATAAAGCTTCTTGACGTAACTAGTTTGATCATTTGTGTGACAATTATGAGGGATCTGAAAAGTTACATGAGCTTTATTATGATTCAGTTACTGTTCTTTGCGTTTATGTTGTCTGGAACATGAAAACTAAACTAATAAAGTTCACAATGTTGTATTCTGCTCAATTTCTTCATATTTTTTTAAAGACTTTTTAACATTTGCAATTTTGTTTGGATTGACAATGTGAATTGTGGGTTGTGACTACTAGGATATGGACTTATGGTGCCAATTATTATACTGTTTGATTCGTTTTGTGTGAACGCGAACGGAGAGAGTCTATTTCACGTTTAAGATTTTATTTCCTAGATCTGATAGTGTAGAGCGTGTCACACTAGATATACCTTTAGATCTGCGATATTTAATCTCAACCATGAAATGGATCAATTTCAAATGGAGAGGATCCTAATACTGATTAAGGTGAGTATGCTATTTGTTATTGTAGCCGGTGAGTTGGTAGATAACAAGATAACTTGGAGAGGGGATTCGGCTCTAAAAGATGGAAGCGAAGAAAATTTAGATCTGTCAAAAGGAATGTACGATGCTGGGGATCACATGAAGTTTGGTTTTCCGTTGGCCTACACTGCCACCATGTTGTCTTGGGCCATCCTTGAGTATGGAGATCAGATGGATACAGTGAAGCAGTTGGAACCAGCTAAAGACTCACTCAAGTGGATCACCGACTACCTAATCAATGCTCATCCTTCAGCAAATGTTCTCTACGTTCAGGTTACTCTAGCCTTCAACTTGAGTTCATCTATTGTTCAGCATTGTGTGAGTTTATGTGCGTGTGCAGGTGTGTCTATCCATTTTTTTGCATCAATTTTATTACCAATGTTTTGAAGACTTCCTGATTATTTTGAAAAACAAGCTTGCATGTAATTCAACTATAATTTCACAAATTTAATTAGGAATTGTCATAGCTGTAATATTTTTTGTAGTTTATTTTCCTAAAAGCTTGGCATTTTTGGTAGTCTTGTCAGTGCTTGGCTTTAGATCAAACCATTTTGTTCAAAAATTCATATTTAATTTGTTCAGTGTCTTCGGAAACATAACCGTAAAAGCATGTATAGTTTGGATTTGAATTAGGGAAGCATGTTCAGATTCCCATTGGAACCTAAAGCGGCAGCTGAATGTTGCTCCATTTGTCATGGCAAATCAAGTTTCTTAAATGTGTTTCTCTTTTCACAATTTTCTTTTGGACAGGTGGGTGATCCTGAATCGGATCATAAATGTTGGGAGAGGCCTGAAGTAATGACTGAGAAGAGGCCACTCACCCAGGTCAACACATCTTCTCCAGGAACTGATGTTGCAGCTGAAACTGCAGCAGCTATGGCTTCAGCATCTCTGGTGTTTAAGAAAATTGACTCCAAATATTCAAGCACGCTCCTTACACATGCTAAACAACTGTTTACTTTTGCTGACAAATATAGAGGTTCTTATAGTGAGAGCATCCCAGATGTCCAAACCTACTACAATTCAACAGGATATGGAGATGAGCTCTTATGGGCAGCTAGTTGGCTCTATCATGCTACAAAGGATCAAATGTACCTTCAGTATGTGACTGAACAAAATGGAAAATCCTATGCTAATTGGGGAAGTCCAACGTGGTTTAGTTGGGATAACAAGCTTGCAGGAACACAGGTATATATATATTTTTTTTCTTGGAGTTTAAGTTTTGTAGCAAATCTATTCTGGTTTCATATTTACTTATGTAGTGTGCATATTATGCTTCAAATGTCATAACTTGATGCCAATAGTGTAATCTTTTTGTTTTTGTTCTATTTGTGTTGTGAATTTTTATGAAGCATGAACAGAATTCAGAAGAATATTGTTCACATTATTTCCACTCAATATCCCTTATCTAGTAGAAAGCTAATATTACGTATGAGCATTTTCTTGTAAATATAATAGCACTAGAGGTGAGCTCTGTAGATGGATTATGAACTTTTGAATCATACTTGTCTATGGAAGGTTTGTTTGTTAGCAAAGGCATTCTTTTCCTATTACTGAATACATGTATAAGAAAAGGGTGAAATCTCCCATGCTCTATGATTAAGAGAAACTCCTGACCAATGAGCCTTATATATAAACTTTATAGGAATTGAAGCTTGAATGTATAAATTGTGTCAGTGATGACAGATTTAAAGCTTTTAATAATATGCCAAAGCAGCTTCAACACATCATTGTTAAGCACATGAAAAAATTCACCAAATTGACATTAGAGACTTTGCAGGCCATATATTTGGAACCACTTTTCTGTTGTCTGTATAAAATTTTTCTTATGGCTGAAGACCATGACTTGTGGACACTGTGATATGTTGTTTTTGAAACTGTACTTTCAGGAGTGGTTTTGCAACCTACATAAAAACCTTTAATTTTTGCAAAAATATATTAATTTGCTTGGCTTTCCCTCTTCTTAACTAGTTCAGGTAAGGAGTTGAGAAATCCAGTGACTTTTATCTTCCTTGATAACCCTCATAACTATATCAACTGAGTTAGCTTAGATTTAGGAGATATTATGCAAAGCCATTAAAATCATATTGTGCTTCTCAACTTTGTTAACAAGTCTACTATTTTGATGCAGGTTTTGCTGTCCAGAATAATCTTCTTTGACACCAAAGGCCTCTCAGACTCTAGCCAATCTGGTATTCAAATGTACAGAATGACAGCTGAGGCTGTCATGTGCGGTCTCCTATCAGATTCTCCAACAGCCACAAGCAGCAGAACCGATGGTAATCCTCACCACATATTCTATAAGACTTGGATAATCATTTCAATTTTTTTCTCAAATCTTCCCCTTCCCCCTCTTGTTTCTTTTTGTTGACTTCTAAAATTAATGATTTTGTGCTAGTTACATTGATTATATAACTTATCTTCTTGGTAGTTGGTTGATTCAACATTTATTTCCATATGGTAAAAATTGGGAGCCAGTAATTAGATGTATTCAACCAAGAATCCTATTTAACAGCTGTACTCACCAATGATTAGAATGCCTATCATGCAAAACTCAAATTTGTTATAAATTCATATGTATTAATAAACCGTTGTGCTGACTGTGTATGACATGCATGTATGGACTAAGAGAGGCTACGGTTTTACTGGTTCCTCCCATGTTGTTTCATCTTGTCCCTAATGAGGGAAACTCCTGATTTTGTTAATTGTCAAATGGTAGAATCCATACAAGGGAAAGATTAATCGAAGACTAGATGAGTAATTGGTGGCTTTGGTTCTAGAGAAAGGTAAAACAACTAATTGGCGCCAATGGTTGCTAAATGAGTGGAGTTATTAATGAGTTTTCTGTTCCTTGTAAACATAAGTATGGATCATTAAAGTCATAAGTAATGATATTTAAGGGATGCGCTATCTTGTAACTTGGAAAATTAGAAATACAGGAGAGCTTTAAACAGCCAAGATACCAAACAGCTATACCAAATACATTTTCAGAGTGGAACAGTAAATTTTTCTAGTAGTGTTTTTATCACCTCATGCATTGAACCTCCCAGCTACATTCTTCGGAGCCTATGCTTACCATCATGTTTTCTGTAACACAGGTGGTCTTATATGGGTCAGTGAGTGGAACGCTCTGCAGCATCCTGTGGCTTCTGCATTCTTAGCTGCCCTTTACAGTGATTACATGCTTACAAGCCGGACTGCACATCTCAAATGCAATTCAAATTCCTTCTCCCCAGCAGATCTTCGGAAATTTGCCCAATCTCAGGTATGTTGTGCATTTTCCATGAGAATTAAAGGTCACCTAGAGAAAATACCAATACACAACTTAGTGATTAATGATAATGACACTTCAGGAGGTGCTTACACGCTAGTTTGTTGTCCATTTTTTATCAGGCTGATTATGTCTTGGGTAGCAATCCTTTGGAAATGAGTTTCCTTGTGGGGTATGGTGATAAATACCCAAAATATGTGCACCATAGGGGAGCTTCAATCCCGGCTAATGCAAAGACTGGCTGCACTGATGGCTTCAAGTGGCTTAATTCGACTGATCCCAATCCAAATGTAGCAATTGGAGGACTTGTTGGCGGGCCCTTCAAAAATGAAACTTACATCGACTCTCGGAACAACTCCATGCAAGGGGAGCCAACCACATATAACGGTGCTCTCATAGTTGGCCTCCTATCGGGTTTGGTCACCACGTCTTCAGCAGTTCAATCCTTCTATTAAAGCTGCTTTGGTACATAATTACAAGATGTTTGTATTATATCTAGCCGTTTGCATTACCTGGTTCTGTGCAAATATGTGATTTTTGGCTCGGTTGTTCTGAGCTTTCCTGCTCAATTTGTTGTAGTAAATGTCAGGTGTAGTTCTTTTCTTGCAGAGTTGCAGTGATTACTTAACAATTCGTTATTGCCTCTATTGTTTTTTCTTTTTCTTTTTTTATTCTATCTTTAAGAAACGTAATGGAAAGAACAAGAGTATTAGCATATACTCCATATTACTGCCCCCTTATTTATACTTTAATTATTACTCTTGAGTCTTGATTTTGGTACGTTTGATGAGGAGTTGAAGCAAAAGTACAAAGGATAGAATTTGAACTATGATAAGTCAAAGTTCCTTTTCGAGGTCCACATATATAAATTATATAAGGAACATATGCATGTCCACCATTCACATTTGGCCATTCAAAAGCAAAAATAAAGAGAGTTGTACACAAAATTATCCTTAATATCCCGCATCCAGCTCTTTTATCATTGTCAATATTTTGCAAAATGCTACAATGTTATTCAATGCTGATTAAGACTGCAACTTTTTGAAAAACTTTTCTATCCCTTTTTTCTCTCTCATTTGGATTACAAAAGAGTTACCTAGAAAATTTAATAAGATTTATTATAAAACGAAGAGTAAGATGTAGGGTGTATTGTAAAAATGAGTGGTTGAAATGGTAAAAAAGTGAATGTTTATTATAAAATTTGTTCAAACTTTACAAAACCATATATGAGTGTTTATTTCCTCCTTTGGTGTGACTTGATAGAGTTTATTTTTATTTTTTTTATTTTTTATTTTTTATTTATTTTAATGATAGAAAAATACAAACAATGTGCTACGAGCCTACAACACATCCTTGGAAAATAATCCTTAAACTATTATGAGGAGGAAAGGTGAGCATAGATATTAGATAACAATTACAAGGACTGATTTGATACAGTTTTACTTTAAGGTTTAATACAACTTTAAGTGATGGCAATTTTTTAGTATTTAAATATCAACTATACAATACTTATTTAGCTTTATATTATAAATTTTTTGTGTGATGCACAAATTATTTAAAAAATGTGTAAGGTAAATAAAATGTTTTATTAATATCATCAAAATTATCTTAATAATTAGTGAGTCACATGAAACTTTGATACAGTTTCACTTTCACCTATAATAAATTGTTTATCTTAATAATTAATGACCTCTATCATGAAAGCACATTAATTTTAAAATTGAAGCATATTTGTTGAGTTAATTGGTGTAAGATATAAATTTTATTATATTAAAGTAAATATTTTATATAAATGATCAAAATAATTAAAATAAATTATCTTTTTTATTTTACATTTACAATAACTTTTTGTAATAGAATTTTAGCTAGAGTACCATTTTAAATTTATTGAAATTTAGGTAATAGTGCTCTACTTAAACTAAACTATCTTAGCAATTGATCGACTAGCCACTTGATACGACAATAGAGTTTCATAGAGAATTATTGAATACTCTGAGAGTACAATAAATGCGTACTCCTCCTTTTCACATGAATTGTAGGTCCCACCATGAATTTAATTAGTGAGACTCACAATTATGTGAAAGGGGGAGTATACATTTATGGTACTCTGGAAGTATCCAATAATTACCCGAGTTTCATTCAAAGTAAATTATCTCGATAATTAATGAGTCACATAACAAAATTTCATTATACGAATAATCTCTCTCTCACAGTTTTCCATATACATATATTGATGTTTTATAGTCATGGGCGGAGCCATGTTGAAGGGTGGGGGGGCCATGGCCCCCCCAAAATTTTGAAATTTTTTAAAATATATATATAATTATTTTAATGTTTTCAAAATTTAGTCTACAAAAATAAGAGTTCCCCCCAAAGTATTTGAATTAGTCCAATGATGCTTTAAAAAAAAAACTGGTCTAATAGTTATAGAGACAATTTTATTTTTCGTAATTCTATTTTTTATTGTAAAATGTGCTTTTATATCTGTTAAATATTTGAAAAAGTTTGGCACCAAACATGTTTGAATTTATCTTTTTTAACCTGTTATGTGACGATTAACAAGTCATTGACTCATTAAAAAATTATTGTCACTAAAACTACACATGAAATGTCTTTTTAGTTGCCACATAATGGGTCAAAGCAAAATAGTTTTAAATATGTTTGGAGCCTAATTTGTTCCTCCAAGTTTTAGGTCATTCTTGTTTTTGAAAAATACATTAGTTCAATTGAATAATTTTACTTACATTAGTATAAAATTTGATTATTTTTATAGAAAATGAAACTTTTTAAGAATTTCACTATGAAAATTGTGAAAATGTATTTTATTAATTTTATGAAAGATAGTCATCAAACATAATTTTGATTGAAAATATTAAGCTCTTTTTTTGTTGGGTGTGTGTGTATATATATAACTTATCAAATAAAAAAGTTTGTGTATATAATAAAAAAAAAGCATGTGTATTTATGTGTGTGTATGAGGTTATCTTGATAAATATATTAGTGTTGCAACTTGGCCCCCCCAAACAAAAATTCCTGGCTCCGCCCCTGTTTATAGTAGACATTTATAATTAAAAAAATTACAATAAAAAGAAATATTATCTAGGCCATCCTATTTCAATGCATGGCCTAGATCCTGTATGTGAGCTTGCTGGGTTTGAGATTACTGTACATTTGGTCCTTATGTTACTTCATGGGACAGTTCAGATGGACTTTGCCTTTCTTTCCTAACTAAAATAGAAAACAGGCATCATTGCACTTCCACTTAACACAATGAATAGAATTTGAAACCTTAATCTCCAAGCAAGAAAGAAGGTAGACCTTCGGTGTCACCTTGATGGATAGCCATCAGTTGCCAAACTAGCCTTAACTTCAAACTTGCCTTGCTTTCCTACCCTTGGCCTTCCAGAAGATGTTAATCAAGGAGAAAAAGTGTCTCAAACATGTAGTTGATAGTGAGATTTCTAGCTTGATCATTGCACTTACCAGGTTGAGCTGGAAAGCCAATTGCAACTTGATTGGAGGAAGGGTTGAAAGGTGAACCCTAAAAATTCCATAATAATATGACAAGATGTAAAAAAATTCTAAGCATAAAATAAAACAATGTAATTTGCTAAAGGCGCTATTACAACTTCACGTAACTATAAAATCACCCAATACTCTCAATTTGTCCAAGTACAAACAAATTAAACACATAACTTAATGAATTAATATTAATCAAATCGAGATTAAGTTTATATAGATATCATGGTTTATGTGAATAATATAACAAAGCGAGATGGATATTTTTCTTCTTGAAAGAAAAAAAGTTTTACTTTACCTTGAATAAAACAATATATGGTGAAAGAAAGGTAAAATCTAACTTCATTTTTTATTTTAGTGTTGAGAGAGAGATAGAGAGAGTGTTTAGTTTGTGGTCATGAGAGATTGATTGACTAATGTTAGTAATCTATTGTGTGGAAGATTGATTTACCAAAAAAAAAAAAAAATCCTCAAACCATAAGGAAAATCAATCATTAATGATAATTCGACATACTCAAATTTTTTTTTTTTTTTTGGGTAAAATGGCTCAAAGCTTATAAATTAGGTTAATTTACATAAACCCATACTTTTTGGGATCTTTTTGGAAGTGGGGAAGAGAGCCCACAATCCACCTATGATGTTTTCTCTTGCAATGAAATCAATTATTGTCTATTGACTCACAATATTGGAACCTTAGACGATAGGAACTCATGAGCCTGTCTTAAAGTTTTGGTGAGTTATTCATCACTTTCTAACTTCTTGCTAAGACATAATAATCAAGGCTGGCTGGTGTAGTGATATGTATCAGAATGTACGATTAGCACCCTCGACCACCTGTGTTACACTCTACATTCCACCGTCAATTCTGCTGTTGTCATGGATGCCCATTATCAAGTTCATGCTTCCCTTCCGTACAAGATAGAAATAACATGACAAAAAAGACGCTATGCAATGCAGCACTCATGATGAGTCAGTACCTTACTCAAAAGGAAATTGAAAAAAGGTGCCTGGTTTTGTGTTTTGGATCCATTCCAGAAGGGAGTCAAAGTATCTTAGGAAAAGGCATTAGCCCACGTGAGAACCAACCGGTACAAATACAATGTCTCAGGCCCTATCTTAGCTATTGCTAGCAAGTTGCACTACTTGCTCTCCACCATCTGTTTTCTTCCGACCTTTTACACACGAGTCACTTCCTTGATGGTCCTCTAGGTACGATCAAGGACAGTTGTCCTTCTGGCCATCCATGATTCTGACTAAGCACCAACATTGTCTTGTGACTTCCTACCCCCTTCCCTTATCTTCACCTATGTTAAAAAGTTATTTGGTGGTCCATTTTAAACAACAGTTCAGTGTTTAAATAATATTACATGTATTTTTATACATGTTTTCACTCATATATATTTTCAAAAAATACAAACAACATTACTAGAACAATATTACCAAACAGCCCTAACTTTTATCTTCACCCATATCTGCTTGCTTTCTCATTCTCATTCTTCTTCTTCTTCTTCTTCTTCCTTAAAAAATATTACTTGGATAAAGCTAATTTCAGTCAACTATTATATGCTTCTTTTATTTGATGTATTTTTTTGTTACCAGTTGATTGATTCAAATGAACTAATAACAAAACACTATATTTTTTGCAGAATTATTTTCATAACTATTGATGTAATTGATGCACAATAATAAAGGTGGCATAATAAGTGATAAATTCAAGCATCAATGACATTGAAGTGTCCATTTGGTTTCGTTTTTTTGGAAGAAAAAACAAGACAGCGATTTGAAAGCACCTATTTCGGTAAGATTTCAAAATACATAATGGCCCCACTATTATGGTTTTATGTGTTTTTGGGTTGCATCCTTTCAACTGCGTGGCCCCAAAAATTTTGAATTTTTCTTTAATATATATATAATTATTTTAATGTTTTCAAAATTTAGTCTACAAAAATAAAAGTTGGTCCTTTTAAATATTTTAATTAATCTAATGATACTCTTAAAAAAAAAATTGGTCTAATAATTATAAAGATATAACTTTATTTTTCACAATTATATTTTTTATTGTAAAATGTGCTCTTATATCTGTTAAATATTTGATAAAGTTGGCAAACCAAATATGTTTGAATATCTTTTTCAGCCTGTTATATGGCTACAAGTTACTAACTTATTAAAAAAAATCTTTTCACTAAAATTACACATGAAGTGTTTTTTTAGTTGCCACATAATGGGTTAGAGTAAGATAGTTTCAAATATGTTCGGAACTTAACTTATTCCTCCGAGTTTTGGAAAGTTTTTGAAAATTTCATTAGTTTAATTGAAAGATTTTTTTTTCTTACTTTAGTATAAAATTTGATAATTTGTATTGAAAATGAAAATTTTTAAGAATTTCACTATGAATATGGTAAAAATGAATTTTATTTTATGAAAGATTGCTATCAAACATAATTTTGATTGAAAATAATAATTTTTTTTTTGGTGTGTATATATATAACTTATCAAATATAAAAAAGTGTTTATATATAATAAAAAAGCGTGTGTGTGTGTATGGGATGTTGTTTTGATAAATATATTAGTGTCACAACTTGGCTCCCCAAGCAAAAATTTCTGGCTCTGTCCCTGATCTCTTGGTATTTCCAACGAAGATGTTCATGATTCGAATCTATCATCTCCCACTGAAAATGTATCAAAAAAATAGCAAATTTAAATGAAAGTTGTATTACTTTAATCACAATGTATCATGTTTGCAATTATTAAAAAAAAAAAAAAAAGTGTTGTGTGTCTATTATTATGCAACACTGGCTGTATGTGATGAATTTTAAGATTGATTAACTTGATCATCTGAAGCAAATATAATTGTTTCATAGTAAAAGTTCATTAAAAGATCTTCATATTCAAAACAAGTGTTGCTTATCTTGTTATCAAATTCATTCTTTCTTGAATAGAAAATCATGGATCTTTTTATAGATGTCTCTAATAATCCAATATTTATTTTATTTTTTTTATACTTAGTGTAATTATAGCAAATTTTTTGTTAAAAGACCATTATATCTTCTATTCTATAAAATTATTGAAGGTCTTCATTATCACCTACGCAATTCACACCATTAAGTGTTATATTTTCTATTTGGAAAATGCTAAAATTTCAAATTATTTTACAATTTTTTTAATAAATTGTTGTTATGATGATGAATAGTTATTGGTAAATAAAAATGTGATGTTAGTGGAAAGTTCAGATAAGAACTAATAAAAATTTGTCACATTAATAGTTTATAAAAATATTATAAAATAATTTGTGCAAATAATATTACTCTTTTTAACATTACTCTTTTCTATTTTCTATCAACAAAACTATTTAAAATTAGTCTCTTTGTTTGAGTGGTATTAATATCTGAGATATTGCTAGAAGTCTCTCCACCCTATAAAGGTTATCAGATTGACCCATCGATTCCGCACGTATACATATTTATATAAACTTTATTAAGCAACTATTTGTTATGGGTGCTCCGTACACACAAAAATTCTTCTTGTCAGGAAAATAGTATTTTAGTACTTTCATAATTTTTAATTATTCCTTAATTCACGAGCAATTTGAGACTTTATGATGCTTTATGTTTGAAATCAAGAAACATGAAGTGAAATCAAGTACTCCTGCCTATCATGCAAACTTTCAGGATCAATGTTTCTTTCGAAGTTTCTTCATATACTTATTCCATTCCAGCTGGATTCAATGTAGGTCTAATGGTACATCTCTTTCAGTCCTCACCAATATCTTTTTCATGAAAGCTAACTTTTAACAACCCATCAATTCATGAAAGAAGAATATAGATAAAGAAGTAATATACCGACAAGGTAATAGTAGTATTAAAATCGCAGGCCTTGACATTTGAGGTCAGATTCTAACTGGAAAAATAAATAAATAAAATTGTCTCCAAAAAAAAAAAAAAATCAAAGCGTGATTCACAGGTAATTAAAAGAACTGTGATGACAATTTACTTCCATATGGAGCCGACTCTATTTGTGAGAGCATGAAACACTGCTTCGGGACTACCTAAAATTTTTTTTCGGAGTGGAACTCCCTTCTACATGGTTATGTGTATAGTAGAGAAATCAACTAAAAACCTAGGGCCAATATTAATCATTGATCATATTGTACTATTTTACAACATATTTTTGAACGTAAATGATGATTAGGTCAACGAGAAATATCCGACTTTGTTGCATAACCCAATTGTTGTTCCATCTCCCAACTTAGCTTTGGGCCCACCCCAGAATGCTTGGGCTCATAATCCTGGTTTGATTAAAAAAAAAAAATGGACGGCTTAGATGATCTGATTTGCATTTTGACTAAAAAAAACAATGGAGCCCACTGTAGCATTGCACGTGAGCCAGCCACGTATTATTACAGATATGATTGAGGGAATAATATTTTTTTAAAAAAAATGGTACCTCGAGCTTGCACATGAGTTCATGGGCAGTGGGGGCAGACACGATAATGTTACGGGCAGCTGGTGTTATGAAACCTTCACCTACAGCGTTGTCTATGAATGATAGGAGTGAGTTATAGTAACCATCAACGTTCAACAAGCCCACCTGCAAGAAGAAAAAAATCATTATTATTTTTTTTTTAATTTTTTTTTTTTTTGTATTTAAAAGTTTATTCATAGCACTTTTTTTGGAGTGCCACCTCAGGTTGTGGATTATGGATATGAAATTTTGTATGGTAGTGTTAATGGGTGTGCTCAAAGTATTTATTAATAGACAATTTCTAGAAATATTTTAATATAATTTTCATAAAAAATAAAAAAAAAACTATTTTTTTTTTCTCCATAAAAAGTTTCTAAATTATTGTCTTTAAGACATTCATTAATTTTTTTCATTTTGTATTTAGTGCTATTGATTAATCAAATTAATGCCCAAAGCAAACTCTTTTTTTTTTTTGGGTAAGTGGAAGTATGGAACTATGTGTTTTTTGTACTTGTTTTTGAACTTGGTTTAAGTCAAATGCATCTAGTATACTGAACCGATCAAATGGTGACACGTGTCTAAAAGGGGACACACGTCATCATTTCAACAAGTCCAGTAATATTGGACACTAGACGTAAGCCTGGCGCTTATTTTCTTACTTATCATTTAATATTTTTCTCTTTAGTTCGTGGATGTTGAGTTGCTTTTTCCTCAAAAAAAAAAAAATTAATAATAATAACAATAATTCGGTGGATGTACTAAAAGATAGATAGTTTCTATGGAGTGTGGGCCTCCAAAATAGTAAAGGGAAAAAATAAAATTTTTACTTTAATCACTTTGTTTATCACTATTTTTTGTTAAAACAAAATCTAAGACCACAACTTTGCTATAATTACATGCGGTGAAGAAAAAAAAAAATAGTATGTACATATGAAAGTGATAGACTACATTAAAATTGTGACCAAAAAAATTTGTAATCCTAGATCTAATCTAGCAATAGACTCAAAATAATCAAGTAATGAGAGAGAATTGAACTGTTACCGGTTTTTCATGGATTCCCAGTTGAGCCCAAGTGATCACTTCCAAAAGTTCTTCCAAGGTGCCATAGCCACCTGCAAGCAATTTTAATTTTGATTGAATTTAATAATACGACGGATGGTTGATCGTTATGCTTACAGTTATCTTGGGAAGAGCTAACTTTAAGATATATCTTGATTTTATGTTTTTATTTTTAAAAAGATATTTCATGACCTTTGAAAGATTATGGTACATATGAAAGAAAGATTATGGTACATTGAAAATGATTGGTATACATAAAAAATGTTGATTAGTATTTTATTTACAGAAAAAATATAGACCTGGCAAGGCAATGAATGCATCGGCTTGGCGGGCCATTTCGGCTTTGCGTTGATGCATGCCTGATACAGCTCTAACTTCTCCGACAGTTTCTCCAGTGATCTGAAATTATACACAAATTAAAAATTAAAAAAAAAAACATTTTAAAATTAGTAACAAATTCATTGAGCTTGAACATGTGATTAGTGTAAGTTTGAAACATAATTTATTGGAACAAGAAATTAATAAGTGTTTAATTTAAGCTGGTAGCATCTTGAATTTATTTTTAATTTATATTTTATTTATGGATACCATTTTTTCTTGAATATACTTTATGGATTCTTGTCACAAGCAGACAGTTTCATACTTTTGTAGAGTAGGTCATATAATACAGTTTTAAAAATTGGATTAATAATTGAAAAAAAATTAAGAATTCTTTAACAAAGTAAAAATTGAATTCATTCTACCACTTACAAGAAATATGTTACATTTTAAAAAATATTTACAAAAAAGGTAAGAAATTCAATTACCTCTCTTGGCATGAGAGTCGTGGGAATTACTCTGCAAATGGGAACAAAAAATAGAAGAAATGTTGATTATTGACATAATACTTTTTTTTTTTTTGATGGAAGACAAAACACATTTTGATTGGTCAAGTATTCTCAAGAGTTCTAGGCACAGACGTTTAGAAAAAAAAAATAGAAAATATATTTTTGATTGGTTCACTCACACACAATATAGATAACAGTGCCTGTGCTACAACTTACCCCAGAACGTGTCGACCGCCATCATAGACAGCTTGGGACACGAGACCCATCAAGCCAATACTTCCTCCTCCATAAACCAAGTCAATGTTCCTTTCCACCTGCAATGTTCTTATCTTATCAAACTCAAATGTTTATTTCAAACAAAAACCCTTACTTAAAAAAAAAAAAAATTTCCAATATTCATCACCAATGGATCAATCCAAGCAAGAAGATGTTAGTAACATCTTGTTACAAAAAACAGAGGACTCTGTATCTGAGCTACAGAGTACTCTGTTTCGAATATATACTACTGATTTCTCTAATCAAACAGTTACTACTGGAATTTTGTAATCACTTCTAGAAAAAATATGTAAGATCACAGATCAAACTTAGGAACTAGAATATATAGTTCCTCATATTTTCACTTATTTCAAAGACCAAAAAGGTCTCACTTTCACAACAAAAAACAAAGAGAGGTGTTTAACTGTTAAAAGTTATAAACAGTACCAGATGTTTTCCAAGTTGAATAGCAGCAAGCTGGTAGCTAGGGTTCTTTCCAGGGCTGCTCCCACAGAAAACACAGACACGTCTGAATCTTGAATTCATGGAAGGCTGTTGATTTTCCATAACTGTAAGAAAAGGATATGGAACCAAAAGAGTGATTTATTTCAATTGGGTTTTTGTTTTTGGTGTCTCTCTCTGTATGCGTGTGTGTGTGTGTGTGTGTGTGTGAGAGAGAGAGAGAGAGAGAGAGAGAGAGAGAAAACGTGTATTTGTTAAAACTTTGAGCAGTCAGCAAAGAGCTTCAATGTTGAAAGCCAAAAGCAAGGTGACAAATGGTGCTATTGGTCCCTTTATATATACATATATTAAACTTTAATGTCACTGCCCCACATACTCATGACAATTTCTCATCCATCAATTTATCGTCTCGTGAAGGTTTCCAGTTTCCACAATGAAATTCACGTTGAAATTGACATGGAAGAAGGTTCCCTTTTATTTGGTCTCTATTCTTTGGTTTCAAAATAATGACTTCGATTCCCTTAATACGGGGGCTTTAGCGGTTTAGACAACCTTTCATTTCGTTGTCAATCAAGTTTTCTTTTCATTTTTATCCATATTAGTCCCAGATCATCATTAGAAATTATTGATCTTTTGTCCATCTTTGAAATTTTAAGATTAATTGAAACTTGGCTTCATTTAATCATTTCGGGCCGTATAATCATCTGAGGTACATGATTATGGTCACTTTTCTGAATTATGAGTAAAATAGATATGATTATGGCCACTTTTGATCCCCAAAAAAAAAAAAAAAAAAAATTTTGTCCATTTCTTATTCTTTTCCAAATTGGAAAAATTGTAACATCAGCACTAAAACAAATAGATTGTTAAAGTTATTCATTTTGAAAATCATTCCTATCGCCCCCAACAGTAAGAGCATTGGCATCAGATATTTTAAAAACAATGTTATTTTGAAACATCAAAAAATTATTTTGTTTACTTTAGCACATCACTTAATAGTACACCCTACATTACATTTACTATTTTAAGATTTAACACATTATAATAACCTTTTAAAAAAACTCCTATAGTAATTTAAAAAAAAAAAAAAAATTTGGTCTTTACAACCCACCACCACCACCACCGCTACCGCATACCCTCAAAAAATTATTTTGTTTATTTTAACACATCACTTAATAGTACACCCTACATCACATTTACTAATTTAAGATTTAACACATTAGAATAACCTTTCAAAAAAACTCCTACAGTAATTTTTTTTTTTTTTAATAAAAAAAGTGGTGTTTATAGCCTACCACCACCACCACCACCACTGCTACCGCATACCCACCACCATCCAAAACTACCAAAAACCACCAAAATCAACACAAACCCAAAACTACCAAATCAACCCAAAACCACCACAAAAAAAGAAAAAGAAAAAGAAAAAGAAAACTTGAGATGAATTTGATCAATCATTTCCCCCAATCACAATCCCAAAATTGGCTGATCAACTCAAATCCATCCTTCTTTGCTCTTTGATCTTGGCTTCTGATTATCACCGATGACGATACTAAGGGTTAAGTCAGAGATGAGCAAACAAAAATTACAAAAAACCGAGCACAATTATCATCAATGAAATACACATATAGCATCATGATTATCATCTGGTGTTAATGTTCTAACATTGTGTTTAGTTGCACATGTGATGTAGGTAGGAAGAGAGAGACAGAGGAAAAAAGTATTCTATAATTATGTGCGGATGAAGGGAAGGAAAAGAAAGAAATAAAATAAAAACACCTTTTTTTTTAAGAAAGAATATATAGAATTATATATTTAAATTGTTTTTCTTTCTAATTTTCATTTTGTGCAAGAGAAAGTCCAAGGACAAAATAAAGTGTTTGCACATTTTTAAAACACTCTTATTTTAGTTGTCATTAGTCCTAACTAATATTTTACTATTTTTTTTTTTTTGAGAAACACACACACAAGAAAGAGGGAAAGGGGTTCTAACACAAAGGCACACCACAACTCCACTAAAAAACTATGGTAACTTTTAAGGGAGGGTATGGCAAATTATACTACACACAACTATTTTGTTTTCTTTTGATCTACAAGGGTTGACACCACAACTATTGTGATAATATTGTGATCATTTAATGTGTCCATAACAAAACTCTTTGCAATAATCAAGCTATAGAAAAATGGTAATATCAAGAATCTGATAAATTTGATAATTTTTTTTTCTTTTTAAACAAAAAAAATGAACGGTTTATAAATAATTTGTGATGGTACGTACATAAGGGGCAAATAATAATTTCAAAAAGTAAAAGTAAAAGAGCACTATGACTAAAATGGCATTTTTTTCCTTTCAATCAATTGCTACCAAATTTGGGCGAACACCAAAGCCTGAGAAGCAAATGAACATGTCAACCATCCATCAATCATGTTTTTTACCTTATCAGCCAAATAGGTTAAAAAACATTGGGATTTCCTAAAACATTTTGAAGAACCTTTAAAACAAGGATTTTGCTAATAAATTATTTTTGGAAAAAAATTTATTAGGAGTTGAAAAAGTATTGACAACTTTTTCAATTATCGAAAAAATGTTTTCAAAAATAGATGGTTTAATGTGTGTCCTTAAAACACACATTAACCGGACCCTTAAAATAAACAGACCTCAAAAATAGTGAAACGATAAATTTTTTAAGCAATACTAGGACACTTAAATTTTCATAATTATTGAGGTAATAAGTTATGATTAAAGCAGAATTAATTTTACATTGGCTTACTAGTAACATTACTTTTATTAGCACAAATCATAACATGCCAACTTCCAAAATTTTGGGTTGATCATGTGATTTTTTATATAATGTTTTATAAAATTTACAAATAATTTTATAATAATTGTGTTCTTTATCATTAGATTACAGTACCAATTAATTTTTAGTGTAAGCAAAAATTAAATTTCAAACTACTTATCTAATCATAAAAAATTTTATCTATTGAATTAACTAAACTCACTTAACGATCAATCATTCAAATTTTTAAAAAGTCGAGACTACATGGTAGTTGGTACATAGTACAAAAGGAAATTAATAATTATTATGTACCATTTTCTTTGTACGTTAAAAATAAGTACTGCATTTGTCCTAGGAAGCATTTGGCCATTGCAGTAATTGGGTTTTTTTTTTTTTTTTTTTGGGTACATTTATTCCTAACTTATGGTCCATACAATTTAAGCGGACCCCTACTGTATGAGAGGACCCGGTACTTACAACTAACATGCAAGAACTCGTGATTGGCACGTGAAATTATGAATCGTAATCTGTCCCACTTATTGCAAACTATGATCAACCATAAATAAAATAAAATAAAATAAAAACAAGAAATTATTATTAATATTAAAAAAAAAAAAAAACGAAGTTTCTTAGAATATATGTAAATATGAAGATATTAAAGAAATTGAAAGGACTAAGATGGACTAAATTCTTTATGGACCTACTGGTTGAAGATGTATAACAGCTGTAATGGTAGTTGCACGTATGCTAGTGTCCAAAGACTGTCCTTCTGCCATTTTTAACTTGAATAATGACTGTCTATTGCAACATTTGGTCAATTATATGTTATTGCACTAATTTTTTGGTTAAATTAAGGGCCATAGGCCATAATTTTGGACGAGTGGATGGATTTGTTTAAAGCATTCGCATCTGCTCTTGCAAAAATTTCTGTTTATTTTAATATAAGAATCTACTTGTTTTTTTGAAATAACCATTTATAAAAAATACCTACTTCAGATTATATATTTTAAACTATAGTTTATTAAAATATTTATTTTTCTTTATTTATTTTTCTTTATTTATACACAACAATCACCTTTTACTCTATTTCTTCATTTTCAAAACATGTAAAGAAAAGAAAAAAAAAAAATTCAAATGAGTAGTATCAGTGTAAATTTACATGATTATTGTAGTAATTTTTGTAAATTTACATAGTTAATTTTGGAGTTTAAATGTGTAAAATTGAGTTTATTTTTTGGTCTAATGCAAATGCTCAGTGACTCTTTTCCAAACAACTTTTATTGTATAATGACTCCAAAGCTCAATCCCCAACCTTGGCTACACCTTCAGAAATTAGAATATATCCTCTCTGCTTTCCGCATTGCTTGCTTTGAATACGAGTTTGTGACCAAAATGGTTTACTTTGTAGTTTTTTAAAAATATATATATATATAATAATAATAATAATAAATTAGGCATCTCATGGTAAACAAGTCCAATAGTTTAGCATTGATCAGAAACGAACTTGTATAATAACAAATTGTACTTTTAGATTACAAAAATGAACTTTTTAGCTAGCAATTGTTAAACAATAAAGACTAAAGATATTTGAACAGATCACTCATCCAACTACTATATATGTAGTAGTACTATAGTATATACTCCTCAAAAAAAAAAAAAAAAAAGTAGTACTATAGGATATATGGTAATCACGAGGACCATGCCTGGAAGATTCTCAATGACAATGGAAATGACTTTGGTATTATCTGAAAAAACCAACTTGTTTAATTATTTACCTGTAGCTAGTACAAATAATAATGCCACAAACACAGGTAGATGGTTCAGTCTGCCAATTGAGTCTTGTAATCCACAGAAAACCGAGTTGGCAAAAATTAAATACCTATATATATACATTACGATTCTCAAAAAAAAAAAAAAAAAAGATTCTCAAATATACATTACACTTCCAGTTTATAATTTTAAATAACAAGTCTTCTTCTTCTTTAGAGAATCCATTATACTGTTAAATAACAAGTCTTTTAATTACAATTTGATCTATATTCGGTTAAGTACACCCTTCTGCCACATTGGTACAAATAGCCTATAATTATACGTTAGGATTTGTTTGATTAGACCATTTTTCATCCATTATACTGTTAATAATTATTTAAAAAAAGTAGGGACGGAACCAGGATTCGAACCTGAGTGGGGCAAAGCTTAAGACAAATTTTTTTTTATGAAAATAAAAACTAACATCTATTTCATATTCAACAAAATACTACATATAAAATAAGTGTTTCTTAAACATTTTAACACATTTATCAAAATGGAACTCGGCACTATTTCAGAGAAGATCCAAAAATATATATATTTAAGGGCAAATCTTAAATTTTCAAATTACATATGTATACCAGTTTTTTTTTTTTTTTTTTAATTGGGGGGTCTATTAGGACCAAAATTTAAAATTTCAACATATATATATATATATATATATATATATATACAATAGTTTTTTTTTTTTTGGGGGTGGGGGGCAATGGCCCCCCCCTGCCCCACTGTAGTTCCGCCCCTGAAAAAAAGTATCAAAACCATCCAAAAAAAGAAAGGGGCAAATTGCAGACCACCCATCACCCATGTGATATATTTGTTTTTTTATTTATTGAACATGTGATATACTAGTTGATATACCTTTAAAATATGGAGTTATTATGTATTTTATTTTGTAACACTTACTATATTTGTGGTTTGCTTTATAGGGCATTTTGGCTACTTTTAGTGGAATTCAATGATGTAGTCAATGCCAACAACACCCATTGGGAAAAAATTAAAGAAAAAAAAGAAGAAGATTTACTGATTGCTACAGTGGGCTGCTATAGCTGGAAAAAACCTAAAAACCCATTTTTTATTCCCCACACGCTCACAAATCACTTCACACACATAAAAGGTTTGTTTTCTTTCTTTTCTTTTCTCTTTGCTCTCTCACTTCTCCTCTACTCTCTACTCTCTCCTCTCGGCTCTGACCTCAGCCCATGTGAAATCGAATTGTGGGCATCGGCGTTGAGGTGAGATTAGATTCGTGGGCATCGATGTTGAGGTGAGATTGGAATCGTGGGTTGCCGGTTCTAGTGGGTTTTGGTTGCTGGTGCAAGTGGATTCGTGGCTTTAGGTTGGTGGTGCTAGTAGATTCGAGGGTTTGGGTTGCCAGTGTTTTGGTTGTGTTTTTTGGGTCTGAGTTGTTGTGTTTTCTGGATTTGGTTAAGTGTGTTTTTCTCGGTTTGGTGCTAGTGGGTTCCTTAGTCTGGTGTTGGGTTTTTCTCAGCAGCAATGACTGTAATGGTGGATTTCTTGGTGGAGTTGCTGGGTTTTTTTTTTGTTTGGATTTCTTGGCTGTGTTGCTCTGTTTTTAATGGGTTTTGTGGTGAGTTGTTGATGACGGTGGTTGTCGTTGTGGCGGTGGTTTTTTTTTTTTTTGAGTTTTTGTTTTGCAGTGGATTGCGGTTGCCATGGTGGTGGTGGTGGTGGCGGCAACAGCAGCAGTGTTATGGTTGTTATTTATTGTGTTAGATATATTATTTTATTGTGTTACTTATATTATTTTAATGTGTTTAATGTTAATATAAAACCTTTGCTGTAGAGTGTATTATAAAGTGAGTTGTTAAAATAAATAAAGTAATGTTTTGAGTTGCTAAAAGATAAAATTTTTAGATGTTTTACTGTGAATGCTCTAAGCAAACCACAAGGAAGGCATGCCTTATAAAGTAAACTGTGAGTGCCCAAGGACCGATGATGAAGTTGAAGAGTTGCAGTATTGATGTGGGGATATCACAGGCCCGAGGAGGAAATTTGTCTGAGGAGAGAAAGGGATGAGACAAAGGACTCTAAGGTGTTCCAAGTGGGAAGGAGGGTCTGAAGAGAGAGAATCAGTGGTCGTAGGGGAAGTTTCCAGTTTGGGGTAGCCTGTTGCCTCCGCATTAAATGGCGAGCAAGAACTTTATTAGCTGCATTGATGAGGAAGTGACCTGAACAGTGTAAATCAAAGCTAAGCAAACTCCTTCTACCACCTTCTTCAGATGTAAAAAGAGATAAGTGTCATGAAGGGAGATTTGCTAGGTAAAGATGGAAGGCTAGGATGTGAAGGAAGGGGGAGTATATAAGAAAGATAGGGTTTTTAGAGAAAGAAAGGGAGGAGGAGATGAAAAAAGAAAAAAGAAAAAAAAAAGAAGAGCACTAAGAAGAGAGAGTGAGCAGTACCATCTTTGTATTGACTTTGGCTTCCTCGAGCTAGCTTGTAATGAGATATTAACTTATCTATTCAATAACATCAGCCTTTTTCTTCCTGATTTTCACTCTCGTGCAAGCCCCCTCTTGTTGTTTGTTTCCCTCTCTTACAAATTTATTATTTTGGGCTAAGGTTGAATTGTACTACCCACTGTTTTTAGTGGGTCTGGGCTAATTGTTTATCTGGTCCTTACATAAACCTAAGATAAGTGTCACTAAATAAGCCATGTAGTAGTTCCATGCTTTGTGGGTATATCATAGAGGTGGGGTATATGTAATTTGCCTAAAAAAATTACAAAGAAAATTATGTCAAATGATATCATCTTGACTTATAAACAAATGAATATAAATATACGGGAAAAAAACTCTACTATAAACAAATGAATATATATATACGGGACATGCATTCATTCTTCATTAATTTATAAGTTCATATATATAATTCGATAGTTAGAAAAGAGGGATTTAAATTCTAAATCTCTCTATTAGAAACACCAGGATGTGTCGAATGGATTATAATGCTCTTAGCAATTTATAAGTAAAGTGAATATCACATGACAACATTAGTTAGTAATCTGCTAATAGCTTATAGGTGAAAAATGTATTATTGAAAATCCTAAAACCTTCTTTAAAAAATCAATCCTAGAGCTTATAGGGCATGATTAATAAAAACAAGAAAAATCTTAGGTCATGTGTTTAATAAAAGTACTAAAAAAAAGGTATCAAAATTGGAGGGATTGAGGTCCATACATTTAAGCATTAAAATATCCACCAAGTGAAATAAAGTACCATAACTTCTCTTGTGGTGGTGTTTTTTACTTTTTTTCAAATGGTACATTCACTCTTGAATAGAATCTTGTCTTGATCCAGGAAATTATGTACCATAACCCAGTCAATTATTATTGTACATGTCTGCCAAGAGCCAACAATCAAATTCATGTACTTTAGCCCCCAAAAAAAAAAAATTTCCATAGTTTCAATTTTCATGTACTCAATCATACATTTCTCTTCCTTAACTAGTTCTTCTAACTATCAAAACAAAGCTGATTGGGATTCCATGAAGAAGTTAGAAACCGGACTCCCCTTTGCATACTTCCATAAAGAATAAACTAATGCACTGTGAATTGTGGAAAGTATTATCTAGATGGAATTGTGAAGGAAAATTTCAAGAATATTCCAATAAAAGCTAAGCATGACCTATGAAACAGTTTAATTGTATAGCAGATATGGACACTAAACACACTTAGCATGAAAAAAGAGAGAGAGAGAAATACCAGTTGGGTATGTCTAATACTTAAATCAAAGTAAAAAAGTGTTCTTTCTAAGGAAAGAAATTCAGAGAGTTAAGAATTCAGTGTTACTTTTGTTATGGTATGGAGTTTGGTTTATATTGAATTCTGATAGCACATTATTAGAAATCGTTACCCGATTTTTACACACCATGGTAATTATGGAGTTGAAGTAACACTGTAACAGCTCGACTTTAGACGAAAATCATAGGAGCACAATTATTGCTTCCCAAGCTCACATTGGCCTAAGTATTTTGATAGTCATTTTTGTATCCTTTGAAACTGGATTCTGCTTAGCTCGGCAAACCTGAGCAAAGACATCATGAAGTATTGAAATATTACTAATAATCTTACAGCCTTATAGTTTGTGGCATTTTTACCCTAATAAAAGTGGGAGGTTTGGATTAAGAGCAAGGGAGGCTGTACCGGTTTGACTAGCGGTACGATATATTTCGGATACCGGTCAATACCAGTGTACCGTTTCGGGTTTACCGCTATTTTTTTTTATATTTATAAATAAATAAATAAATATATATATATATATATATATATATAGAGTAGGGTCACATCTTTCAGGCCAAGCCCGAAATGAATGAGACTTTAGACCTTGGTGAGCCCGGTACAATGAATTTGTAGAGAATGGGCCAAAGAGCTAGGTTTTAGCGTATGAACGACGGTCATCGTGGTGCTCTTTACCATCAAGTTGAGACGGACTGGATTCATCAGAGAGGACTGATCCTCGTCACGGTCTGGGGAGCCTTTTTCGATGCCTCCGGCGTGTTGGGGGGTCCCCGCCCCCCCCCCCCCCCCCCTCTCTGTCTCTCTTTACTCCATTTTTATAGTAATTTCCTTCCTCCTGAATAGGGCCCCTAGGGTAGGTACTTGTCCCATCAGCCCTTCCTTCCAGTTGTTGGGAGTGGTTGTATGGCCGTGTCAGGCATAAGGCACTAAATGCGATAATGGTAGCCTTTCCTTTCAACACTTTCATTGTCCTTTTCTGCTTTAGTACTTTTCCTGCTTCGTGAGATGATAGAGAGTGTCACTACCAATGGCAGGTTACCTCCTCCATCCTCGGCTACATTGTGCCGAGGAGGACTCTCCCCGTGGCCGAGGAGGGGCTTTTTCTCCCTGCAACTGAGGAGGGATTTTTTCCCTTGGACTGGGCCTTCGGCCCAATGTAGTCATCGACATGGGCCTACTAGTCTTTTACCCCCCACAATAGCCCCTCAAAATCCTGTTGTCCAGCTCCTCGGGAGGAGAGGAAGGTTTTGGTGATATCGGGCCTCTGTTTTGGCTTGCCACGTCAGGCCTTCCACTAAAGGCCAGAGCCTCTTCGTTTGCCCAAGGCGCGTTCCCAGCTGTGAGACATTCTTTTAATCTATCTAAGCCGCGTCCCTGTCACTTCGGTATATGAGGCGTGCTTTAATGAGGGTCCCTTCACGAGGTAGCATAAATTCAACGGTTGAAGATCACTTTGGAAATTGAACGAGATTTATTTCGCTTGTAATTCCTTTTTGGAGATTGGGTGAATTGATTGTCACCAGGTTTGCCTTCCATATAAGAAGCACGATGGGAGGTCATTTCCTTTATTTGCAGACCCTTTAAACTTTTCAAATTCCTAACTCTCCAATTGTGCCCAAAGTCCTCATTACCAGTGTGACTGAGCCTTAGGAGGTGAAATGGTCAAGGCTAGGGTGAGGGTGAAGGAACCACACCCTCTTCAGAAGCCTTGGGTATCTTCGAGATTCAAAATGACCCAGTCAAGGCAAGGGAGACAAAGGCTCAAGACATTTTTTCTCCTCGACAAGGCAAGAAAGGAGCCTCTCCTTCCTTCAGCCAAAATCCGAAGCGGGTGGAGGTCGCATCAGATTTTTGGTGTGACAGCACTGGGACCTCCATTCGGTGCCGTGTGTCATGCACGTGAGGGCTTGGATTTCCCATCATCGGTACCATCCGTGCTTGCTCGATTGCTGCTAGAACGATATTTGCTCGATTGCTGCTAGAGCAGATATGGGGATTTGGCATCCCCGCTTCTTCCTTTCTTCCATCACTGGTGCCATCCAGACTTGCCTAGCCGCTGCTAGAGCAAGGTTGGGGACCAGGTGTCTCTGCTTCTTCTTCTCTTCCATCACTAGTGCCATCCAGACTTGCCTAGTCGTTGTCGGAGTAAGGTTGTGGACCAGGTGCCTCTACTTATTCTTCTTTTCCATCACTGGAGCCATCCAGACTTGCTTAGTCGCTGTTAGAGCAAAAATGAAGGATCTATCGTCCCCGTGTATTCCTTTTTTTTTTTTTTCTTCCTTTTTCATAGTTAGCTTGTGATTACAGGCTTGTCTAAGCCCTTTTATGTATATTGTACTATCTCTTTATCTAATAAAAGATTATTTTATCGCATTTTATGTATCCGTTCTTTTTTGCAATAATCATTTTGTGAATGAATGTGCTGGTGTCTTTTCTTTCGAACCGCACTTAGAACCGATGCCCTTATCGGTAAAGAGTTATTACTTTAAACTTAGCGGAACCCACGGGCAAAACCATGTCGACTTAAAATAGGTTAACTATATCAAACTAACTGAGATAACGGCCGTACGTTCTGTATTGCGAATGGGGTGACTACCTGAGGACGTGTAATCTAAAATAAACTGTCCGAGGGGATCGCTGGGTACTAGGGTTCTTTTCTGCTTTTCCGATGATATTTGTAGCTTTAACTCATTTTAGGTGTCTGGTCCGAGGACCGAGGCATGACTGTACCTAGTCTAAACACTCAGAAAGACACCCTTGTGTGTTAGCTTCCATAAGGCTGGGGGGCCGAGGACTATACTAGACCTCCATTCCGCCTAGGACTTAGGCCTTTCTTGAAGTTGCTAGTTTCTCGTAGGTTTGAGTCCGAGGACCATGCAAGACCTTGGTTCTGTCTAGCACTTAGGCTCTTGGAGTGTCTAGTTTCCCCATAGGTTTGAGTCCGAGGACCATGCAAGACCTTGGTTCCGTCTAGCACTTAGGTTGTTGGAGTGTCTAGTTTCCCCATAGGTTTGAGTCCGAGGACCATGCAAGACCTTGGTTCTGTCTAGCACTTAGGCTGTTGGAGTGTCTAGTTTCCCTATAGGTTTAAGTTCGAGGACCATGCAAGACCTTGGTTCTGTCTAGCACTTAGGCTGTTGGAGTGTCTAGTTTCCCATAGGTTTGAGTCCGAGGACCATGCAAGACCTTGGTTCTGTCTAGCACTTAGGCTGTTGGAGTGTCTAGTTTCCCCATAGGTTTAAGTCCGAGGACCATGCAAAACCTTGCTTCTGTCTAGCACTTAGGCTGTTGGAGTGTCTAGTTTCCCCATAGGTTTGAGTCCGAGGATCATGCAAGACCTTGGTTCTGTCTAGCACTTAGGCTGTTGGAGTGTCTATTTTCCCCATAGGTTTGAGTTCGAGGACCATACAAGACCTTGGTTCTGTCTAGCACTTAGGCTGTTGGAGTGTCTAATTTCCCCATAGGTTTAAGTCCGAGGACCATGCAAGACCTTGATTTTGTCTAGCACTTAGGCTGTTAGAGTGTCTAGTTTCCTCATAGGTTTGAGTCCGAGGACCATGCAAGACCTTGGTTCTGTCTAGCACTTAGGCTGTTGGAGTGTCTAGTTTCCCCATAGGTTTGAGTTCGAGGACCATGCAAAACCTTGGTTCTGTCTAGCACTTAGGCTCTTGGAGTGTCTAGTTTCCCCATAGGTTTGAGTCCGAGGACCATGCAAGACCTTGGTTCTGTCTAGCACTTAGGCTGTTGGAGTGTCTAGTTTCCCCATAGGTTTGAGTCCGAGGACCATGCAAGACCTTGGTTCTGTCTAGCACTTAGGCTCTTGGAGTGTTTAGTTTCCCCATAGGTTTGAGTTCGAGGACCATGCATGCAAAACCTTGGTTCTGTCTAGCACTTAGGCTGTTGAAGTGTCTAGTTTCCCCATAGGTTTGAGTCTGAGGACCATGCAAGGCCTTGGTTCTGTTTAGCACTTCAAGAGATTTCGGTTTAGCCCTCGGCTCCCCTGTCCGTAGGGGATTCAGCGGACCGGAATACTAGGGGTCTCAAGAGTTAGCCCCTTGACAAGTGTGTGAGGGCGCATATCTGACGTCCGAAGCCCCTTGAACTGCGCTGTCTAGCGATCCTCCCCTCGTAATGAATCATTTCGAAGCATGACCCAAAACGGGGGCTGAGCTATGATGACGGCGGTGTGTTCCTGGAAATGATGGAGGGCTTCCGCGCAGCTCGCACCACTGCCAAAACTATCCTCCCGAGGGATTCTTGTAGCTTGATCGTGACTAACCGTCATATTCGCCGATGCACAAGCTCTTCCCACAGACGGCGCCAATTGTAGGGTCACGTTTTTTAGGCCAAACCCGAAATGAATGGGACTTTAGACCTTGGTGAGCCCGGTACAATGAATTTGTAGAGAATGGGACAAAGAGCTAGGTTTTAGCGTATGAACGACGGTCATCGTGGTGCTCTTTACGATCAGGTTGAGACGGACTAGATTCATCAGAGAGGACTGATCCTCGTCACGGTCTGGGGAGCCTTTTTCGATGCCTCCGGCGTGTTGGGGGGTCCCCGCCCCCCCCCCCCCTTCTCTGTCTCTCTTTACTCCATTTTTATAGTAATTTCCTTCCTCCTGAATGGGGCCCCTAAGGTAGGTACTTGTCCTATCAGCCCTTCCTTCCAGTTGTTGGGAGTGGTTGTAAGGACAGAGGGGTATGGCCGTGTCAGGCACAAAGCACTGAATGCGATAATGGCAGCTTTTCCTTTCAACACTTTCATTGTCTTTTTCTGCTTTAGTACTTTTCCAGCTCCGTGAGATGATAGAGAGTGTTACTACCGGTGGCAGGTTACCTCCTCCATCCTCGGCTACATTGTGCCGAGGAGGGGCTTTTCCTCCCCGCAACCGAGGAGGGATTTTTTCCCTTGGGCTAGGCCTTCGACCCAATGTAGTCATTGACATGGGCCTACTGGTCTTTTACCCCCCACATACATATATATATATATATATATATATATATGTATGTATGTATGTATGTATGTATGTATGGGTGTGTGTGTATATATATATTATAATAAATATAAAAGTTTACCATAAAACATTTCCTCAATTCAGAACTAATTATTCATGGTTTTAAACGTTAGTATCAATTAAAAGAAAGAAAAAAAAAACACAATATAAAAAATAGAAAGCTTAAAAGTTACCATTGCATACTAAGAAAACAAATAATTCTAATAAGTTAATGCAAATAAGTTACTATTCTGCCCTAACAAAAATTCAAAAATTACAGAACTTAAAAAAAATAAAAAAAAATAAAAAATAAAACTTTTTTTTCTGTACCGACCGGTATTGCCCGAAATTGGCCGGTACGGCCAGTATTTTTTTCGGTACAAAACAGGGGGTTATATGTACCAGTTTGCTTGCCGGTAAGATACGAAATTAACTCTCTTGATTAAGAGTAAAATTAAAAGAGGAGATTCGACTGTTGTTACAAGATTTGTAGAATTAAGAGTATTTTTATCATCTTAGGAAAATAAAATTCAAAAAAATGAAAATTTAAAATATAAAAAGTACTTGGAATATTACATGTTTTACTACAAAAGCAAAATGTGAGCAAGTTTCAATATTGTAACAAGTTCAGTGCACCGGAACACTGAACCCAAGTTTGTTTTGTCCTTTGATACACACAATGCATAACCAGTAGATATGAGCATTCACATCAATTTGTGCAAAAATTTATATTTATTTTAGCATAAGAACTTTTTTATTTTTTTATTTTACATAACTATTTTTTAAAAACACTCACATCAGATTATCTATTCTAAATTTTATATTATTTAAATAGCCATTTTTCATTCTTTGTTTATTTGAGAGAGAGAGAGAGAGAGAGAGAGAGAATGAATTTGAGGTTAGTCAAAGAAACGACAATAAAGCAAAGAAAGGCAAGTTAGAGTTTCCAATCCATATAAAGCTGATATGACTCATATATGATTTGTTAAAACAATCAGTGTAAGCCACAACACTTCAAAAAAAAAAAAATAAATAAGTGTAAGCCACAAGCAAAATCTAACTTTTAAGGGCCCATTTGGCTCATGATTACTGGAGTCAAATACATCCATATCCATATGGAATTCCACTCCAAAAGGGTACGTACGTGTGCAATGGTATCTACTAGATTATCGGTTCCGTGATCCATCAACGGGGATAGAATTGTTTATCATCTCCTTCGCAAGTTTTCTTCTTTTTAATATTTTTTTTTTGACAAAAATTACCATGATGCTTACAAATTACAATTCAAAGTTCCATATCCAATCTAAACCTTTCCCAAACTTATCTACTATGGTTGGTAAGTAGTTGCCTCGTGTTTCGTTGCAGGTCTTACTAATTATACGTATTTTTTATTTCCTATTCTTAGGGGAGACCTTAAGCTTACACAATTGTTTTCTTCTTCATTACAAGTTTACAACTCTTTATATTATTGTTTCCCTTTCACTTATTTGCCTTCTCCGGCTTTAACTCCATGCACATAACCATAAAGTTCAACGTCTAACATGTCTCTATACACATTTTTTAAACGAAATATTGACTGATTTTGATGGGGTTGGTTTGATGATCTCCCAAACAGAGTATTTGTTTTTTTTTAATTCCCTGAAAAATGGGTTTTGAGTCTTCTGACTAGTAAATGTTTTCTATATTTAAATACCCTATCTATGATCCATGATATAAGATAATGCGTAATATGTATGATGATAATGTGGTTAATTTAGAGAACACATGGGTTTGATTCTAATTTGGAAGGTGCAAGAAGAAATAACCTAACGCCCTACTATAAATAAATAAAGAAAAGAAAGAGTATTATTCAATGACTGAGAACCTAAATTGTTTTGAAAATGACAAAGTTATTTTTGGCAATTTGTATGACCTTTTCGTATCATAATCCGCGTCATGGGGCTCTCTTTTGGTTGGCGAGTCAGATCTTTCTCCCCAAAAAGCTATGATATGCAATTGTCCATGGCCGATTTCTATGACTTGGTAAACGTGGCTACGTCGCTTTGCTTTTGGATCTTTTTAACAATGTTGAGAACTAGAATTGAAATAAAGAGTGGCGTGGTCCCAAGTACCTACAAGTTTAGTTACCATTTCGTTATAATGAAATTGAAATGACATCGTATCGTACTTCCGTTTTCATCGAGTGGGGTCTATGTGATACGTACATAATTTAACGATTCAATTGCCATATTAGCTTGGATCTCTTTTGTAATAAAACTTAATACCCCAACTATTTTTCATAGAAGATTACATATAAAATGTGTTAAAAACTTTGCAAAGGAAATACTTATCTTTTTTTTGCTCTGTTTGTTTCGCTATAAAACCTTCTGTAAATTCTACATTTTCCAGTTTTTGATAGCACAAAAAAAAAAAAAAAAAAAAAAAAAAAAACCTGGTTAATGAAAAACTATCTTTGGTCAATGGAAAATACCATAGTTGTCAAATCGTGAATCGTATCGTGAATCGATTTTTGATTTTTTTGTATCGTGTATCGTAAGATACACAAACACCTAATAAAATTATAAATATACATATATAAAATGTATATTCATTATAAATTCAAAATATATTCAACTAATGACCAATTTAATCATTACTTATGTAATAAAATTTAACAAAGCTAACAAAATAAATCAAATTAACTTATATTTATAACATGCACATTCAAATTAATTAAACTCAGAAGTAATACATGATATATGAACCAAAATAATAATATCTTTTCATCATCTTGATTAATCAACTCCATCTAAGTCAATGTTATCATCATGTTTAGCACTTTGCAAAATTATTTTTTCATAGACATTTTCTTTATTATTATCAACATTTACTTCTTCTTTTTTTGGTTTTTTTATTCTAATAATTTATTCTTTATATTTTTTCTTGGCATTCTAGCTTTTTAGATTCAAAATAATAATAATAAAATAAAAAATAATTATATTTTCATTTAATACATTATTAATAGCATAGAAAATAAATTTGCACATATGAAAGTGAGTGTTATGAGTATAGTCTAAATTTTGTAGGAGAAAGAGAAGAGAGGAAAAAACTCATGGACTTGCTATTTCATTAGACTTAATTAAGTTTCCCAATAATTTTATGTTAACAAAGTCTAACAACTTGTTTAAATCAAATAAAATCACAAATTTTAACAAAAAAAACCCATTTTAAACCCACATGTCTATGTATCGTACGATACGTACGATTCACCGATACAATACAATTCATACGATACGCACTTATGTATCGGACGATTCATGAGCACTTACGATACACCCTTACGATACGAAACTTTTTGTACACGATACGATACGTATCGTACGATACGTATCGCGTATCGTACGATACTGACAACTATGGAAAATACTAATAAAAATAAGGCTTATTTTCTATAGGTTGTTTTCCAAAATTTTTTTTGGGAAAACAATCTCTCTCTCACGCGTTGCATCTCCTATAAATATTATCCTTGTCTGTAGCCGTGGGAAACATAATTTTTTGGTGCTTTCTCTCTCTCATGGTAAGTTTTCTCACTTTTTCTCTCTTTCCTTTGCTTTTCTCTCCTCACACCCTCACTATCACTAGTTCTGGTCTTCCCTCTTCCCATAGATCTCTCTCTCTCTAACTGTCTCTCTTCTTTCTTTTCTCCATGCTTCTCTTCCCCTCTGTAACACAATTCTTTGATTAGATTTTTTTTTTCCTTCACTGATCAGTCAATAGCTCCGACTTACAATGGAGAACAAATTTGTAGTGGTAATTATGTCATTCCTCTCTACCAAAATCCCAATTCTTTTCTTTGAATTTCAAGCTTGATTTTCTTTTTTCTCTAAGAAAATTTCGGTTTGATGGATTCTAGGCAGAAGTTACTTCTTCGTACATAAAGTGCAAAAAAATAAAAAATAAAAAAGAAGAAGAAAGAATGAATGAAATAAAAGATGAAAATTTTAAACACAGTACCTATATTGTTTTAAATTGCTTTTCCATGGGACAATCTTTACCATGGACTAATAATATTATTATATAATGAACGATAATTGTTTAGGGGAATTGCATTTGTTGGCAAATACTTTTTTTGTTGGCAAATATTTTATACTAATACTATGTAGTGATGATATATTATGCAGATACATTATGTAAATACATAATTTTGAGTAATATTGAAGACTTGTGGTTGACTATGGTAGACAATTAATATACCAACAAAAAGAGTAGACAACTATAAGTTATTTTTATTTATACTTATTGAAAATGTATTCCCTATCAAATATATATATATATATATATAGACAATTGGTTGATATATGTGTGTGTGTGTGTGTGCGCGCGCGTACATACGTACGTACATTACTGTCCACATATATGAGTAAGATGAGTGGTAGAGATCATGAAAATTTGATAACTAATTAATTTTGATTGTATCTATTGTCAAAATTTTAGTATGAAAACCAAATTCATTCTTGGTTTTTTATTTATAATAATTACATTAGTTGGTTTACATAATATATATGTTTTAAATTATACAAGAAATATTTTAAAAAAATTGCATACCAAACACTAGAAAACATTTTCAAGCTTATTTTCGAGGTCGTTACCAAACACTGGAAAATAAGAAAGTTTTCTAGAAAATACTCTTTGAAAAATGAAGCATTTTCCAGAAAACGCTAATGCTAAAACAAACAAAGCGTTTGTAATCACCAACGTTGCTCTCATTTCCGTGGCAAAGTTTATGAAAGGTGCTTCGTAGATTTAGTTTAGGAACTCAAAATTTTATTCAATTTACTTTGAGAACTCCCTTGTCCTAGATTTTGCCTGCAGAGGAAACTACATAATCGGGAAATTATTAGTTACTGCTCCAATGATCCAATCTAGTTTTAAATCAAAGTGAAGCTTATCATTAACTTTGTAATCATTGGAGCTGACGGATGGAGTTACGAGTATGGACACTAGTACTAACTTATCTTTCTTTGATGATTTGACACTACTACTAACTACATTTGCATTATGGATCTTGACGTATTAACCCATCATTTGGACTTTACCTTGTTAGGAAATGATGGGAATTAGGAAGTGAAACAAGGATGATTGGCTCTAGATTGATAATAACGATGGAGATAATAAAAAAAGAAAAAACCCCATCTTTAGCTCTAAAATGATTGTTGCTACAACGCTAACATTATATTAACTCTATGTAATATGACCATCTTGGGCTATATGCCTATATGTTAATGCCAATCATACCATATAACTCATATCATAATGCAAATAAAAAATCTTGGTAATGTTATAATATATAAGGACAACTATTGCTTTCTAGTTAGTGCATGATTGTATGTATAAGGTGGGATTTGGTGCATGGCTAGCTGCTACACCGCACGTGCCATTCACTAGCATGCGTCATGGATGACTTCATCAGCCATCGATCATTTTCTATGAGTTTCCACTTTTTTTTTTAAATTCCTTCAAACTTCCCTAGATTTATTTACTCGAACTTATCCCTATCAAACCCTTCTAGCAACATTCATGGAGATTCTATATAATTAAAAGCCTTAATTGGTTGGCCCCATGTTAACCGAACCAATGACATCATAAGATAATGGTTATGAATCAAATAGTTGAAACCAATATAGGATCATTGGCATAGTTTATTATTACTGCTGATTAATCTGTGCTCAAAGGCTCAATGCAGTCTTAACAAATGCGATTCCCACAATCAAATCCAAATCTCACAACAAATATATTTTGGAAAATTAATTGGGGGTTTAGTCTGTTTAAGACTTTAGATAGAATGTTCCACCAATCGAGCAACTGTGCCTATTAAGAAACCATTCAATTTGTTTGTGAATCACTCTCATTATCTCAATCTAATTTTCAAATACCTCCTGTCCCACGTGACTACGTTAAAATTGCATGTCATGCCCAGCTTAACCTTGAAGTTCCTATTGCTTTCACTTATTTCCTAATCACTGACCAATAAGATTTCTCCATGATATAAATACCTTTCTACCTAATGAGTTAACTTAAGCATAGTTTTAGTGAGTGCAATAATGTCAAGTTGTAGACGGTGGGAGAGTCTGAACAACCAGATTGGAAGAAATATCCAAGAATTTAGGCAAGCATTGTAGGCCACCTGTTCCTTATTAAAATAAATAGAGGTCTTATTTGATAAATGATAGAGAGAGAGAGAGGTTTCCAATTTCCAAGGACTCAGATAATGTCGGCCCCCAAATTTCCCACCAGCCGACAATTCCAAGCTGTGATTGTGCTGCACTCGTGTGGTTGATTGGACCAAAATCAATTCTCTCTTGGCCATCTTCTCTTGTACTCTCCAAAGTCCAAACTCATTTTGCTTCCAACCAATCAAAGAAAAAGGTAAAGCAACATTCTTTCTCTTTATGCCGCCCATCACCAAAACCTCAATAAATCTTTAACTTGGAATCAATCCATCTTAAATAATGGTATCAGGTAGCAATAACTAAGATTTTTCTAAACACTATTGGGTTGCCTTTTTCAGGTTGTCAAAAACAGTACACTTACCGCGTGCATATTTGTCGACCTTAGTTGAAACTTGTGGTTATAAAGCTTACAATCTGATCCACCGGGTTTAGATTATATCATGGGACGGACACCAAAGATTCTAAGCAATTACGTACACTCTCACACAGGAATAGACCAAGTTTTCCCCTTTCAAAAATAAAATCATGAAACCACTACTAGTATCATTTTCTTTTTCGATCATAGATCATCATACAACTTGCATCCAAAGATTCTAAGCAATTACGTACACTCTCACACAGGAATGGACCAAGTTTTCCCCTTTCAAAAATAAAATCATGAAACCACTACTAGTATCATTTTCTTTTTCGATCATAGATCATCATACAACTTGCATTAATTATACAATATAGAGAGACAGACAGAATATAGGAGAATGAACCATCCAACCTATTTTTGGGTCTCATCAACTGCATATTTCCCCTAGTTCCATCCACACACACCATACGTCAAGCTGTTTGGTACGAAAGAAGAACGTACCATTTCCTAATTCCAATTTGGGTATATTATATGAAATCCAAATTTTACTTTTCAATATATTGGGGATTTGGGATCTCGAGTTGGATTACGTGTTGGCAAAATTGATAAACGTCCAACATTAGTAGCAGAATTTGTATGCAATAACAGACTCAATATAAGTGGACGCATTATGCAGTATTTGATATTGCAACTAATGTCAGGGCATCTTTGATGCTTTTATGCATCATCATCAATCTATTATAACCTATCTGAACAACGTTCCGTCGAATATTGGACATGATGGACGCTGTTGCAGCTATAATGGGCTGTGTCTAGTGGGAACTAGTGGATTTAATGAATATCCCTCTCCCACTTGTCTCACCCTAGTTCTCAGTTGGCTTTAGCGTCTACGAGTCTAGCATTTACAGCAAGTTGTGCACTAACGAAAAGCGTTATTCAGTATCTGGTTTCTTCAGCTACAAGAGTCATGATATTTCCGAGCTTTTTTTTTTGGGCATCACATTTTTGTTTCTCCAGTCCTGGTATTTACTCAAATTGGCAGTAGCGTTAGTACAAGATTAATATCATAAAGCACATTTGCCATTGCCATTTATTCGGCATGATACCTTTCACGAGTCATTTTCAGCAATAACAGGAATTTGTCAAATACGAATCACGATAACCCCGCAAAAAAAAAAAATAAAAAAATAAAAGGGATCAAATTGTCCAACGCCTCTAATTCTGAAGTCTAAATCACTAATCATTCTGCCCAGCTAAAGCTGGCTTTGAATAGCAACACTTGCGTTTTTTGGGTGGATCCCAGGCATTGTTCACGGAATCCGCAAGTACGAAAAAATATAAATCTAACTTTAAAACTAGGTCCCACGGCACTACACCTTTAAAAATTATTTTGTTACAGTGTTTTCAGTTTTAGTTTTCCGTTTTCAGTAATAAACGGTATCCAAACAGAACCTAAGAGCGGCACAGATAAACACAAAGCACTCTCAATAAAAAAGAAAGGTGGTGCAAACAATGGAACCTTAACCTCAATGGCGATTTTATTCTACGATACAAGAATACATGTATACTCCAGCATAATTCATTGAGATTTTTTTCCTTTGAGAATACAATAAATACAAAAAAACATATGAAAAAGCCTAACCAAGATTAAGCCTCCTAGATAAATGAAAAATAATTTCATGATACAACCCAAATGAAAGAACCGACTATTGTACAACATTTTTATTGTCAAGGCCAGGATGGGGTGACAAGCAGCAATCAATTCTACTTGCGCCCATAACCAGGCGGTGGAGGTTGTGGCCTCTTATTTCCTCTTTTGTCTAATACAGAGTATTGGTTACCTGATTGTTGAGGACGACTGTATCCCCTGGGGTAGCTATGGTTGGCTGTTGGAGCACCATTTAGCCAGTGTTGCTGACTAGAAGCTCCAGGTGGTTGGTAGTTCTGGAAACTGTTGTAACCAGCTTGATAAGGACGAGCACGGACTCCATTTGGAGTTTGTGCCAACGGTATTCCAGCAAACATGGGTACGGCAATCTGGCCACCTCCTGATGGGGGGTAGTATATATTCCTGGAATGCTCTCCACTATTGTGGGTAACTGATCGGTTATTTCTTTCATAATTTTGAGGTTGAGGCCTATTGTTTGGATGGTGGGGTGCTGATGAAACATATGGTGGTTTATACCCATCATCATGGTAACCCTGACCAATGGAATTTGAATATTGAGGGGGGCCTCGAGGATGGTGACCTGGTCTTGGTGGCGGCATTTGATTATTTTGGTAGGATGGCAACTGCGGTCTATATGGAGGCACGGGGTAAGAGTGTGGTGGGGCATGCATCCGATTGCCATAACCATTTCGATCTACTTTCACTTGTAAGCTATTAACAACCAGTCGATGAGCTGCTTCCCCAAGATGTTGACCAGAAATGGCTCCTGAGGGGGCTTGCCTGAAAAGCAAGTGAAATCCACAATGGTCAAATATACTGATAAAAAGATATTTGCATCTGAAGACACGGAACAAGGAATTTCCAATAGGTTTAAAGGTTATGCATAGGCATTTCAATGAAAATGATTTACAATCAAGGCATACCTTCCATTCTCCCATGGCTTCCTTCCAGAATCTTCATGCCACAAAACAGGTTCAGGTTTTAAATCCCCCAAATTCACAATCTGTAAGACAAGGAACTTCACGTGAGTTGATGCAATACACAGAAAAACCACCACGCTTAAAAAGCCACACCACACCACACTTGGCCATACAAAATACCAGCTTTTATTTAAATTGTTATATTAGAATCTAAAATATCAAAAAGTAGAAATAATAAGAATCAATGAATGAGATACGTGTTGGATGCGATAACTGTTTTAAGGAACATATATATATATATATAGACACGAACTGTAAATATGGTTGATTGAAAACATTATCCTAAGATCATATCTAAACAATACGATCAAGGCTTGAATGGTAGCGAGCACAATAGTAGACTGGATGTTCATACACTGAAAACATCGAGAAACTCGAAGGGTAAGACAACTATAACCAAAACGTTTGAATTTTGCATCCACTTGCTGAATGTCCTTGATCAGTGGTTGAAAGGGCATAGAAACAAAATAATTACCTCAAACCAACATCTCTACCTTCCATTTCACTAGCAATATGTATGGAATAACAAGAATAATGTACAATAAGTTACAACTCTGAGAGAACAATAACATGGTTGTTTATTATTTGAATAACTCAACAATTCATTATTTAGGACTTCATTTTATTCAAATTATTTACTGAAATGGGATTATATACCAGAATTAGATACTCTCCACACCAAAATTAGGTACTCCCATACCAAATTCAGGAAAAGAGAAATAAACACTAAAGGAGCAAAACTTTGACAAGCAACAAGACCTCACTAATAAGTGGTAACTACATACCTTCTTTGGGAATTTAACCCCCACAGGCGGTCGAGTGATATGTTCATGCATATCTGGGAGTCTGTATATAGCACATCTGAAAAAGAGGGAGTGAAGAAGAAATGCGAAGTGAGGAGAACAGGTGCTAGATGTATGGTTCATTCAATTGAACAACAGTCTCAAAAACTTACATGACTTGGTTGTCAATAACATCTTCCATTCCTGTGACAGGAGACCTGAAAATAGGTGGTCGAGGTTCTCCACCACATGGGGATAAATAACCATTCATCCCACCACTGCATTTAGACCTAAATAAAATCAGAAAATAGTCCAACCATAAACTTAATTTTAAGTGAGCATGGAAAAAATCCACATGACCTACAAGCTAAAGCGAACAGCTGACAAGGCATTTCAAATATTTCAACCATAAATCAAGAAACAAGCAGTGAAACAGCCAAGGACACAAACAGACTTGTGACTAGACTACATAACTCTTATGATGATATAAAATGAAAAAAAATCACAATAATCAATTAATGCCAGAACTTTAGTTTAAAATAGTCAGAAAAGGATGCTAACACCACCAAGGTGACAAATTTATCTGTACAAGGTAAACAAACTCGTATCTTTTTTTTTCGCCCCTCAAGAGGCCAAGGGAGCAGGGATTCCTTAACTCGGGAATCATTCACTCTAAATAAATTACCAAAAGTTTACCAAAAAAAAAAGGAGGAAGAAGATGAGAGGTCAACATGAAAAGCTATAGCAAAAGCTATGCAGGTCATATTATGGCTAAGCAGAGCAAAATCTTGTGTCACTGGTACCATTACTTTCAGTTAGATGTAAGAACATACTGATTTATAAGATACAGTCCACCTTATTATAATAGCATGGAATATTGCAGAACAAACTCAAGACCAGGCACAGTAAGATTATTCTGTATTCAGTATGAAGTACAAATTTAACCTAGAAACACAAGATTCTATAGAACAGAAGAAAGATGGTCACAATCAGATGCCAAATGTATTTATAAATGATAAACATTTATAAGGCAGAAAATTGGTAATAACTTGTCACAAATCTTGAAGGGAAAAATATGAAACTTAAAAGTACAAGCAAAACAAAGGCCCACCAAAAGCAAACATTAAAAATTGGCATGAAAATAAAAAATAAAAAATAATAATAACAATAAATAAATAAAAAAGATGACCTCCAAAAAAGTCATTGCTAGAGAACATCTTAATTATCTTACTAATTCTACAGACTTGGGAAACTTGAACCAGAATGGCATCAAAATGTAGTACACAATAAATGACAATAGTATTCATTAAATGTCAGGCATATAATAAGTGTGAATAAAATTTAGCATACTACATGTGCATTAAATGTCAGATTAGAAGAATCCTCACATAGAATGCATAAGTTCATTCATTCCTTGAATCTTGAAAAGGAAAAGAAAAAAAAAATAGCAACATTTGAAAACAACTACAAACCTTTTCTCAGGCTCGATTCTCTCCTTGACCTCAACCCGTTCTTTGTCTGTTAACCGTTTACACTTCTCGTCAAGAATACTTATGCATACAGAGAGAGGATGTGACGATTTCACGAAAAGCATGTCAAACATCATGCTGTTTCTCCGTACCTCCTCCTCCTGTAAAAGAAATTGTAGAACTCAATATAAAAAATGTGTTGTATCTAGCAAAGAAATGTTAAAAAGATGAGATAACAAAGACAATCTAGTAAGTGCAGAATATCAAGCTAGTTAATGACAAACAGCATACCGTCAACGTATGTTCAATTTTCTGGACCTCCGCAAGAAGGCGAGCTTCATCAATAAACGGCAATTTTGCGATGCCCTTAAAAAAAGCAAGTAGACGTGTTAAAACATATATATAGTGGTTGCTGCCTATATCATCATGATGTCTAAGATACAGAAATAGAGACCAAAACATAAACCCCACCTGCCAGGCAAATCGTTTGCCGTTCATATCCACTTCAAAATCTGACAAAAAAAACAAAGGTTAAGGGTAAGCAAATTTTACTACATAAATTCAAAGAGAAACAAGTTTCAGGCCTCCATTAGGAAAAAAGCATACCAGCTGGGTAAAAGTCAATAATAGGTGAATTTGGATCAGTCATCAACTTCCTGTAATGCTCAGGAAGTGCATGGGAACTGCAAGTGGATCATAATTAGTTCTTTAGTAGATGGAATATTTTATAAAAAATGAAGATGAGAAGAAATAAATAGTGGCCACTAAACCTTGCAGCAGGGAATACTCCCAAAAGCTGATTGAACGGTTTGAAGGGAGTACCAAGCTCAAAGCTTATATTCAGATCACTGAGATCCTTGAGGTCAGAAGCAAAGGGTGCATAATGATAAGGATAAAACCTACAATAAATATTCTTCAGTGTCAAAGTAATGATCCAAAAATGTTTTTTTTTTTATAGGTAAAGATAAACTTACTAAAAAATAGACTACTTCATGTACAATAGACAGACTAATGATCTGAAGATGTGGACATATATTGAATAGAAATAACAAATTGACCAGAAAAATCATTGACACCAGAAAAGAAGAAAGGGTCCTGCAGCTGTAAAAAGACTTGGGATCTGTTTGGTTGAGAGGAAGGACAATATGAGAAGGGTGGAAAATGGAAGTAAAGAATATTTTCTTGTTTTCCTTCGTACTTGTATGGTAGAGAGGATAGAAAGTTAATATAACTTTTTATAGTTTAGTTGGGAGGATGAAAAAAATAGTTTGTATGAATTTACTTCTTTACCTTATTACAATTACACACTTATTACATAAGAAGTAATCTTTCCCTTATTATATAAGGAAAATTGTAATTAGCTAAGTTAGTTATGATAACACCATATAAAAGTGAACGTATCAACAACAAAGCCTTAGTACCAAAATTTGTGTTGGATTGGTAATGCATGTGCAAGGATGGGGAGTCCATTGATCATTTATTGTTACATTGCGACGTAGCTAGAGAGTTGTGGAATATCGTATTTTCTTTATTTGTGGTTCACTGGGTTATGACATGCCATGTTGTGGATCTTCTAGCTAGCTGGTCGAATAAATATAAGTCTTTGGTGATTTGGAGTATGATTCCTCATTGTATTATGTGGGGCATTTGGTAGGGGAGGAATGCTTGTACTTTTGAAGGATGCGAGAGATCAAATCATGATATGAAGTTTTTTCTCCAAACTTTGCCAGAGTGAACAAATGCTTCGGGTGTTTGTACTTTTAATTCTTTGAAAGATTTGTTAGAAAGTTGTACTTTCTTTGCTTTATAGTTTTTGCTGTTTTTTTCTGATTCCTTAGTACACTGCCTGTGTGCTTTGGTTTCCTATATTGTTTTCTTTATTCAATGAAGTAATATTACTTATCAAAAATAAAATAAAATTAGGGGTTGGCTATGGATCCTCGACAGATTAGATTGGATCAGCCACGTAAACATATCACATTTATAATATTATTTTATTTCCTCTAGCCATCTATTTTACATAAAAAATAATGATTTGAATGAGTTGAAATCATTCCTTATAAACACATTACAGAGGCATGGGACAAAATCGAAAATTTGCCTTCATTTCCTAGTAGGGGAAGTGATGAACCATGGAGGATTAATTTGTTACTATTTCGCAAATTCATCTATTCAAGACTATGTTGGTAAAAAGTGCGACAAGAGCAAAGCTCCAGTACTTTTCGCCTCACAAGGCGCATTCAAAGGAATGCTTTTTATATTTTTCAAAAAAAAAAAAAAAAAAAACTAAACTAGATAGTTGTGTTGCCCATTAATAATTATTTTCAAATTTATGACTTCTTTTTTTAAGAATGTGTGCTTTGTATCTTCTGGTGCTTTTACCAACCCTGATTCAAGACTAATTTTATGGAGCACAAGTGAAATTCAATTGAAATAAAAGTAGTAGTTTTAAAGTTAACAAATTTTTGTTTATTAAGTTATGGCCAATTTTGCATTTAGGGGTGAAATTGTAGTTTCAGTAATCCCAGCAAATTAAGGGTATTTTAGTTGTTTACTTGAGTCGGGAAGTTCAAGTTTTTTTTTTTTTTTTTTAATTACCTTTTTATTTTACCAGCCAAACTAGAAGTCCTAATACTATTAATACAAGAATAAGCCCTTATATATATATATATATATATATATTTGCCAAACATACTTGAAGGGATGAAGTTTATTAATAAAATATTGAGTGTTTTGAGCATCGACACATGTTGGGCATCGTGTGTTGTTTTCACCCTTTCTCTTATGTCTTTTCTTATTCTCTTCCATGTGGTACTGTTCACAGATACCATTCACACAACCACTATACACCATATAATTCTCTCTTCTACTTCTTCCTTACAAGCCCAAATAAAAGCCCTTTCATTTGTCTTCCAAAAACCTAAAAGCCCACATACTTTCTTCTATCTCATCAAACCACCTTTTAATTCTTAACACAAACCTATAACCCTTTCTCCAACAATTCCAAACCCAAGATCCAAAAAATCTCCTAACCCTAAACCCAATACATGCAGACCTAGACATGCCCCAATTTGTCCTATGTCAGGAAGCTTTCTCCTCTGTTTTCTCTCAAAATGATAAAAGTTTGTGGGCCCAGAATAAAAAATAATCCCCCAACCCTCTTTATTTCTGCTGAGATTTCTTCCCTACTGAACAGAGGAAAATGGCAATCAGCCCACCATTTTCTCTCGTAAGTTCTCCATCCCCTTTTCTTAACTGAGCAGTTTTCCATCCTCTACCTCAAGATGTGTAAGTCATTTCAAAAATTACACAGACCAACTACCCTTCCTCAAAAAATAGAGGAGCTATGTAAGGTATTGAATAAGTTCCCCCACCCCTTCTTTCTCTTCACCCTTTCCAATCCCAAAACAATACCTCACAAGAAGCAATTTTTTTAATTTTTTTATTTTTGGTTTGGGGGGGAAGGGGAGAGATAAATCAGAAGCTGGGAAAAAGTGCAAGTGATTAACGAAATCACCGAAAATTGATGAATGGGAAACTGCAACCACTAATTTTAATAATTTAGATTAGCAGGTGCATGCAAGAAATTGGGGAAAGAGGGAGAAATGCAACACAACAAACTTTGGGAAATGCACAATAAGAAAAGATCGAAAAAAAACTAACCAAATACAAAACCTTAAAATTAAGTACATTGCTTTGAAGAACAAGAGAAAAAAAAACTAACCACTGCCAAGAACAAACCCCTTCGTAATAATAGTGCATAACCCAACATAAGCCTTCTGTGTAGCTCAAGACCTACCCAATAGAGAAGCCAATATAAACCTACAGTTACCTACCAAATACAAGTACCAATATATTTGAACTCATTTTACTTACCACATCTCTTCGTATTGCTTCAAGCTCCTCAGGCGTTCTTGCAGAAAACTTTTCCTCATAATATCTTTCTTTCCACCCCGGTGATCCCAATTTGACCTAATTAAACAACATAATATTGGTAACAACACAAAAAGTAATAGCTAATTAAGCCTTGTATGATGTCCTCATCCTCCACCTTTTCTCATGGGAGAAGGGTGATCTCAGCTAGAGCTTATTGGTAACAAACATTTAAACCTAATCAATATGCAGAGGTAAACTGTCATCAAACCTTGTCTTCTTCTGGATTTTTTGAGTTAAAAGCATCAGACTTCTCACGAAGTATCTCCTTAAGCTTCACTTTTAATTCTTCTTTGTTTTCATTTACCTGGAAACCAAAAACAACGGAGATGATGGCTCAATGAGCATCACTTTAACATCATATAATAACAACAAAGATTACAAATAAACAATGATAGAAAATAGATGCAATCATAACTCCACGCCAGCAAGGCTCATACCCAAGCCCACAGAAAGTCCTAAAGAATGGGTGATGGAGTCAGAATTACATTACAGAGCCTCGCCTGAAGCAGGAAAACGTACATCTATTTCAAGGTCATTTTCAGCTTCAACAATAGCAGCACCAATAGAAGCCCCTGAAGAGTAACGTGCAACTTTATGGGGCTGAGACTGTTTGCTTTTAATTTCAAGCCCTGACATTCCTGATGTAGCTTGTCCAAGTGGGTAATCTTTTCTAACGGACATTGAGCCCTCTGAACGGTGATTAAAGCCACGTTGTTGAAAAGGTGAAGGTGAAGGACCAGAAGCAAGACGGGAACCATGGAACCGAGCAACTGGAACTAGAGACTCAGGTTGAACTTGAGGCTCGGCGTCATCTCTTCTCTTGGCCTGTGCCTTGTCACGCTTTATTCTTTCAGACTGCCGCTGAAAAAGGAATACAGAATAAAAGATTATCATGATTTAAGTTTACAAGAATAACGTATAGCAACAACCAATGACAGCCGCATTACATAATGCTGGATCTGATAATATTCAGACAAACTATAAGCTTAGAAAATCACTACTTTTAACTGCAAGTAGTATGAACAATAATACAAAATTTGAGATACTGATGATCACCTGATGCAGTTATGTGAGACTAATTTTTTTCTACTTCAGAATTTTGTCCATTCAGGATTTATTTTATCCAATTGAAGCAAAGTTGTATGGTTTTAAAGGTCTAGTTACAAGTATTCTAGGGCTACAGTGGATTTAATTTGGGCTATTTATATTACAAGTTATAGTTTCTATCAAAAAGATATTACAAGTTATAGGTGGTTTTGTATTCCAGGCAGGACTGTATTTACTGCAACTCCAACAAATCAAAGGGTATTTTGGTAGTTTAGCTGAGTCCAGAATTTTTCTAAAAGAATCCATGTATCTTATGTTTATTGACATGACAAGTTGGTTTAAATTAGTTTATTAGGTTTTAATTTACTACTCAAATTTGGAGTAACATGCTACCAGTACAAGAAAGAGTCCTTGTGCCAAATGTTCTCAAAGAATGGAAGGAGTTAAGGAGTTAAATAATAAAATTGAGTATTGGTTGTAAAAGGCATGTGTACCCGAGTTTGATCTTTCTTCTTTCTAACCTCTTTCCTTCTTCACTTTCTCGTGCTATTAACGAGAATACAGCCCCTGAATACTACAAGCTTCTATCTTCTGTCTTTCTTACAAATCAAGTCCTTCCTCTATCAAAACCCTATGACCCAACATGCTTTCTCTACCAAATAACTCATCAAACCATATTTTAATTCCTAAACAAACCTGCAGTCTAGAATTTTCTAGCAACTTGATTGGTATTGAATTACTCTCTCTCTCTCTCTCTCTCTCTCTCTCTCTCTCTCCACTAAAAGATATTTAAATAATTCACTAGTTACAACAATAGGAGGAGGGATTCAAACCTTGGTCCCCCTCATAACAGAGAGCAGGCAACCCTATTGAGCTACAAGACTCTTGGCTCTCCAAACTAAACCTTAATCCCATGGCTTTTTAAAAAAAATAATTTGGATCAATCACATGTATCTTTTCAGCCATTCTATCCTGCCTAAGGTCATACCCTCTTTAGTCTCCATTTATTATATCATTCTTCATTACTTCTACTCATGTTGCTTTAAACTGTCTACCCCTTTTGACTCCCAGTTGACCAGCCTCTAAAAGCCTAGAGTCAAGGAGATCTAACTCAACTGCAGCTGACTTCTTGACAGTCAAATATTACTTAAAAGGTTTGAGAATCCATTGACTGCTTAATTCTGGTTCTCTTTATGATTTCCCCCACATATGCACATGAAACTGAAAATAACACCGTAGTACATAACAAAATATTTTAAAAGTGACAGCAAGAAGAGTAAGGGGTGTCTTGAGCAAGCTGCAGATGATAAATGGGACCATCTCTATAATTATTTCAATCCTCGTCAATGACATTATTATTTATTAAGTTGAAGAGAACCATGTCAATCTAAGAACAGAGCAAACCTGATGTAATCGAGCTCTCTTCTGAAATATCTTATCTTCGAAAGATCCAACAGCTTGAATAAAATGTTCCACCCTGCTCAAATTTGGCTGTGAAATAAAACAAGTCAAGAATGATACATAACCCCTAAAGAAGATTAAAAAGTAAAAGCAACTGGGACAACTTCTAGAAGTGACAACACTCCAGAAATTAATAAAAATACCTTGCTTCCATTGGTCAAATACCCGCCCATTGCCCTCAATTCCTTCTTGTATATAGCTAGAAGCAAGTTAATAGCACCCTAGAAAATTAAGAGGGTAGAGGATTTCATTAGGTAAATTGAAGAAAAGTCAAAAAGGAAATTCAAATCAGAGCTAGCTTGCAAGTTGCAAAATTTACATTATCTTCTTGTGATTTGCAATAATGAAAATGACATAATAATGGAAAATACAAATGTCTAAAGAACACCAATTTATATATTTTAATGCGAGATACTAATGAAAATTCCATAATAATAGTTGATTATCAATATGGTATACAAATTTCTCTTGTGAACATCCTTGCCATTGAATATGCTACATCATCATTCAATAATCTCTAGTGATGAAGTTTATGTTTAAAATAACAACAGAATCAATAAAAAATTTCTACATCAAAATTTCTATCTTCCATATTCCTTTTCAAGCCCCAAACCACTCAATTTTAGATTATAAACGAAAATCTTTCATTCTTGCCTTCCTTCTTTTGGTGCATATCTACCTTTACTTCAAAAGGTTAAATTATCAAAGCCAAAATGTCATATAACATTTGAATGATTACAAGTCTGATTAGTACTCTATTAATAAACTAAATATACATAGCAAGCATTTACTCCCCAAAATTCGTTTGTGCATATGTTAGAAACATAGGTGCTGATTTTCTTTATTGGTAAGGTACACACCAGATGAGTCTTAAACCTATGACCTTACCCTCCACCTTGCTCTTACAAGGGGAGGAAGTGGCATTTGAGCTAGAGCTCATTGAGTAGATGCTAATAAATTTATAACTAAATGTAATGTACAACTGCTGATGATACAGACCAGAATGATGTCAGTTTCTAATAGTGGGTTTTTTTTATAAGTAACAAGCAATTTTGTATTCGTAGATTATAAACAGCACAGTTAGTTTTGTAATTTGTAAACACATAATGTTTATCATTTTCAACAAACATTTTAACCACCTCGAGATGACAGACATATTCCTATTAAAGAAAAGCCTGCGCATGTTGTACCAAAAACCTAAATTCAAATCTCAACCAAGTCTAAACTCAAGAAAATTGCACTACCCAAGTAACCAACAGAAATTTACCCACGAACTCCAATATATTCATGTAATCAATAGCATTGACATCAGCATAGCCAATTAAACAATTAACAAATCCCAAAAAAAAAAAACAAAAAAAAACTAGGCCAATTACGACTTCTCCAAATGCCACCTAAACTATATCCATACATTGCCATCTTCTTTATATTACCAAACATCTACTTTTAAGCTTTCCTTCTTGGAGGAGGGCATTTAAAACGTGAAAAAATTATGATTATGATACGGGGCTGTGTTCTTCTTTATTATATATCTTCCATTACTTATCAAAAAAAAAAATTGCTATACCAAAGCAATCGTGTTTCAAAATTAATCTACTCCAAAAGAAATTGATTGTTTAACAAACCTCACGAATCTCCAAAGTGGGCATGTGGGGTAAGAAATCATTGCCAACAAAGAAACACATGAAAATAAAATCATCCACAATGCATTCAAAATCAATCTTGAATGGACAGTTGGGAATTGTCATCTCATGCTCCAAATACTCTCGAAGAGTCCAAATGTGGAGAAACTGCCAGGAAGGTAAAGATAGGGATATATAAATAAGAAGAACCAAAAAAGATACGATATTTGCTACACAAAATCGTCTTTACCACCAAGGAATTCCAAAGAATGAAATCCAACCTGGAATGGTTTTTTGGCCACAACAGCACTGTCACCTTTCTCATCAAACTCTCCAGCCTTTCTTTTTGCCTTCCCTTCACAATCTGATGCAAAATGACCCATCTGACCACATAGGAAGCATTTGTCTTGTTGCCCGGGAGTAAATACAACCTGAAATGGAAAACGGACCATTTAGGAGCGCAACTTTTGCTAAACATGTTGATAAGACCACATTATATCACAAGTATTGCAAACATTAATACATATAATACCCATTCATACTAATGAATAAGCATTTGCAAAAGAATACAAACAAGTAAAGAGAAGAATAGAGCGCTTCCAGGAAAAATAAGATTCCACCGATCTCTCTTTTCTTCAATAAGATAATTTACACATTCTAACTAAAATAAATGTTGCAAGTAAATTGTGTAATACCAACCTCTCGAAGGATTGAAAAATGAATTTCATGGGTAGCCAAAGCCAACATAATCAAATCTGCATCCTGTCATGTGGCATCAAATAATAGAGCAGCCAATGTTAGTCTAAAACAGCTGCGGCACAGGTGTATCAATCAAATGCCAAAAATTTTAGAAAGAGCCAATTTCTCTACTATAGGTGCACAAGGAAGAAGTATACCAAACCATACAGGCAATGACGTGTATTTGGGTCATAACCAGGAAGGTTTCTTTGAAGACGAATATATGACATAATCTTGTGTTCCCCTTCACCAGGAACATTGGCATCAGAGATGAGGACCTTGCCACACACAAAAAGGTACAGTTAGCACACTCCTTGATCATTGTAGCACATACACACGAGTACCACATTCTAACCACAAAGTAAGCAAATTAGAAGGTGATAACGGAGATTGGCAAGGAAAATACCTTAACATTTTCCCAACCAGGGTCATTGTTCAACCTGAGATGAACATAGTACTGTAGTGCAATCGATAGAACAGCCATAAATTCAGTTCCAGGTGTAATAACATTAGAATCACAAATTTGTGACTCCTGTTTAGGAGGAAGCTTTCTGCCCTCTTTCTCAAACTCTTCCCTTAGCCGTGCTTCTTCAGCTGCCTACAGAAGAACAGCATTAATATGAATAGTTAGAAAACTGTTGTTTTCTTTTTTGAGCTTTTTCCTCTTCTTAATAAAGAGTTCCCACCTACCCGGGGAGAAATCATAAAGAACTTATACATAGAATGAAGGAAAAGGAATATCTTGGGATAAAAATAAATTAATAAATAAGGTTTGAACTTCTAGGATCAAAAATCCTAGGCAATGAATGACATGGATTCTCCATTGATCAAAAGAGTAAGTGACAAGTTGTAAGTCCAGCCCATGAGGAAATTAGTTCAGAGGATTTGGTTTTTTTATTTGAGTTTTCATGGTGTGGAAAAAAGTTTTTCTTGTCAAAGATGTGTTGTTATGTTCCTCATCCACCAAGAAAAATATTCCTTGTCCAACCAAAATAGGTATTAAATCATTACATGTAGGCAGCACTGTAAAGGGTTTTGGTGGTATAGCTTTAGTGTGTATGAGAGAGTTAAAAAGACAGTTTTTCTAGTGTGTTAGTGTGAGAACACTCGTGGATGCATTGGGAATTAGGGTTAGTTTAGATTGTGAGGTTTATGAGAGTTCGCCAATGTGGTTGCAATCCTTATCATTGATATTTTTTTAATAAGTGTTCCCACGGATGTAAGCATAAAGTTTACCTAACCATTAAGGTGCAGCCTAGGATGTGTTGTAGACCCAGACATCTTGGGTTCAATCCCCACTAGGAGTTCCCTTGGATTACCTGATACATGGTTCTGACGAGTAGGTCATGTATCCATGGTTTACTCCCTAAAGGTGGGGCCTTGGTGAGGTTCCACATCATAAAAAAAATAATAATAATAATAATAAAATAAAATAAAAGAGATGTAAGCATAGAGTTTGCCATACCACGTTAAATTTTGTGTCTTGTGTTACTGGGCCTTTTTTTTTTGTTTTGCATGTTTTTCACAATAAATTGGTATCAAAACTTCTGCTATCACAACAAACTAGCATCAAATCCCATCATCAATTTGGTATGAAGGTAATGATTGTTGCAGGCACAAATTGGTTTGAGCTAAATGTGCATGCAGGTTTTCATTGGATTATGGCCTTGTTAAAATTTTGAATGCCATTCTAATTAATACTAGCACATGCATTCTTTGAAGAGCTGTTGACTATTCTCAATGCCTAAATCAATAATCCGTCTATAAGTAGTTTCCATGCTAAAGGACATGTTACAAACAAAAAAAAATTAAATGAGAAAAATATTTATGATATCAGCTATTAAGTGAGATTTCAAAATGCCATAAGGAAACAAATGGATTTGCTTTCTATTGAAAATTTTAGAAGTAATATATATTCTCTTTCAAAAGTACTTCTAGTGAATAAATTCAATTTGTATAATAAGGAAGAGCCAAATGACTAATACTTATAAAAAAATAAAAAATAAAAAAGAGTCAAGACTTAGACAAACAGTATACTTAAGAAGCCCTTCACATCTTATCAAAAAAAAAAAAAAAAAGAATCCCTTCACATGCACACACATCGAGGACAAACCTAGCACACACAAAAGCACATACCGCATCTGCTGCATCTTTAGCTGCTCTAAAACGCCTAGACCGTTGTTGATTCATTTTAGCCCTTGGCGCAACACCATCTACCAATCATTTCCAGATAATTAGTATTAAACACAGCACATACAATATTTCATAGGCTTATGTGGTAACAATGAATAAACTTGGCCTACTACTCACCAATAGCCATGTATAGCAGCTTTCGAGGCCGCACCATCCCAAAAAGCCTATCAATGTAGTCAAACATACACTGAAATACCTCATCAAAAGTTGTTGGAGAAGGCTGCATAAATAAAATAACATGGTAAACAAATAATTATTAAAAATTAATTTGAAAGAACATGAGGATATGGAGTCTGACAACACAATCTCCAAAGTACACAGCATATCAGAGCATTAAGCCCTTAAGCCCTCAAAATTTAGCATTTATTGAATCAATATAGCATTAAGCTTGTTTGATAACAATCAAACTCTCAAAAGAGTAATTCATATATCTTTCCCATGGTGATAATATAACCTGATTAGAGGACATCTCTAGCATGGAAAGACTTAGGTTTTGTCAAAATGTCTTTACATAGATCCATCACTTCATACCATGTAATGCAAACACATTGAACTTGCTTTATATTACTCAATTAACAAAAAAATCTAATATTTCTGCTGGACTGCCCCAAGAGCAAGCCAAAAAAAGATCTTTCAAAACAGCGTCAGGAATGCATCAAACCACTGAACAAGTATCTAGTCAACACATTAAGCCAAGGCAATTAATAAAAATAGGACATCATCAGGGAATATTTGCCATAAACATGCAACCAACTATGTTTAGACTTAGTGCCAAGATCCTCGTAGCTCAAACTGTTTTCTAGTCTCCTTTATGAATAGAAGCAAGGTTCGAATCCCCCTCCCCCACTTGTTGTAACAGTTGAATTATCATATGTGTGTGTGTGCGTGTGTTTTTACTCAGAAAAAACTAAACATTCTTAAAAAACAAAAAAATACCCGTTTGTTACACTTAATTGTAGTTAGGGTAGTAAACAAACCGGGTCGAGTATTAAAAATTCAAGATTATTCTTTTAATTTTATTTCAAAAATAATCCAAGCTTGTGCTCATTACCAAACTAGGTTATATGTTTAAGCTAGGTTCATTTTCTAGTCAAACAAGCTCGAGTTTGTTTACGAGTTACTTGATTAACTTATTCTTTTCCATAGCAAACACTATGACTAAAATTATTTGCCCCTTCACAAATATATGCTAATAATTTAATAATTAAATTATTGTTGAAATTATATAATTTGAGTTAATTGATCGAATTATTTTTATTAATGAACTTATAAATGTTAGATTCACCAACTTTTTTTTTTTTTAATATAGGAAACAAAATATACTAACCTTTGTATTGTTAAAAAAATTATATATAACAATACTACAAAATGGACTGTTTATATTATCAATAAATTACAAATAATAATTTAACATCCTATGAACTTATTTACATACTTATGCAATCCATTCTCAAGTCTATATAAGCATATTTTAAACATTTATACGATTAAAAATATAATACTATATATACTTTAATCGAGCCTCATACTCTCGAGCGCATTATTATATTTGGGACTAGCTTGTTTAAAAATTCAAGCCTTAGGCATGAGCTTGACTTGTTAGCTAAATAAATGAAAGCTTTCCGAAACGAGCCCAAACTGTTTCGATTTAATTACAGCCTAATTGTAGTTAATAAATAATCACTACAACAATTTCAAATACCAATCCATGATTGATAAACTCTAAGAATAACTGGAGCTCAAATGCAATGCAATTCAAAAACACTGAGCACGAGGCTATACGTGTTAACAGATTCCATTAACCAATATGCACAAATGTTAACAGCACCTAAAGCTCATACAAAACCCTAATTACATTGCAGAGCACCAAAGATTCAGAGCAAGATAATGGAAATTTATGCATTGAAATCGTACCCTATCTTCGGGGTGGAAACAAGGGTGAATGATCCCGTTCATGTCGAGATAGAGATTGTCGAATTCCAGTTCGTTAGGGTTTGGCTTGCTGGTATCGACCGGAATTTTGATGCCATCGATTTCAACAGGTTCTTCTTCGACCACATCCTTCACCACCAACGGATACTTCTCCGCTAACCATCTATAGAAAGCTGGAACTCCCATTGCAAATCACTCGGAGCTCGCAGCCTCAGAAAAACAAAAAATCTCCCGCCGCCCAAACAGAGTGGGCGAGAAAGAGCGAGAAAGTGAGAGAAAATCGTAACCCTAAAAACGAGACTTCCAAAAAAATACTCAAAAGAGAGAGAATATGTGAAAGAAGAAACCGCGATTGGAGTGTGGGACTTGTATAAACAAATTCTGTTTCGTTAGGGCACGAAACTAGTCGATGGGACAATGATGCCCTTTTCTAGATGGATTAGTAGCATATGAAAAGGCAGAGAATTTGGGAGAAATATAGGGGTGTTTGTGTCTTTTGGTAGAGCTAGTATGGTAGGTCGGTTTGATTTGATTAACTTTATGAAAATAAATAAATAAATATCTGGAGCTATAATATTAATATATAAGGGATAATGTATCAAAAATATATATAAATATATATATATAAGGGATAATATTGATATTTTCTGAGTTTAAAAAAAAAAATATTGATATTTTCGGTTATGAATTGTGGGGGTAGGGTAGTGGTGAGGTGTGCAAGAGAAGCTGTTACGGTATCTCGTTATAGACCAATCCCTCACATTGTTTTAAGTCTTTACCTCACAGTCATAGGTGGCCTCTTAAAATTGGTTATAACCTTAAATTACAATCTTATTTAATATCTTTTAATTAGAGGTAAATTTTTGACAAATCCACCACTGAATTACATTTTTTTCTTATATTTTTCATGTTTGTAAAATTTCTAAAAAATTAAAGATCAATAGTTATGTCATCAATAAATTGTTTAAATTATAAGTTTTTATAGTTTAAAATTATGCATAAAATATAAGCTTGTAAATCATATAGTAAATAATATCCGATTGTCACAAAAATTGACATGTATATTAAGAGTGTAAAGAACATTTAATTTAACAGTTAGATTTAAAAATTTGTAATAATGTTTATTTTATTGAATAAAGCTGTATCCTTAGGCTACAATTAATTTTGTAGATAAACTTTGTCCTTGTCCGAGAGTTAAACAAAATTTAACTTTCAATCTTAATTATTAAATAATAATGAAAAAAAAAATATTTGAAGGAGTAAAAAGTTGAAAAGTTAAAAAATAAAAAATTGTAAGAGAAACGAGGATAATTGCATTAGATGCAATACCTTAAGTCTCAATCCACTTTTATGTATCTAAAAAACTATTTATGGTTTTAGATTGGACAAGCTCAAACTCTTGTTCTAATAACCCCTTCTTTGAAAATTTGTGTGAGCAATGTTATCATATATCTTGTATAATATATTAAAGTCAAAGTTCAATCATAATTAAATTTCAAATTTAAATTGTCTAATAAAATATTAGATTTTAACTATATTGTAATTTTGTGTAGGTATTATTCTTTTTTATTTCTTTTTTTTAGAATACTAAGTATTTTAAAACACACACGCAAGGGGAGAGGGGAGAATGTTTTAAAGAAACTAACAGTGATGTATATCCAAAAGGGTCTTAACTCTTAGATACACAGCACAGGCTTTAAAACTCTATAACTCACACTCATTTTCCAATGTGGGATTAACCCACTGTTTTTTCTTTTGAGAATACTAAGTATTTTAATACACACACACAAGGGGAGAGGGGAGAAGGTTTTAAAGAAACTAATAGTGGTGTATATCCAAGTGTAGATATTATTCTGATTACACTATAATTTGATATCAAGTATCTTTAAACTTTGAATGCACTATAATTTCATGCTAGTTATCTTTCTAATTATACTAATTTTGTATCAATTATATTTATTTGCAAAATCAAGCATCTAAATTTGTAAAATATAAAAGACTAAAATACTAATCTTGTATCAATTATTTGCAAAATCAAGCATCTAAATTTATAAAATATAAAAGACTAAAATCCATAAGATAACCTTAAAATTTGGGGTCATTTAGATTTTGTCCCTTGACATTTCAAAATTTTGATTCACTCCTCTAATGTTAGGATGTCATTTTGATTTATGGTCCCTCTATTAATGTCAATACTAATGGGTTCAAGCAGTGCAAGGTATGGAGAATGCTATAGTGTGTGGAGGAGGAGAGAGAGGTAGAATTATTCTTATTACACTATAATTTAATACCAAGTAGCTTTAAGCTTTGAATGCACTATAATTTCATGCTAGTTATCTTTCTAATTATACTAATTTTGTATCAATTATATTTATTTGCAAAATCAAGCATCTAAATTTGTAAAATATAAAAGACTAAAATACTAATCTTGTATCCATTATCTGCAAAATCAAGCATCTAAATTTATAAAATATAAAAGACTAAAATCCATAAGATAACCTTAAAATTTGGGGTCATTTAGATTTTGTCCCTTGACATTTCAAAATTTTGATTCACTCCTCTAATGTTAGGATGTCATTTTGATTTATGGTCCCTCTATTAATGTCAATACTAATGGGTTCAAGCAGTGCGAGGTATGGAGAATGCTACAGTGTGTGGAGGAGGAGAGAGAGGTAGAATCTCCCTCAGGAACTCATCTTTGGTGGTGTGTGGAGGACAATGTAGCAGTTGATGACGAGGACCGTGGTAGCAGCACATTCACCTTCACCAATCTAGACATCTTTCTCCTTCAGATTAGACGACGATGCATTCTCTTCTCTCTCTCTCTCACTCTCATCAAACAAGCATCAAGATCGGTGTTTGGAAAGTTTGAGAGGGGATTGATTGGTGAAACTCTATTTGAGTTCATGATCTGGTTGCGATTTTTGTCTTGGTTGTGTTTTTTGATTATTTTGATTGTTGCTATGCGATAGTAATTGAGATTGTATTGGGTTAGATTGGATGTGGAGAAAATCTTCCTTGCTTAGAAGGGTAATGATAAGAAGAAAATTGAAGTTTTTTTTTTTTTTTTTTTAATTTTTTTTTTTATACAAGATAGAAATTATACTCTATCCTAATCTAAGGCTTTATTTGGGAATTCATAAGGGAATGGAATAGAATGATCAGAAGGGAATGGAATGGAATGTATTTAAAAGAATTTAAAGCAAAATTATCTAGTATTTTCAAGCATGTCATAGTGAATTTCTACATGAATACATTGCGGGGCACTTCTTGCAGAATTTCACTTTTTTCACCGCATGAATACATTGCCTCTGCTAGCAACGTATCCTGAAGGGATATTGTCTCTATCAAGACGCCTTTATGCTTATCCGAAATCCTTACTGAAGGCTTTCAAAATTGTTTGGGTTGCACCGCTGGTGCCTTGCCCTTTCCTTTCATGTATGCCTGGGAGGTTCCTTTACTCATAGTAGTCTGCAAATGGGTTTTAGGAAAAAGATTATGTCTTGAAATATGATTTTGAAAATAAATATTTTCATGCTAAGTTTCTTTCGAATTCATTTTTAAAATCCTTTCAACAATGTCTTTTTGTGAAATTTCTTTAAAATATTTTGTAAGAAAATCATTTTTAAAATTTAGAGTAAAACAAACGTTTCTCTATACACCTTTGTGCTCTTGCTGAGTAGTAGTGGTATTAGAGTAGTCATGATGAAGTCTATCAAATTGAGTGGAATTCAAAAAAATTTCAAAATCTGTCATGATTCTATCAATGTATGTATTACTATATATTTCATTCTGCAAGAATATGTGAAATAAAGCTTCTCCATAAAGTCTTTCATCAACTACTGTAATTGTCTGGGGAAAATCTGTCAAAAACTTATGATTGAATTTTCCTATGAAGAAATTAAATCTGTCTGTGTTCAAGAGATTACCACAATTAATAATTAGTAAAGGAGAATTTGTCAAGACTTCAGTTATTAAAACATCTGTTATATGAGTATTTAAGGATACTATAAAGTGTGTAAATATGTCATTTATTATCATTTTGTTTGGTACTTCTATCATACTGTTAGTCCATGCATATTGACTAGAAGAACTTATAAGCATAGTTCCATCTTTTTTGTCTTTTTTTTTTCCCCTAAATTCTTTTTCACAAGGTATTTGGACTATATGTCGATGCTTATGTAAAAAAGCAATGGGGGAACAAATCTTTGACTCTTTATCTTGTTTAAATTTCTTTTTGTCATTTTCTGTCAATTGGTCATCTAGTGATATTTCTGTCTTTAAAGATGACAAACTTCTTTCAGTTCTATAGATTCTTTCTTTATTAGTATCTTTTAAAATAGTGACCTTTTTGGAAGAATGATTTTCTTTCAGGACAGGTGGTAAAATGAATCTAAAGAATATATCTTTTCCCAACACATTAGTTTTAATTCCTTTATCTGTCACTAAAAAGAGGTAAAGCAAAGCCATAAAAGGAGTTCCTAAAATAATTTTAGAAGGAAGGTCTTTAATTAAAACAAAGACTATTTCAAAACATATTCCATCATGGCATATATGAACATTAGGTATTTTATAATTAATTATGAGATTTTCTCCATTAGCCTGAGTTATTCTTTTATATGATTTTTCATAATATTTTAAGGGTATTAGTCCTTCTTGTATACAATTCATATTAGCACCTGAGTCTATTAAAGCAATTTCTGTCAAAGAGAATTCTTTATTAATTACTAAAGTAATTTATGTATGCCATTTTTGGAAAATTACTCTGTTAATTAAACTCAAGAAATTTTGTCTATTGCTATCAATTTTATTAATATCTGTAACTTCTTTATCTGTAGGATGATTAGGGGAGTCTGTCATAAGATTAGAAAATACTTTTAAATTTATTATTTCTGCAATATTTTGTTCATCTATTTTTGTGGAATTATCTTCTTTAATTTCTTTAATTTATTGTTTTACCATTTTTGCTTCTATCATTAAGTCGTGTAGAGTTATTGGTTTTATACTTGTACCATCTTGTTTCATTTTTGTTTTTTCTTGCTTATCCTTTTCTTTCTTAGCTTTTTCTCCTTTTCCACATTCCGTAACATGGTGTCCATATTCTCTACACTTAATACAAGCAATAGGTATCTTTATAGAATCTTTCAAATTTAGTAATTTTTTTTTTTTGTCTTTATGGTGATTCGGTAGATTTTCTATCAATTTCATTATTATGTCTTTTTGTTTTCTTTTTCTTTTATTGACTTTAAATGGGTTGGTTGATTTTAATTCTTCCTTTTTCATTATTTGGTCTATTTCTTTTTGCTTAACATTAAATATTTCCATTAATTCATTTATTATGTCTTTCTCAAATTCTAATTTACTAATTCGTTTTACATTTTTATTATGTCTGTCACATTGTTTTTTAGTATGCCCATATTCTTTACATTTATAACAAATAATATTTCTAATATGTCTGTCAGGTTTCTCATTTTCATTATCTGATAACTCAGTAATCTCTAAAACGGTTATGTCCTTTTTCATTTCTTTTATCTCTATTGGTGAATTTAAAATTTCTATCTTTTTAGCCAATTCTACTAAACTATTGGCTCAGGTATAATCCATAGTTCTTTCAATTGATTTTAGTCTTTCATCAATTTCTTCTTTAAAACTATTACTCTTTTTGGAATTATTATCTTTCTCTTCTTTGTTGACTACCTTTTCTAGACTATCATTATTATATGTCTTTTTCTCTTTCTTTATCATGTTTCCTTCTTTTACTATGTCTTTTTCTATATCTAACTCTTTACGTAGAGTTATGGATGAGTTGGTAAGAATACTATTACCTTGTTGTCTTTCTATCATTCTTTCTTTGTCTTCATCAATTATATCTATCTTCTTCTTTTGTATTATAGCACTAGGATTCGTATTGTTTCTATTATGTCATCTTTCCTATTATTATTTTCTTGTCTTTCTATTGAACTTCTTACTTTCACTACGTCTATCATTTTTTGCACTTCTTGACTATAGTCTTTTCTTTCATCAAAGTCTTTCTTGTTGTCTTTATATGTTATAACTATAGGTCTTTCAGTTACTTTTAGTCCTCTATCATTTTTTCTACTACTATTTATGAATTTGTCGATGCTTACTAAGCTATTATTTTTTCTATCATACCAATTATCTGTCACTAAAGATGATCTTTGATGGGGTTCAAAGTTTCCTTCTTGTTTTGAATTTAAAGCCTTAATTTTTTCATAAAGTTCCAAAAAACTGTCTATTCTATTATTTCTTTTATTTTTTCTTTCTACAGTGGTAGATCTTTCAATAGCTTCTAAAGATTCCAATTTCTTATTAATCCTGTCTAAGAAGCTATTATTGTGTCTATCAGTCTGTCTATTGATTTTAACCCCTATGTATGTTCTCCAATTATTCGTATTATAGTTATAATTATAATTATAATTATCCATATCACTGTCAGAGTCAGAATCTGTTTCATATTCCATATTACTATTTAACCAATTATTATCTATATCTTTCATCATAATCTATATCATCATAGTCCATGTTTCTTATTAGTGTGTGCCTAACCTAAGTGTGAACAAGCAAACAGATGATGAACTGATAAACGTATTTATTCTATTTCCAGGCAATTAATAATTACTAGCGGGACTATTACTAATCACTGGTATCCTTGTTATCGGGACCACCTCCTCGGGAAACTCCATTGCGGAACCACCAAAACACACACCTATCCGTCGGCTAACAAAGAATGGACTGACCAACGCGAAACTATGGTTTGCCAACGAGTATTAAGGCTAACCAACGCTAACAAGGAGCAAGTAGTGGCTATGCAGTAATAAAAGTTCCTAGTAACTTCTTAATTGCAAAGAAATAAAACTCATATATCTACCATCCATGGCTCTAATACCAATGACTACCTAGGAGAGAGCACAACATTAATATGGAAGCATAAACAATGATAAAATAGATGATAAAGAAAAAAATAGCAAAATAGATATATTCAAAATAAGTTAAAACAGAATATGGAATATGAAAACTGAAACAAGTAAAATCTTACTTGAATAAAAGCTTCTGTCTTTGATAAAACTTGAAAACAAACATTTGTCTTTGATACAAGCTTTGAAGATAAAACTATCTGAAGAGTTACAAGATTACAAAATAAAACTGTCTGAAGAGAAAGGTTACAAGATTACAAAATTACAACAGGAGAAGTCTTTCTGAGGGAGAGGGAAGGCTATTACAAGGACTTTCTAAAAACTTGGAACTTTAGAAGCTTAACTTCAAACTTTTAAGGCTTGCTCTCTATCCTCGTAGTCCATCTCCTTCATAGATGTAGTAAACCATGGTAAATTAACCTGAGTAGGTGAAGTTAACTCAAGTTAAACTATCGGTAGGAGCTAATAGAACCATATATTCTAAGAATCATAATCTGTGAGGATACTTTCTGTCACATGCAAGTGAATACTGTTCTATCAAGAATATCTGTCTGATCTTTTTATCTGGGAATCTATCGCATGCAAGTAAATAGTAGTGACTTATAAGCATATGTCTGTATTTGTCTTCTGCCTGGAAGCTATTCATGCGTTCTAGTGAATAGTGATCTGTCGTCAGTGATCTGTCGCCGTTGTCTGTCCAGTTATCTATCCGGGAGAATATCTGTCTGTCTATCAATTTGTATCCGCGTAGTTATCATAATCTAGCGGATCAGAGTTATCCTCATACTGCTCATGCTCATGGACTACTCCATAATTACTACATAGAACGCAGTATGAAATAGGAAGATAAATAAGGACACGATCCTTTACCGTCATTATTCTAGGATCCTTAGTAATCTTTCTTTTTCCAAAAAGCCTCCTTGCGGAAGGTCTTGGATTGTATACGGCTATTTTGTTAGTGTAGTTGTATAAGTGGAAGCCTCTGTCTAATTATTTCTGTATTTCATAAATCTTGTTACTCATGAAATTAGACCATTCTTAAGCCAGAGCATCCGGATCATCAAGCAATAAATAAGTCTCTCCTGCATACCAATTGTATTCAGGGATACAACCCCAATCATGGATAAGGACCAAAATATGTGCTGGCTGAGCTTCCATATAATAGCTATTGTCCCAAGTTGGAAGAGTGCTCCAGATAGTGATCCTCATATAATTAAGTCTTCTAATTTGTGCGGCTACTTCTTGGATGAATTTGGGAAATAAACTAATCTGAATTCTAGAAGTTATGATTAATTTGCTGATAAACCCTACGCGTAGCATTTCAGATAACTATAAAGGATCACGAATTACTGGATCTTCTGTCTTCATATTGATAAGTAATCTTGGATAGGGATTGTATCTGTCTCCTGTTCCTTCATAAACTCTGTCTGCTTCTCCAAAACTTTCATACCATGTAGCTTTATGAGAGAGCCATATTTTGTCTGTCATGTCTTCTGTTTTGATAAATGCTATAGAGACTAATACTTTGAAAAGATGCATCCATCTGTCATAAGAACTAGTTATGGCTTTATGAGTTAGTATATTCTTTTGGATTTTAGGGGGTAAGGTTCTAATGGCAAGTCTCGTTTTTTGCTAAATCTTAGGGTGGAGCTTTGAAAAGCTTGTTCCCATAAGATAGCTTTTTGGAGACTATGATTTTGTTTTTGTGGAGCTTGAATCTCCATCCTCCTTGCCAAGGAGTTGACAACCATATGCTTCAATGAATGCACCGGTGCTAACAAGATGTAATTCCAAAGCCTTAAGGGTCTTTTGGAATAAGGGTTTTTGTCTGAGGGTAAAGGCTGCTTGTAAATTATCAATGAGTAATTTAATATGAAGAGGAAGGTCTGTAAATTCTCCATCTCGAAAATTGAGGTCAATGCGGAGCACTTCTTGCAGAATTTCACTTTTTTCACCACATGAATACATTGCTTCTGCTAGCAACGTATCCTGAAGGGATATTGTCTTTATCGAGACGCCTTCATGCTTATCTGAAATCCTTATTGAAGGCTTCTGGAATTGTTTGGGTTGCACTGCTGGTGCCTTGCCCTTTTCTTTCATGTTTGCCTGGGAGGTTCTTTTACTCATAATAGTCTGCAAATGGGTTTTGGAAAAAGGATTATGTCTTGAAATATTATTTTGAGAATAAACATTTTCATGCAAAGTTTCTTTCAAATCCATTTTTAAAATCCTTTCAACAATGTCTTTTTGTGAAATTTCTTTCAAATATTTTGTAAGAAAATCATTTTTAAAATTTAGAGTATATATAATAAAACAAACTTTTCTCTGTACACTTTTATGCTCTTGCTGAGTAGTAGTGGTATTAGAGTAGTCATGATGAAGTCTATCAAATTGAGTGGAATTAAAAAAGTTCTCAAAATCTGTCATGATTCTATCCATGTATGTATTACTATATATTTCATTTTGCGAGAATATGTGAAATAAAGCTTCTCCATAAAGTCTTTCATCAACTACTGTAATAGTCTGAGTAAAATCTGTCAAAAACTTATGATTGAATTTTCCTGTGAAGAAATTAAATCTGTCTTTGTTCAAGAGATTACTACAATTAATGTTTTCTTTAATAATTAGTAAAGGAGAATCTGTCAAGACTTCATTTATTAAAACATCTGTTATATGAGTATTTAAGGATACTATAAAGGGTGTAAATATGTCATTTATTATCATTTTGTTTGGTACTTCTATCATACTGTCAGTCCATGAGAAAATTATTAGATATTCTCGGAGTACCATAAATACATACTCCCCCCTCTCACATGAATGGTGGGCCCCACCATGAATTTAATTAGTGGGACCCATCATTCATGTGAGAGGAAGGAGTACGCATTTATGGTACTCCGGGAGTACACAATAATTTTCCCAGTCCATGCATATTGACTAAAAAAGATTGCATCCATATTTCCGTCTTTTATGCCTTTTCTACTAAGTATTTTTGCACAAGGTGATTGGACTTTATGTCGGTGCCTATACAAAAAAAAAAAAGGGGAATAGGAACAAATCTCTGTCTCTTTATCTTGTTTAAATTTCTTTTTGTCATTTTTTGTCATTTTTTGTCAATTGGTTATCTAGTAATATTTCTGTCTTTCAAGATGACAAACTTCTTTCAGTTCTATAGATTCTTCTTTCGTTGATATCTTTTAAAATAGTGACCTTTTTGGTGAATCTAAAGAATATATCTTTTCCTAACACGTTAGTTTTAATTCCTTCTGTTGTTGTTAAGAAGAGATAAAGTAAGGCCATAAAGGGGTTTCTTAAAATAATTTTAGAAGAAAGGTCTTTAATTAAAACGAAAATAGTTTCAAAACATAGTCCATCTTTACATATATGAACATTAGGTATTTTGTAATTAATTATGAGATTTTCTCCATTAGCCTGGGTTAATCTTTCAGATGAATTTCATAATACTTTAAAGGTATTAATCCTTCTTGTATACAATTCATATCAGCACCTGAGTCTATTAAAGCAATTTCTGTCAAAGAGAATTCTTTATTAATTACTAAAGTAATTTCTGTATGTCATTTTTGAAAAATTACTCTATCAATTAAACTCAAGAAATTTTGTCTATTGCCATCATCTTTTTCTAATAAAGGTGGGTCTATCATGGGTTTAGAAAATTCTTTTAAATTTATTATTTCTGCAATATTTTGTTCATCTATGTCCGTTGAATCATCTTCTTTAATTTCTTGTTTTACTATTTTTGCTTCTATCATTAAATCTTGCAGTGTTACTGGTTTTATATCTATGGCCGCACTTTTCAAACGTGGCCTAAAACCAGGACCTATGGCCGCGTTTAAAACATGGCGTAAGATCAGGACCTATAGTCGCGTTTAAAACATGGCTATAGGATCGGACCAATGGCCGTGTTTAAAACGTGGCTATAGGTGAAAGCAATAGCCACGTTTAAAACGTGGCTATAGGTCCTCAATCTACAGCCGCATTTAAAAAACGCGGCTATATACCCTTAAAGTTAAAAAAAAAAAAAAAAAAAAAAGGAACTTTGATTACCAAAAATTAATTTTCGGTAATCAATTTTTTTTAATTAAAATTTTAATTTTTAAAATTAATACTTTCAAACTTTAAAATTTCAATTTTAAATAAATTAAGAAATTCAAAACAAAAATACAAACCCAGCAAATTCAAATTCAAACAAAAACCCAGAAATTTTCAAAATTAATCAACCACAACATGCTCACAATACAAACACAACATGCTCTAAAATACAAGAAAACAGTACAAGAACACAAACAGAACATCTCCTTCAACAAAATCAACCCAAACTGAACACACAAACTATTCAAGGAAAACAAAAGCACAAGCTCAAAAATACAAAAATCCCCATAACAAAAACACAACAAAAAAGAGTCCATATGCTCAAACCAAAAATTATTCAAAACACAATCAAACAAAAGAAAATAATTTTCGACCATGGGTCAAAGAAAAATAAAGCAAAGAGAGATAATTTTTTGAGGCACTTTAGCTTCATTGATTCAAAATCTTCAAATCTAAAGCAAAGAGAGACTCAATCTTCAGATCTACTGCAAAGAGAGATAGAAAGTTAAAAGGAAAAAAAATGAACAAAACTCCATATTTTCACAAACCCATTCATACAGCATCAGCAAGAAAGAGAGAGATTGAGAGAGTTTTGAGATTAATACGAGTGGTTAAGTCTGTGAGAGAGTTAAAGAGAGAGACTATGAGGGAGCTTTTTTTTTTTTTTTTTTCCTTTTGCTAGGACCATACGAGTGGTTAAGTCTGAGATTTCATATTTTGAATTCTCAGAAATTTTTTTTTTTTGGAATATTTTGGAATATGCCATAGAATATTCTAGGAATATTCTATGGCATATTCCATATTCTCCTTTACATTGAAGTGCTGAACCCATTCGGTGGGTTTTTTTTTTTGGTAAGTCTATAGCCATGTTTAAAACGCGGCTATAGGTTAAGTCTATAGTCGCGTTTTAAACGTGGCTATAGGTCCTCCTTAAAAAAAAAAATTGTGTTTACAAGTGCTAAACGCATTCGGTGGGTGTTTTTTTTTTTTTTAAAGGAGGACCTATAGCCACGTTTAAAACGCGGCTATAGGTTAAGTCTATAGCCGCGTTTTAAACGTGGCTATAGACTTACGTAAAATAAATAAATAAAACACCCACCGAATGGGTTCAGCACTTGTAAACAAATTTTTTTATTTTATTTTAAAGGAGGACCTATAGCCACGTTTCAAACGCGGCTATAGGTTAAGTCTATAGCCGCATTTTAAACGTGGCTATAGGTCCTCCTTTAAAAAAAAAAAAAAAAAATTGTGTTTACAAGTGCTGAACCCATTCGGTGGGTGTTTTTTTTTATGTAAGTCTATAGCCACGTTTAAAACGCGGCTATAGACTTAACCTATAGCCACGTTTATGAATGCAGCTATAGACTCAACCTATAGCTGCGTTTTAAAAACGCATCTATAGGTTAAGTCAATAGCCGCATTTTTGAAAAACACGGCTAAAAAAAACGCGGCCATAGACCCATGTGTTTTGTAGTGAGATTTTCTATCAATTTCATTATTTTGTCTTTTTGTTGTCTTTTTCTTTTATTCATTTTAAGTGGGTTGGTTCATTTTAGTTCTTCATTTTTCTTTACTTGGTCTATTTCTTTTTGCTTAACATTAAATATTTCCATTAATTCATTTATTATGTCTTTCTCAAATTCTAGTTTACTTATTTGTTTTACATTTTTATTATGTCTGCCACATTGTTTTTTAGTATGCCCATATTCTTTACATTTATGACAAATAATATTTCTAATATGTCTGTCAGGTTTCTCATTATCATTATCTGATAACTCAGTAATCTCTAAAACTATTATGCCCTTTTTCATTTCTTTTATCTCTATCGGTGAATTTAAAATTTCTATATTTTTAGCCAATTCTACTAAACTATTGTCTCGGGTATAATCCATAGTTTTTTCAATTGATTTTAGTCTTTCATCAATTTCTTCTTTAAAACTATTACTCTTTTTGGAATTATCTCTTCTTTCTTCTTTGTTGACTACCTTTTCTAGACTATCATTATTATATCTCTCTTTCTCTTTCTTCATTATGTCTCTTTCTTTTACCATGTCTTTTATCATGTCTCTTTCTTTTTCTATATCTATTACTTTACGTAGAGTTTCTTTTGAATTGGTGGGAATACTATTACCTTGTTGTCTTTCCATACCTTTTTCTTTGTCTCCATCAATTATCTCTAGCTTCTTCTTTTGTATTATAGTACTAGGATTCCTTCGTATTGTTTCTATTATGTCATCTTTCCTATTATTATTTTCTTGTCTTTCTATTGAACTTCTTACTTTCACTACGTCTATCATCTTTTGCACTTCTTGACTATAGTCTTTTCTTTCATCAAAGTCTTTCTTGTTATCTTTATATGTTATTACTATAGGTCTTTCAATTACTTTTAGTCCTCTATCATCTTTTCTACTACTATTTATGAATTTGTCAGTGCTTACTAAGCTATTATTTTTTCTATCATGCCAATTATCTGTCACTAGAGATGATCTTTGATGGGGTTCAAAGTTTCTTTCTTGTTCTGAATTTAAAGCTTTAATTTTTTCATAAAGTTCCAAAAAACTGTCTATTCTATTATCTCTATTATTTTCTCTTTCTACAGTGGTGGATCTTTCAATAGCTTCTAAAGATTCCAATTTTTAATTAATCCTATCTAAGAAACTATTATTGTGTCTATTAGTCTGTCTGTTGATTTTATCCCCTGTGTAAGTACTCCAATTATTTGTATTATTATAGTTATAATTATAATTATCCATATCACTGTCAGAGTCAGAATCAGTTTCATAATCCATATTACCATGAACAGTCTTTATTCAATTTATGGTATACAAATGATTGTGGATGAAGAAGCAACATAAAGCTTAAAAATACATTTAGGTGAAATCAAATCATTGGTGAAATCTATTGTCTTTTAGAACTTCTCAAGGAATGAAAACCCACCAGCCACTAGCTTTAGCAGAAGGAACATATGATTGCATATGTTAGGAACAGATTTATCCAGTAGAGATGGACAACTAGACTAAAATGAAAGTCTATTCTTGTCCTCTTCAATTTTTAGGGTGCCACCTGGTGTTTGTGTGCCATACTAGGTTACCAACTACTCTGGAATGATAAGATCATTATAGCAAAGTAAAATAAATGTTCTGTTCATAACATCTTTTTGAGAGAGAGGACCTGCAACTATTGACTATAATATAGCTAAAATCCTAATGTTGCAGTACTTATAAAAGGTTCCATTCAAATGATAATGACCCTCCATGGGAAAAAGCCACATGATCTATACAAAATATACATTTTAAAATAAAACTGTTCTCAAATCAATCATTCATACTCTTTAAACCACTAAATTTCACAAAACATTGATATCTTTTTTCTCACACTGCCTTCCTTCCTGACTTGTTACTGTTTTTTTTTTTTTTGGTTGGATAGGACTAACTTGTTATTGTTGAGTGGTCAATGTGTCTCCATCATTCTAACCAGGCTATATTATACTCCAATCCAATCTTCCCTACCCAAGATTAAGAACTGCTATCTTATTTAATTTGTTTGACCTACCCAGTGAATTAGAAGATCTCTAACATCACCTTATCATATTTTGGAATTGCAATACCAAAATGGCAACATTTTAAGAATTGTCTATATGAATGGAAAACCAAAATAAATTTTTTAAGTAGTGAAACCACTTATATTCACAACACGTGCCATTAGAATGTGGAAAGATCTTCATTGCACTTCAAAATGAACAGTCTGATGAATCTAAACTTTCAATTGTAATATTTAATTCCTAATAGTAACATCCTCATACAAAGCTATTGAATGAAAGCAAAAAGCTAGAATAAAAGGTAACAATTTCATGAAACAGACAGAAGGGGAACGTTGAAGCAGAATTATAAGTTTGGACTTTGGAGGGGTCAGAAAATGTGTTTCAATAGTTAGAGGATTAAATGTTTGTTTGGAGGGATTTTAGGAAGAATGGAAAATTGAGGAGAGAAAAGGAGAGAGAAGATGTTTTTAGTAGGTGTTTGGTTGGAAGGAAAGGAGAAAAAAAAAAGTTGTGGGGTTTGAATATTTTCTCTCAGAACCTACCAAAATGTTTAGGGGAGAAAACAGCCTGAGAACATGCATGGAAATAAAAACACCCCTACGCTACTGCTACGTGCTCGGTTTTCAAATTTTCATAGTTATTCTGCTTCTTTTTTCTTTCCTTTTCTTTCTTTTCCGTTTTTGATTTTTTAACGTGCCAACTTTTTCCTTTAAAAAAAAAAAAATTCCTTCTTTAGTTTTTTTTTTGTCCTTCTCTATACTTTTTATTCGGTTTTTTTTTTTTGGTTTCATTTGTTTTGTTTTGTTTTTGTTTTTGGCTCATTTGTATTTTTTTTTTCTAATTTGTATTTTTTTTTTTATCTATCAGAGACATGAAAGTAAATTTATAAAAAATATATTTTCTATCCCTCCATTTTTTAACTCTCAAACCAAACACCATAAGGGAAAACTAAAAAAGTTTTTTATTCTCCCACTTTTCTATTCTCTTTCCATTTTCTATTCTCCTACTTTTTCACCCCTTCAACCAAACAAACCCTAAAAGTGTAATCAAGGTGATAGTTTATGTTGAAAAAAAGGTAATTAATGCTCATAAATAATAATTAGAACATGATATAAATATGGTGCTGAGTAAATGCATTTTTTATTTCCACATTTTCCAACTAATTTAGAGCATATTAGATAACTGTCATGCTTATAATGATATTTAATGATACATTAATTTCTTTCTATATGTAGTTATTGTGGGTTTTTATTTTGGACAGTACCCAGGCTCAAGCGAAAACAAGGATCCTGGGCCTTAGATTTATTGTTTGGTGGACTGGGCTTGGTTCACGACAGCTATATTGGGCTGATTACGAACCAAGTTGTGCACAAAACATGGGCCCTACAACACATACATATCCATACATGCAAACATATACACATTGTAAAATAAATGGATAAAGAACAGTAAGGAAATAGAGAAAAATCATGTATGGACGTTAGGGATCCTCAGAAAATAGAATGATATTTCATTATATTAAGTTTTAGTACATTGGACCATTCTTTTCAGTGGGATGTGTCACAAGGTTCAAATAAGTTCAAAAGTCACAAACTTAGACATCTCTTTGTAGGCTTCCAAGACTTGTGAGGTTTGAATCCCCTTAAATCCAAGTGTATCCTCTAGTGCCTATCTCAGGATCTCTCACAATGTTTTTCCCTTTTTCTATTTTTTTTTGAGATTTAAAGGAGTTTTTCAGATGGTCTTTGTGCTCTGATTCCTTATTGTTGAATGGTTTTTGCTGATGATTTCATCCCCTTTTATAGTACATTCCTAGGGTTTTTGGTGTACCATTGATTCCCTCCATTTGCTGTTCAGGGTACCAAAACCAATGTTGTGTCAGTAACATTGGTGGCTGGTCCTTTCCTCATTTTCTTACTATATTCTTCTTTTGAGGTTTCCCTCCCCAGCTGACCTTTCTCTTTTAGGGGGTCCTAGGAGCTGACTTTTAATCTCTTTTTTCAAGGCTTCTAAAGAGGCTATTCAGAACCCTCCTATCAGGCTGAAAGATCTCCAGCCACCTTTCTTCATGGTTCATCTTATTGCTCTTCCTGAGGTACTAGGCTTCCTTTTATAGGTGTTGGTTCCTAAGTTATCAGTTGTTTTCAAAGTCTTTTCTTCTGAGTTGCAGGCGGCTAATGGGACATGTCTTTCTTTGTTCCTTGTGCCCATGAGCATGCTTCCCTAAGCTGTCCAACTCCCAGATGATTGTTTCCTGCATTTCCCGAGGATCCCTTTCCTGGTTCTAGTAGCTCCTCGGTATCCTGATCTAGTCTCTTTCTGTGCTCCTTGAGGGTTCATCTCACAGAGGCTGGGCCAAGCTTCCTCTGCTTTTTCTTCCTTCTCTAAGGCCCAAGGCTTACCTATTTATGAGCTTGAGCTTCCTTTTACCCATTTAAATGGGCCTTGGCTCACGGATTGGCCATTTCTTATTCTTGAGGGCTCATTAGTTTTGGATTTCAATATTTATAATATTTTGGACCTCAACAGTTATATACATAAAGTTTGTGCAATTAGCACTTTACATATAGTTGCAGATACAAACTTTTTTACAAATTATTTTACAAACTGCTAATATGGTGAGTGGTTTTTGGTAAATAAAAGAAATGATGTTAATAGTGGGCCTAGATGAAAACCAATAAGAAGTTAGACACATCAACAATTTGTAAAAATGTTGTAAAATAGTTTAGGACTGTAGCATTACTCTTGGAGAAAAATAATAATTCAAATTTATATCTAATGCTCACAAATGAGAATTAAAATTTTTTTTGATGAAAATGAGAATTAAATATTGATATAAATATGATGCTATATAGAATTTCAGCATTTAAGCTCTTTAACACAAAGTAATTACTTAGTTGAACTCACTATTATGTGAGAGGGATAACATGTATTTATTGTGGAGTAATACTGCAATTACAAATTATTTTATAATGTTTTTACAAACTAGTGATGTGACAAATTTTTACTGGTTTTCATATGGATTTACTAATAAGCATGATTGCTTAAACAGACAAAAGTTCAATCATAAATAGTGGTTTCATTTAACTACCTTACGATAAAAATTTCCAATAAAACATTTGAGAGTTGAAGTAAGAGAGAGGAGTTATGGAAGGAATTGGTACAAAAAGACTTATGACTGTGATTTTGATGCTTTCTCTTGTTGTAGTGCAAGCTGATCACTCTTCTTCTTTCCATTTAGCTGAATCAAACCTTCATTGTGGTCTAAAGTGTGGTTTAAAATGCTTGTTGAAACTAAAACTAGATCCTACCCAAGATTTGTTTTGCTTCGAACTTTGCATGTTACTATGCAAAAGTTCACCAGCAGATGTTGTTTATAGTTGTACTCAAGATTGTGCACAATCCAAAACCGACAATTTCAAATCTGGTACGAGAATTTCCCACCCATATTCCCTTGTTGCCTCTCTCCCACTTATAATTTAATGGTTTATTACTCTTTAAACCTTAGAGTTTTACATATATTTATTTTAAAGCTTAAAACTTTCAAAATGTTTGATTTAAACCTCAAAAATTTTAAAATGTTTGATTTAAAGCTTATAATTTAAGATAATTTTACTTCAACCTTACAATTTTGGGTAAGTTTTGTTTAAAACTTAAAGTTTGAAGTAAATTTATTTTGAACTAGCTAATCATGTGATGTTTAAAGGTATTAACCAAAAAAAAAAAAAAAAAGTGAAATAAAGTTTTAAGTGAAACATTTTTAGAAACTTTGAAGTTTAAAAGAAACATTTTAAAAGTTCAAGATTTAAATTAAACATGAACTCTAAGGTTTTAAAAGTAATTTATCCTAATTTATTTTCCATTTTCCTCTATGAATAATGGATTTTAAGAAATCATTTGTGGATTCACAAATTTTCTAAGGATTTATTTTTGGTACAAAGTTGATTGCAACATAAAAAAAATCTTATCATCGTATTGATTTTCATATGACAGATTTGCAAAAGGTGGAAAGTTCTGTGGATTCCTGCTATGTGGATTGCTTGAATAAGTCTTAGACATTGATTTTTAGTACCGATAAATGTTAAGTTCACAACATTTTTGCAACAAATTTTAGGTGGCAAATTGCTATTAACTATTATTAGTAGGTAAAAAAGCAAATTTAGTGGTAGACCTATATTATAACTAGTAACAGCTTATCATTTAGGATTTGTTGTAAACATAGCATTTCTCATATTGTACTTCCTCCACTATTTGTTAAATTAAGTTCAAGCTATGTACTCCTAAAAAAAAAGTTCAAAGCTATGTACTATGAAGAAAAAGAATAAAACAAATGGTATTCGTAATTAAATGGCATCTCAAGCTCTTTCTATTCTTTTTAGTACAAAGTTTCGGTTGTAGCAAAGGGATTGATACTTGGAAAAATTCTTAGGTGCTCCCGGAGCTCGGAGAAATGGTACTGTCTCTTCTCACATTTATGGTAGACCTAACATGAATTTAATGAGTTAACCCTACCATGAATGTAAAAGAAGAGAGCACATTTCTCTATGCTCCAGGAGTACCTAAGAATTACTTTGACATCTGTAAAGGGTTCAAAATTTAAATAAGTACAATGAATTTATAATTGTATTATGAATCACAACCGAAACTCAAGGATTTACAATTTAGCTGGAATGGAACATTCAATGGGTTCTCTCTCTTGTCTTGGGCACTCAGTTTGTTATTGGCCCCTCTCGCATGCCCCCTTTAAGTTATGGAGGTCCTTTACATCCTTGACTCCATTGGGATTTCAGCTTTTCTATCATTCATAATAAATGGGAATGGAAGTGCTCCTCAGTAACACTCAGCATATTCCCACACAATACAAATGGAGACCAATAAAATAAAAGTGGGAAAGAGTTGAAGCTGAAGTAGGAACTTATTTAAATGATCTACAGATATTTAGCACTATATATCACTATCATTGTTATTCCTGTAATATGCTAAAGGAAGATTTGGATGAGAATCCAAGAGCATTCCAAGAAATTAACAAATCAAAAGTGATAGTTCACTTACTTAAGTGCTGCAAATACCCCACAATTCCTCTTTCTCCATCTCACAACTTTTGATGACAGTCAATAATATTGATTCTTTTGTATTCCATATGGGCCACAACATCCAATAATGAAGCCGCAAGATGCTTTGAATAATTGAAAGTTTCAGCCCCATAGACCTGGGGAGGCCTTACTCCTTAGTTTGAATCTTTATGGCAATAGAGACTACATTCTTTACATTGTCATCTTTCTCTTTTGGACTCAAGGCAGTAAGTGGAGGGGAAGACATAAAAATGTAATCATTAGAAGATTGCCATATAACAAAGATAGTCAGATATAAATAACATAAAAATAGTACAATGGTGGAGCATGAACAATGGCCAATGTTTTAGCAAAAAAGAAAAAGAAAAACAAGTAAACTGACCTATGGCATCGATGACATGACCCTCATGCTTAACGCTTAACCTCTGAGATAAAAGTAATGAAGTAATCAATTTGTTTCTAGTGGATCTTAAACTAACCTTTTTTTTTTTTTTTTTAAGGTTTTTCGATATCAACTATAGAAGGCAACTTGTTTTGTTTTGCACTTTTGAAATGCATCCGAAGTCAACGCGCATTGCGTGGAATTTTACATAGGATTCACGTCAGCTTCATGGGAATTTTATAATTTTATATATTACATAAGAAAAATATTAATGGATGACTTTAAGGTAATGATTAATAATCTATTTAAAAAAAAATTATGAAAAAAAAATTAATGTTTTGACAACTATTTTTATTTTCCATAAAAGTGGTATCAAAACTTTCTTAAAATGAAGTGTTAACCATTACTCTAAGAGCACCTGTTTGCATGACTCATTACTTATTTATATCTAACAATACAATATTTTCACAAGACATAGTTATTGTGATTGATGTGTAAATAAGTACAAATAATGTTATTATAAATAATGAATTAAAAAAAATATATAAATAATGTTACTCCAATTATAGCAAGTCATAATATGAAGAATTATGAAAAATATTGTATCCTCAGTATTGCTCTTATTTGAGATAAATGTACACACAAAAATTAGATTAATAGTATTTATTATTTATCATCTTATTAGTTTATTTATTTATGTTTAATTTTTTAAACTCTTATTTATTTATTTTTTGTGTGTGCGTCTAAAACCTTACTTTTTGAAAGTGCAAATGTACAATTACTTATGCTAATTTATAGTAAATAAGCAAATAAACTTTTTAATAAAAAGTTTATCCAAAAGAGTTATAATAGAAATAAAATTTCGTTTTCTTTACATAATACACTTGTGGTAATAATGTTAAAGAGGTTTCAAATGGATGCCGCCTATATTGAAAGATGGTAAAACTTAATAAAAATATTTGACTATAAACCGAAAGCAGCTCAACTCTGTACATAGGGAAAAATTATTGTAAAATTCTATTTTAACAAGTGCACCTTTGTACTATGTGTGCATTTGACAAATAATTATAAGTTAGTTTGTTACTTAAATTATCTACTGTTGGCGGATCCCATATTATTTTTTATCCTTATAAAAATAGGGAAAAAATATTGTAAAATTATATTTTAACTGGTCCACTTTTGCATTATGTATGCTTAACAACCAATTATAAGTTATTTTATTGCTTAAATTATCTATTGTTTGTGGATTCCACACAACTTTTTATCCTTATAAAAATAAGAAAAGATTATTCTAAAATTATATTTTAATGGGTGCACTTTTGCATTGTGTATGTTTGACAATCGATTAAAAGTTAGAGTAGTTTTTTTGCTTAAATTATCTACTGATTGTGGATACTACACTATAATTTTTTTATTTCAATTTTATTTCAAATATTTAACTTTTAGTTTTTTAAAAATAAGTTAGCTTTTAATATTTTGTCTCGCATATGCAAATAAAATACTAAAAATAAGTAGTTTCCATAATATCATCAATATGAGGCACCAAAGAGATAATTTTTTTTTTTTTTTTTTTTTTTGCATTAAAAAAGAGATTTTTTTTTTAATCTTTAAAATTAACAAACTTCTTTATTATATATATATATATATATATATATATATATATATATATCAGGGCCTGGGCTCTTCATATAACGACCCATCAGCATGTGCAAAGTGCAAGAGCAAGTGCAAGGCTCTCTGTTGGTTTCAACTTTGAGTTTGAGTTGCCTTGATTAACCACCACAAACTACAATCAAAATCTGAAAACAACACGCTTTGGTCCCCAACATGTTACAAAGACTAGTAGCCAAGTTCTATCCACAAACTGAAAAGCCAGACTTAAACAACATAAAGAAACGTGTGGATTCTCGCTGCTCTTTCTTATTTGTCAAAAACTAAGAAAAAATGTTCACTAAATTTAGAGCCGCAGGTACAGTTTCCCAAATCACTCGGATCTCTCCCTCTGTCTCTAACTTCTTCACTTCCCTATTCTCAAAGCCAACCCAAAACCCCTTCAATCATGTCTCTCACAGTTAAACTGCACATCACCAACCAACTCAACCTCAATCTTGGCCAAACCAGCATCATCAACAAGACCAAGTTTTACACACCAAGAATTCGAACCAAACCCATTTACCATTCCAACCCATTGATCTCCACCACCTCGTACAACAACAAACCCATCACCACAATGCATGTTCCATCTTATTCATCTTCGATAAAGAGCTCTCTGATTGACCCAGATGGTGGGGCACTCGTGGATCTTGTGGTGCCAGAGAGAGAGCGTGCAAAGAAGAAGTTAGAGGCTGAGGCATTGCCTCCGGTGAGGCTTACCAAGATTGATGTTGAGTGGGTCCATGTGATTAGCGAAGGGTGGGCCAGCCCTTTGAGAGGGTTCATGAGAGAGAGTGAGTATTTGCAGAGTTTGCATTTCAATTGCTTGAGAACGGAAAGTGGTTCTTTGGTCAACATGTCGCTTCCAATGGTTTTGGCTATTGATGATGACACCAAAACTCGAATTGGGTCGTCTCCAAATGTGGGGTTGGTTGGTCCTAATGGAGATTTGGTCGGTATTCTTCGGAGGTTAGTCGTTTTCGAATTTCGATTCGGAGAATATATTATATGTATATTTGAATACTTTAATTGTTGTTTCTGTCTTTGATTCCGGTATTAACTGAAGGAATAGTCTTTGTTATTTGTTAAAATATATGTGAATTAAGGAGAGAGCATGTTTGTGACGTTGTACATGTTTGTTTGGGATTTCAAGAGAAGATTGTTAGGTACTGCAATAGAAAATGAGGAGAATTTTGACAATGTAAGCCAAAGGGGGTCTTTTATTTTTTATTATAAAATTTGAATTGTTTGTTGTTGTTGTTGTTGTCGTTTTAATTTTGTTTAATGTTTCTGTCTAGGGACATATATACGTATGAGAGATGTTAATATGTTATTGTCTAGCTGAAGTTTCATAACGACGTATAGTTAGACTCGGCTGAAGTTTGATGCATTTGAGTTGGCTGAGCTTAGTGGATTTATAACTACATTTAAATCCTGAATGAATGAGTATGCGGAGAAAACTCCAAAATTTATATGATGCTGTAGAGTATTTTTCATGTTTTAAAATGAACCTTTGTTCTTTCATAATTGTGTGCGTGATCTTGGTCACGAGTGTTAAAATAATGATTAAGTGATTAAATTCATTATTTCTAACAGCTTAAAATATTGGTATAACTAGTAATTTATCAATGAGAATGAAGACGCTTGTCCATGGGTTCTACCTAGTGTGTTCTACAGAAACTAACTCATATTGGGCTGGGGCATGACATTTACCAAGTTTGGCTGGGGTTTTTAGGACAAAAGAAAAAATTTAACATGTTATCAATTTCCCAGCTCTCTCCCTCTCTCTCTATCCCCATGATTCTTGCTCATGTGAATAAGGATCATATTGGGTTTGACTGGCCAAATCTTGGGTTTTAGTTGGTACTTTTGAATTTTTCTTTGTAATTTAGTATTGTTGCTTTGTACTTGAGTATATAACTGGAGCTATAAATGAGTACGTAGCTCAGTTTATTGGCTGTCATCCTAAGCTTTTCTAATAACAATTCTTTTGCAGTATTGAAATATACAAACATAACAAAGAAGAAAGAATAGCTAGAACTTGGGGTACAACTACTCCAGGATTGCCATATGTTGAGGAGGTTATTACTCCAGCTGGAAATTGGTTGGTTGGTGGAGATTTGGAAGTGTTGAATCCTATCAAATATAATGATGGGCTTGATCACTACAGGCTCTCACCTCAACAACTCCGGAAGGAATTTGATAGGCGTCAGGCTGATGCAGTTTTTGCTTTCCAATTAAGGAACCCTGTGCATAATGGGCATGCTTTGTTAATGAATGACACACGCAAGCGACTTTTGGAAATGGGATACAAGAATCCGATTCTATTACTGCATCCTTTGGGAGGTTTCACAAAGGCAGATGATGTGCCCTTGGATGTTCGGATGGAGCAACATAGCAAGGTTATCTGCATGGCTTTTCTTGTATAACATTGAATAATATCAAGTTTGGCAGTTACACTGCTAATAAAGTGATACCATTCTGCTTGTTTCTGTAACTCTGTAATAAGTCTAATTGCTGTTGCATGGGCCATAGCTTTTCAGTAAATAAACTCATTAGAACTAAATGAAATCATTTGATAATTTCAGAAAATGCTCCCCCTTTTTTTTTGAAATTTTATCATTGTTTCGGTAATGAAAATTGAAAAGTGATCATTGCATATCCAAATTTTGTGTCCAAGTACTCCATAAATGAAATTTAATCAATTCATTTTTAAGTCTCCAAAATGTACAATTTGGCTCACAGTTTTGTTTCTTCTCAGGTCCTAGAAGACGGAATTCTTGACCCTGAGACTACTATTGTAGCCATATTTCCATCACCTATGCATTATGCTGGTCCAACTGAAGTGCAGTGGCATGCCAAAGCAAGGATAAATGCAGGTGCCAATTTTTACATCGTTGGTCGTGACCCTGCAGGTATGGGTCACCCGACTGAGAAGAGGGATTTATATGACCCTGATCATGGGAAAAAAGTCTTAAGCATGGCTCCTGGCCTGGAGAAGCTAAATATTTTGCCATTCAGGGTAAGTCACGTTATGCTTTGCTTTTATGCTGTACTGTTGAAGCTCTATTGCTTATTTCTATCTCTTCACCTTTTGCATTATCTTTATTATCATTTATTTGCAATTCTATGCCTTCGTTACATCAAAACTCTGCTTTCTGTTCAGGGTTGATTGTGATATAAAGTAATCTTGATAGTCTTAATTAATTTTTTTCCTTGGTCCCTAGGCAGTTTTTTCTTAGTAGTTATCAAATTTTAATGAGTATTTTTTGCTTGATTTCCTTGTGCGATGAGAACGAGTGCGGTGTACTGTTAACAACTGCATATTGTGCTGTTATCTTTAATAAATATCTCTTCAAACTAAATTGGGAACTTATGGAAATGGTCCATCTTTGTATATACCACAAAAAGTTGGAGAGCATGGGGCTTCCTACCAGCGAGCTCAAAGGAGTTCCTAAAGATGTTTTTGTGTGGCTTTCAATCTCTACCACTTCCATTCATTCCTTCTTTTGGTGTTCTCTTTAATTGAATGTTTTTACGTATCAAAAGATACTTGAAAGATACAAATGCAGTACATACCATCACAGGTTTAAAAATATCTGAAGCTGAATATTGGCACTGACTTATTTGGATTTTTGCTGAATTTTTTCCCTCCCACTGAAAGTTGGTTAAAGTATGGTTGTACCTAGAAAATGTGAGGTTTTAAAAAGCTGAATAAATGCAAATAAACTTCAAAGCTAAACAAAAAAGCTGATGGCAAATAGACTCTGCTGTCACTGATTGTTATGGTCAAAAGGGGGTTTAAAGTACTTTACCTTCTGAGACCCACACATTATGATTCATTCCATCACAACACAGAGCATGCAGATTACTTCCAGACAATTACACTTTGCTGATGAGAGAGCCCTGCATGTTTTTCTATCAATTTGATATGTCTGATTATGTCATAACTCTGCATAAATTACTCAAGTACTTGTAGCTCTACATTACCATAGGTGTAATTGCCTTTTCTGAGTCTGTTATATTATATGGGAGGTGAATGAGCTCTGTTGTGTTCTCCCTCATAATGTACTTTCTTCCTTATAAACTACAGGTGGCAGCCTATGACACCGTGGAAAAGAAGATGGCATTTTTTGAACCTTCACGTGCTAAAGATTTCCTCTTCATCTCCGGAACTAAGGTAGGATCTATATCTCATTTTCTGGTTCCCAGTGAAACACCTCAAGCTCCATCGATCTGGAAGGAGATTTTAGAATAGCGGTGTGATTTTAAATAGTTAAACCTTAACTTCTTAGTAAAACTTATATGTTCTGTGTATTTACCTGGGTAAATTATATTGGGCTGTCAATCAGAAACTGAGCTACCTGCATCTTTAGCATAATAAATCTACAATTTGGCACATTTTGTGGTTGGGGTGACAATGTTAATGCTTTGGCATAACAAGGATATAGATTTCAGAGACTTATGGTAACTGGTGATTTATCTGATTATTCTAACAAAACTCTTCTGTGGTTATCATCTATTATGAAAAATCTATTTGAAAAAATTCAGTCTATGTCATCATAAGTGCATCTTTGACCTGGGAAGGAAAATTTAGAAGGCAAAACCTTAAAATCTTTTTTGTCCTAGGTTCTCTTCAATTTTTCCTCGTAGCATTCCTAGGATATGTTCGTGAAGGTTGTGTGAGATATGCTTTTATGGCTATTGGGAAACTCATGTTATATTTATCTTATTTAGTGGATTTTTTGTGTTGTTTCAGATGCGAACTTATGCAAGGACCGGTGAGAACCCCCCTGATGGTTTTATGTGCCCTGCGGGATGGAATGTCCTCGTCAAATATTATGAGAGCTTGCAAGCTGAAGAGGCGTTGCAGCAGCAAGCCGTGTTGACTAGTTAAGATCTATACCAGAGTTTTGGGCAAGTTAATTTCTTTTCCTTTTGTTCTTTCTTTATCTTTTGGGGATAAACGGCAAGTTGCGGGAGGATGTAATAGTAGAGACTATGGAGCACTATTTCGTATTAGCACCCATAAGATGCCCGATTGAGAATGATCTGTGCTAAGTATGCTTGTAAACTCCTCTTTGACTATTGGTGTTGGGCTTCATTTTCCAAGTAGGGCATGGTTGATATGCATGTAATATATTTAATTCCTTGAGAAATTTGATATATGCCAAAAGAAACTTTTATTGCTCTCTGTAGTGCTGCTAGAAAAGTGAGATTCTCTATTCAAATTGACTGCCTACTGATATTATTTTTTAGATTAATTGACTATCTGTTCTCCTGAAGTTTGGATGCTGGGGTATACAACTATTGATGCTCTACTCCAGCCAGAGTGTATACCAATTACCAAGTTTGGGCCAAAGGTTATAGGTTGAGTCTGAGTACAGGAATCGGTCTCTCCAAACAAATTGGGAGATAAGGCACATGACTTCTCCTAGACTTCACAAAAAGTGGGAGTCTTGTGTATTGAGTATGAAATAGTGGAGAGATGAGGTTCAAACCCCATAAACCAGGCAGCACAGAGGGTGACAGGTGACACTACCACTAGGCTATAAAGCTGAACTTTGACTCGGCATTGATTCTGCAATGAAACTCCATTGCTGGCACATGAAGCTAAAGTAGTTAAAATTATATTTAAAAAATTCAAAAGCATTGACATTAAATATGGAAACTGACTGTCAATATTTTATGGCTCCCGTAACATTCTTGAAATGTTTATTTTGCTTCATAAACACTTCGTTACCTTAACATGATCTTCTACACCAAAAAGACAAAGGATGAGAAGTTGGTTTGAGTTTGATCAATGGACTGTCTCCAACCTAACGACTGAAAGTTTGGGTGAAAGATGGCCGCGAGTCCATCACAGTATGGCAATGTGTTGTTTGGGTAAAGGCAAAAATTTTCTTTTTCTCCCCAAATATGCTAGCTTTTACTCTTTTGTCACATATTTAATATAAAAGATACTAAAAACTATATATTTTTAAATAAATACTATACAAATAAGCTACCGAAAACTACAGTATCCAAACAGTGTCGCAGACGCTGTGTAGAACAGATAACTGACTGGAAGAGGGGTAAAAAGAAAGATAACCATGGACAATTGGACATTAGCTACCTCCTCTCTCTCTCTCTCTCTCCTTTTGGGTCATGAGTCATGACATTCACCATAAGGTGCATAACACAGTCAATGGGCCTAAGAATACTGTTACAGCCCTGGCGTATTAACTCTCCTGCGGTCTCAAATGGGCTTCAGTTAGACCTAATCTTTCATGCAAATTCACTAACCTTTTTACATTAGAAAAAACGGAATTTTGTTTGAACCAAATATTAACCTCATTTTAGCACTAAGAAAATAAATTTTCATTTTCCCATGTATAATTTGTACATGAACAATTGAACACTATAATGTAGAGACATCTGGTGCGTGTTTGGCACATATTATAAGCTTTAGAGTCCAATCATAGGGCGCCTGTTTGACACATATTATAATCTGACTTTTTATTTTTATTTTTTTAATTTTGAAAAAAAGTTAATGGATGCCTTAAGAGTATTAATTTTAAAAACTAATTTAAGAAAATTTGATGGGAAAGGAAAAAAAGTAATTGATTTCTGGCAACTTTTTATATTTTCCATGAAAGTTGTATCAAGACTTTTCTAAAAATTAAAATGGTCAATTAACAAATGTTCTAAGAACATCCATTAACTGGACCCTTTAACTTTTATATACAACTTTTTAAAATTTCATTTTTTCTTACTTTTTCAAAATATAAGTATACTTTAACATACTTTTAACAAAAAAAATTCAGGAAAAACTAAATAACTATTTCCAAACAAATAAGTGGGATTTTATAAAAACTGATATATATACACACACACACCACCAAGAAAGGTGGTCTAGTGGTCTTGACGCGAACGCAAGAGTGCAACGCTGCTTAAGGTCCCATGTTTGAACCCCAATGAGTAGAACGTGGGAATTTCCTCTTGCAGCTAGTTCAAGGGTACTAGACTTCTCGTGGAGCTAGAGTGAAGTCTGTCATCACCTCAAACAGCAGTAGCTATGATTCAATCCAACATTCTCTAGTGGGTGAGTATTTGCTCAATCCAGCCCATCATATTCTATTTTGAGGTAATAAAACATGTTTTTTACTCTCCTTAATTTCTATATATTGCTCTCTCTCTCTCTCTCTCTCTATCTGCTTCAATTGTTTATGGAATGTTGTTAGTTTGTGGTTGTGGGTCGCTCTGGATTTAAGTTTTTTTGTTTTTATTTTCATGGAATTTTGTTGGTTTGTGGTTGTGGGTTGCTCTAGATTTAAGTTTTTTTTTTTTGTTTTTGTTATTTTTTTCTTTGAAGATTTCCACGTTTTCTTCTTCTTCCTTTGTTGTCAAATTTGTGGCAAAGAAGAATTATGAAATTTTTGTTATTAGATTTTCTTTTTCCCTTTTTTTTTTTTGTATGCAATTTTTATTGGATTTTTGGTTTCTTGGGGTTTGTAGGGGTAAAGTGATGCGGGAGATGCAAGAAAATTATTATTTAATATTATTTATGTTTGCAAGTCAATTATATTTTTATGTCTTAGGTCCTATTAGTTTATTGGGTTATTAGTATTTTAATTTAGAAGTAAGGGTATTTTTGCAATAAGGCAATTAGGGTTTCCTAGCCAATTAGAACTAGGGTTTAGTAATCCTTTATAAGCAATCTATTGCACTCCTTGAGGAGATAGTTGATATTTTGATGAATGAAAACAATGGCCGTTTGGTCTTTCTTTGGTCTAGTGCTGACTCCAGGTCTACCCTAGGTACTGACTCCTAGTGGTTTCCCCGCTTGGTGCTGACTCCAAGCAAGGCCTAGGTGCTGACTCCTAGGTCATATCTTTTATTTTTCTGTTCTTTCAATTTTGTTCTGGTTGTCCTGCGTCAGTTTTGGTATCAGAGCAAACACCGATCCGTTTGAAGCATCATCGCAAGTCAATCCAGAACCAGACAAAAAAAAAAAAAAAAAAAAAATTTCACCTTATATTTTCCACTACCAGAAAAGCCAGCCACCACAACCCACAGACAACCAAAAAAAAAAAGTAACCCATGTAAGACCCATCAGCCACCAGCCACCAGAACCCACAAATCAACACTCACCGTCGGAAGACCCAACCGCCGAAACCCATTGTCGACCCATCGTTGCTAAGATTGATGATCAATTGCCGCTACTGAGATTGACGAGCCACAGCCATTGCCGAGATCCGAGACAAGCAGCCACCCGCCGTTGTCTGCGCCTCCTTCGCGCCACCACCAGCGTCAGTCCCCTACGCCGGTAGAAGACTCTCATCGCAGAGAAAATATATATATATATATATATATATTTTTTCTTTCTCGGTTTTGCGTCCGTTGTTTGTTTCTTTAGTTTCTTTAGTTCAGTCTCAGTCTGTAACTTCTTCTAAGTTTTAAGTCCTTCGTGTACTGTATTTTATTATTTTTCATTAAAAAAAAGAAAAAGAAAAAGACCAAGTAGAGTCCAGGCCCGTGACAGACCAGTCCAAGTCCAGTTCTAGCACTACCTGTCCAGAGAACATCACAACAGCCCAGGTTCTTGTTCCAGCTCCAAACTATTTTTTGACGCACTATTTTAGAGAATCATGGAAATATTAGAAGCACCTTATTTTGATGGTTATGAAGCTTATCCACGAGATTTTGTCAACTGGATGAATGGGATGGAGCAATTCTTTGAGCAGGCAAATTTTGTAGATAACATAAAGGTTAGGTATGCCAAGTCAAAGTTAATAGGTAAAGCACAGAGGTTTTGGGAGAATCTTGAACGTTTCCGCTATATGGATTATGAACCTGCCATTACTGTGTGGGAAGATATGAAAGAAAAGTTTTGTGATGAGTATTTGTCACCATACTATCGAGCTAAGTATTTACCCCAATCTCAGTGTGGTACTTTTCAAGTTGAAGCAAATGCAATGAATCCTCATCCTCATCCCATATCATGTCCTCAGTGCACTTTTGAACAATCTACCAAGGAATTATCTACCAGGAAAGTAACGGAATTAACTGTAAAGCTCATGAAAGAGATTCAAGACAGGACTGCTCAGATGAAGCAAATGAAGACTCAACCCGATTCAATTGGGAAACCAAGGATAATTGATCATAATGAACTTATTGCTACTCCCATAGAAGATAACATTGATGGTGATATCTTGGTCGTGGAGAATCCTCCAGCAACACCAAAGCCTAATGTTGACATAGACGTACATGCCTTGACAAGTGTTGCTTTAACAAGTGTGCAAGGAAATGAGTCTATTGAAGAACAGCAAGGTGAAAAGATGGCACCTAAAGAGAGTATTATGTTTGAGGATGCACATGATGTGAAAGTTGAAGTTGTTGAACGTGCTTCTGATCAACCCTCCATAGTCCTTGAAAATCTACATCTTGGTGAAGTTGAAGAGGTTAAAACCACAGTGTTTCCTATAGTTCATAAGGTTCAAGAAGAGATTATACTGATTCTACACATTGATTTTGTTATTCCAAATGAGTTTGATGTGGTGGAATTCAAGGTTTTTCTTTTCCCTGTGCTCCCTAAGGTGATTTCAGACTTGAAGCAAGTGTTATTTGTCAGCATCCTATTCCTTCAATGCTTTAAAACTCGAGGTTGAGTTTTCTCCAACTAGAGGAGAATGATGCGGGAGATGCAAGAAAATTATTATTTAATATTATTTATGTTTGCAAGTCAATTATATTTTTATGTCTTAGGTCCTACTAGTTTATTGGGTTATTAGTATTTTAATTTAGAAGTAAGGGTATTTTTGTAATAAGGCAATTAGGGTTTCCTAGCCAATTAGAACTAGGGTTTAGTAATCCTTTATAAGCAATCTATTGTACTTTTTGAGGAGATAGTTGATATTTTGATGAATGAAAACAATGGCCGTTTGGTCTTTCTTTGGTCTGGTGCTGACTCCAGGTCTACCCTAGGTGCTGACTCCTAGTGGTTTCCCCGCTTGGTGCTGACTCCAAATAAGGCCTAGGTGCTGACTCCTAGGTCATATCTTTTATTTTTTCTGTTCTTTCAATTTTGTTATGGTTGTCCTGCTTCATAAAATCCTCAGATCAAACAATGGGCCTTGGGCCCCATATAGAATTTGACTGCGTCCGAGGAGAAGGTGTGGGCGCCAAAAGGGCTCCCGGCCCAATCCTTATGGGCCCGGACTTGTTTAAAAAGCGGTCCGAGGAGAAATGTCTCCTCGGACGTACTAAGTATGGCTCAAACATGCACCCTACCAGCAATAAAGAATGACTCTAACGAGTATTAGTAGCAGGGATGAGTCCCACAAGCCTGTGAGAGGGAAGAGAGTATAGGATGTCAAGGGAGAGACCACAGCTGCCACATTAAATGCATGTCAGTTGCTTTTCTGGCCGCATTAATGTGGAGAGGACTGGCGAACAGTGTTACCTTGGCAACTACAACTCACAGAAAGATGGGGGAGATGTCCGATGGGACGGGCACTCAAGTGAAGGTCCAGATGATCAACAGGTGTAAGGATCTGATGACTTCAAGGGGGCTATATAAGAGAAGGAAGTCCCCATGAAGAGGAGGACGAAAAAAAAAGAAGAACTTAGAACAGAAGAAGGAGAGAAAGATCATAGCCTTTGATCAGGAACAGAGGTGCACCCCATACGCCTCATCGGACCGAATATCCAATGGACATGAAGGAGATTTTCTTATGTTCGATTGTTATATGGCCCAAAGTTAACTAACACTTATTGTTGTTAAGGCCTAGTTCTGTAACCCGCTTTCTACAAATTCATTGTCTAGGGCTCTTTGGGCCAGAACCCCATACCTGTTGGGCCTGGGCCTCGAAACGCGACCCTACAATTGGCGCCGTCTGTGGGAAGAACTCGTGCCTCGACAAGTGAAACCGTTAGAAATGGAAGGATCAGGTCCGCACCAAACCGGACACACAGACTCCTAACGGTAAGACAACTTTTTGAACCTCGAACGGGAGAGAGATCAAGACAAGCAGCGAGAGGGTAGTGTAAACACCTCCCACACGAGCAGAAGTCGCTCAAAAGGGAAAGGTCACGCATCCCATAAGCGAAACGATCATAGGGCTCTACAGCAAGAAATCGACGACTTGAAGAAGAAGTTACGCCGAGCGTAGCGAAAGCGTCCTTCACCCGGTTCGGACACTAGCGATGAGGAGGACAATGAGAACAGGCGGAGATCAAGAAACCCTCCAAGTGAAACCTTTTCCTATGAGGAAGAGCAACCTCGCAAACGCGGCCACAAAAGCCTATCTTACCAAGGCCTGGCAAACGATGCCATGAGTAAGGCCCTGGACCGCATCTCCCAGTCGCCTTTCACGCGTAGGATAGAGGGGGCTGAGCTTCCTCGGTGGTTCCACCAACCCACCTTTGCCATATATAATGGTCAGACAAACCCAGTAAAGCACGTAAGCCAGTTTAACCAGAAGATGGCTGTCCATTCCAGGGACGAGGCGTTGATGCGCAAAGTGTTTCCGTCCAGCTTAGGACCCATGGCGATGAGATGGTTTGATGGCCTCAAGCCAAACTCCATAAACTCTTTTAAGCAGCTGACACAGGCTTTTGGTTCCCGCTTCATAACCAGCAGCAGAGTCCCTCGGCCCTTAGATTCCCTCCTGTCCTTGTCCATGCGAGAAGGAGAGACACTGAAGGCCTACTTAGACAGATATTGGGAAATGTATAATGAGATAGAGGGAAATTACGATGACGTCGCCATTAGCACATTCAAGAGGGGCCTGTCGACAGAGCATGGTTTAAGGAAGTCCCTAACAGGGAAACCGGTCACTAGCGTGCGCCAACTCATGGATAGAATCGACAAGTACAAGAGAGTCGAAGAAGACCAATGGACGGGAAAGGGTAAAGCGAAGGTTGTCCCTCAGGAGAGGAGGGACTTCAGGTCGAACCGCTTTAACAGCAGCAATCGACTGAGAAGGGATTACTCGGAGCAGTCTGGATCCACAGGGGCACAGGCAGTCCATGCTGTGTTCCGAGAACCATTACATAAGATCCTAGAGAAAGTGAAGAACAAACTGTTCTTTCAATGGCCAAGCAGGATGGCAGGTGATCCCGCGAAACGTAACCAGAATTTATATTGCGCGTATCACCAAGAGTCGGGCCACACCACCGATGATTGCAGAAATCTGAAAAACCACCTAGACCGTTTGGTCCGAGAGGGGAAGCTGCAACATCTGCAGCATCACCCTGTCGGATGGCAGGAGCAGTCGAATGTCGAAACAAGGCAAAGCACATTGAGACCACCCATTGGCACGATAAATGTTATTCTCGCCGCATCAGGACGGACCGGCTCCCATCCTTTTAGAGTAATGTCGGTGGGCAAGCTCCCTTCTGAAGCTGACGATAGGGAGTCCAAGAGGGCTAGAGGGATGGCCACGCCCCTAATCGAATTCTCGAATGAGGACAAACTGGGAACCTTCCAACCCCATGATGATGCCCTAGTTGTCACGCTCAGGATCAGTGGATACGACGTGAAGAGGGTGTTAGTCGATCAGGGCTGCGCCGTGGAAGTGATGTATCCCAACTTGTACAAGGGGTTGAAGCTGAAACCGGAGGACCTGACAGCATACGATTCCTCTTTAGTGAGTTTTGAGGGAAAAACCGTCACTCTGAAAGGCATGATTAGGCTGCCTATACAAACAGACTCGGACGTGGTGGAGGTGGACTTCATAATGGTAGACGCATACTCCCCCTACACCGCCATCGTAGCCAGACCGTGGCTTCATGCCCTAGGGGCTGTGTCATCAACCTTACACTAAAGGGTGAAGTATCCATCGGAAGGTCGAGTGAAAGAAGTAATAGGGAACCAGGCCATGGATCGGTAATGCATGGTGTCAGCAATCTCGCGACGACCGAGTAATGAGCCCTCCACCTTAGCCGAGAATGACTTATAGCAATTAATGACCTTGGCCCTGGCCTCGAGTAGTGAGGGACCTACCGAGGAAGCGAGTTGTGAGGATTTGGAGAAAGTTCTTGTTGGCTCTGACCTGGAAAGATTTTTTCAGATCGGCTCAGAACTATTGCCCCAAGAGAAGGAAACACTAATTAACTTCCTCAGACAGAATGTGGATGTGTTTGCATGGGACGCCTATGAGGCCTCGGGGGTCGATCCAGATTTCATTTGTCACCACCTTAATATTAGCCCGGCCATAACACCTAAGAAGTAGCCTCCTCGGCGACCGTCAAAAGAGCATGTAGAGGCTGTGAGAGAGGAGATTATAAAATTGAAGAAAGTAGGGGCTATCAAGGAGGTATTCTACCCCGAATGGCTGGCCAACACAGTCGTGGTGAAGAAGAAGAGTGGGAAATGGCGGGTCTACGTGGACTTCACAGACCTAAACAAGGCCTGCCCGATATTAGCCCGGCCATAACACCTAAGAAGTAGCCTCCTCGGCGACCGTCAAAAGAGCATGTAGAGGCTGTGAGAGAGGAGATTATAAAATTGAAGAAAGTAGGGGCTATCAAGGAGGTATTCTACCCCGAATGGCTGGCCAACACAGTCGTGGTGAAGAAGAAGAGTGGGAAATGGCGGGTCTACGTGGACTTCACAGACCTAAACAAGGCCTGCCCGAAGGACCCTTTCCCTATGCCGCGGATAAACCGCTTGGTGGATTCGACTGTGGGACACTCTCGAATGAGCTTTTTGGACGCCTTCTAAGGCTACCATCAGATACCCCTGGCTGTCGAGGACCAAGAAAAAACGGCTTTTGTCACTCCCGTCGGAAACTTCCATTACAAGGTAATGCTCTTTGGCTTGAAGAATGTCGGGTCGACCTACCAGAGGACGATGACTAGGATGTTTGAACTACAGATGGGTAAGAGCATCGAAGTCTATATAGACGACATGGTGGTGAAGAGCAAGTTAGTGCCCAACCATGTCAGGGACCTCGGCGATGTTTTTGGAATTCTGAGAAAGTACAGGCTGCGCCTAAATGCGTCCAAGTGTTCATTCGGGGTGGGGTCAGGGAAATTCTTAGGTTACCTGGTGACCCATAGAGGTATTGAAGTCAGCCCCGACCAAATTAGAGCTATCCATAGCCTGTAGCCTCCTCGGAACCCCAAAGAGGTCCAAAAACTCACTGGCATGATTGCCGCGTTAAACCGTTTCATCTCCCGCTCGGCGGACAGGTGCAGACCTTTCTTCCTCTTATTAAACAAGTGGAAAGGCTTCGAGTGGACTGAGGAGTGTGCCTTAGCCTTCCAGCAGCTTAATGAATACCTGGCTTAGCCACTGATCATGTCCAGTCCCGAAGCCGACGAGGTGCTATTCGCTATATTGCGGTAGCCCTTCATGCAGTGAGTTTAGTGCTGATCCGGGAAGACAATGACACACAACGGCCCATCTACTACGTAAGCAAATTATTGCACGAGGCAGAGATCCGTTACCTCCCCCTTGAAAAGGCTGTCCTGGCAATTGTGCAAGCCACGCGAAAGCTCCCCCATTACTTCCAGGCACATACCATTGTTGTACTGACCCAACTTCCGTTGAGATCAATACTCCGGAGTGCCGACTACACAAGCAGAATAGCAAAGTGGGGGACGATTTTGGGCGCCTTCGACATTAGGTACATGCCTCATACCGCTGTGAAGGGTCAGGTTCTCACGGATCTAATAGCTAAGTTTACAGAACCTACACCAGAAGGAGGAGGAGAGCCACTAAACCCAGACCGGAAACTGATCGGCATAGTCTCTCAGCAAGAGCCCACTTGTTGGAAAGCACACGTTGACGGCGCGGCCAACCAAAGGGGCTCAGGAGTGGGGCTCGTCCTGGTTTCCCCTGAGGGGATTACCATCGAAAAATCGTTGAGGCTAGGCTTCTCCACCACGAATAACGAAGCGGAGTATGAGGCATTATTGGAGGGAATGTTAATGATCCAGAAACTAGGTGGAAAATCCTTAAACATGTTCTCGAACTCAAGACTTGTCGTGGGACAAGTAAATGGGGAATTGGAGGCGAGGGATGAAAGAATACAAGAGTACCTAGTCCAAGTCAAGCGCTTGCGGGCGCATTTTGATCACTTCAATCTAGCGCATGTGTCCAGGAGTGGGAACACCCATGCTGACTCTCTTGCAATGCTCGCCACCTCCTCAGCTCAGCCACTTCCTCGGGTTATTCTCGTAGAAGATCTATACAGCCCGACGATGGCGAGAACCGACTTAGTACGGGTTCACAGCATCAGGGCAGGGCCTAGCTGGATGGATCCTCTAGTACTATTCTTAAAGCACGACACCTTACCAGAAGATAAGAACGAGGCCGACAAGATTAGAAGAAAGACTTCTCGATTTTGGCTGTCCGAGAACTCCAAACTGTATAAGCGCTCATTTTCAGGACCGTACTTACTATGCGTGCACCCAGATGCCACTGAACTTATCCTGGAGGAATTACACGAAGGAATTTGTGGAAGTCATACAGGGGGTAGGTCCCTGTCCCATAGGGCCATAACGCAAGGTTATTGGTGGCCGAGCATGCAGAGAGAGGCGCAGGAATATGTGAAGAAGTGCGACCAGTGCCAAAGGTTTATCCCGAATATACATCAACCAGGCGGAACCCTTAATTTGCTGTCCAGCCCTTGGCCATTCGCGCAGTGGGGCTTAGACATCCTAGGACCATTTCCTAAAACAGTGGGGAACAAAAGATTTCTTCTTGTCGGCACTGATTATTTCACAAAATGGGTCGAAGCTGAGCCGCTGGCAAACATTAGAGACATTGACGCCAAGAAATTTGTTTGGAAAAATATCGTCACCAGGTTCGGAATCCCTCACACCCTGATCTCGGACAACGGTCTTCAATTTGATAGTAAAGCTTTCAGAAGATATTGTAGTGAGTTAGGAATTGCCAATAGGTACTCCACACCGGCTTACCCGCAGGGGAATGGGTAGGCTGAAGCCATCAATAAAACCATAGTAAATGGGTTGAAAAAGATGTTAGATGACGCGAAGGGAAGGTGGGTAGAGGAACTGCCTCATGTCTTGTGGACGTATTGCACCACGCCACGCAGGTCCACAAGGGAAACACCATTTTCGATGACTTATGGGGTTGAGGCTGTTATTCCTCTAGAGATAAATTTCCCAACACAGAAGACCAGCTCATTCTGCCCCAATGCCAACAATGGACTGCTAGAAAAGAGTTTAGACCTCATCGAAGAAAGAAGGGAGAGTGCAATGGTCCGACTTGCCTACTACTAGCAAAAGCTCAAGTAAGGTTACGACGCCAAGGTGAAGCGAAGGCCCCTGGCACCTGGGGATCTGGTACTGAGGAAGGTCCTGGGCACTGCAAGAAATCCCGCGTGGGGAAATCTCGGACCAAATTGGGAGGGCCTATATCGTATCACCTCTGTGGCCGGCATAGGGGCTTACTTTTTAGAAGATTTGGATGAATATGTAGTGCCACACCCTTGGAATGTAAATAACCTGAAAATGTACTATTATTAATGAAAGTTGCAATTCTTGGCGCTACACTACCGTACAATTTATTCTAAGGGCTAAACAGAACTTAAGTCCTGCCTGGCTTCTCGGACCACAGGATTGGGGGAAATTAACCAGAATATAACTTCTTCTAAGTGTTAAACAGAACCTAAGTCCTGCCTGGCTCCTCAGACCATAGGATTGGGGGAAATTAACCAGAATATAACTTCTTCTAATTGTTAAACAGAACCTAAGTCCTGCCTGGCTCCACAGACCACAGGATTGGGGGAAATTAACCAGAATACAACTTCTTCTAAGTGTTAAATAGAACCTAAGCCCTGCCTGGCTCCACAGATCACAGGATTGGGGGAAATTAACTACCGTACAATTTATTCTAAGGTTTAAACAGAACCTAAGTCCTGCCTGGCTCCTCGGACCACAGGATTGGGGGAAATTAACCAGAATACAACTTCTTCTAAGTGTTAAATAGAACCTAAGCCCTGCCTGGCTCCACGAACCATAGGATTGGGGGAAATTAACTACAGTACAATTTATTTTAAGGGTTAAACAGAACCTAAGTCCTGCCTGGCTCCTCGGACCACAGGATTGGGGGAAATTAACCAGAATACAACTTATTCTAAGGGTTAAACAGAACCTAAGTCCTGCCTGGCTCCACGGACCACAAGACTGGGGGAAATTAACTATTGTGCAATTTATTCTAAGTGTTAAACAGAACCTAAGTCCTGCCTGGCTCCTCGGACCACAGGCTTGGGGGAAATTAACTAGAATGCAACTTCTTCTAAGAGGTAAACAGAACCTAAGCCCTGCCTGACTCCTCGGACCATTGGCTTGGGGGAAATTAACTAGAGTGCAGTTTTATCTAGGTGTTAACTATCATTTTTCTCAAACATTCATTCATGCTTAACCATGTTACTTAAATTTTGAATAACGTTTGGCTTTCAGCAGTTAGTAGCATAACAGAAACTCATTCAAAACAAAGGCAGGAAAAGAAGCAGTGAGACAAGATTCAAAAGAGAAATAATATCATTCATTAAGCTTCAAAATGCGTTCTCTTACAAACGTTGGTAAAATAAGGAGACAAAAGACAAAAAAAAAAAAAAAAACGGGGGCAACTACAAGTAAAGTCCTACACTAATGCCCTAGGCTTTATCCTGGGCAGAACTCTTTGCTGAGACCTCCACCTCAGGTTAATCACTTTCTGCCTTGGGCTCAGAAACGGCCTCCTTGGCTTGCGCAACCACATCCCTTATTGTGAGGGTGTCTTCAGGTGACTTGTCTTTCGCAGGGGGCTACACCTCTTCGGTTTCAAGTATGAGGGAATTCAAAGTAGTGACCTTAGCAAAGACAGGCTCCTCAGGAAGAATCGAACCCGGAATCTCGCGAATATCTTTAGGGAAGAAGATATTCTCAATCTTCCTGAGGTCGGAGTCCGTAGGCACTGCCGCCCGGTCTAGGGCCACCCCCCAAGACATAGCGATGTAGTCACTACACACTGTAGCCACCCCCTCGGCGCTGCCTGGCCTCGGTATCCGCCACTCCACGTTCGTAGGAGGCTACCACCGCAGCCTCAGCCGCCTCCCTGGCCAGGCGAGCCGCTTCTTTTGCCTTTGATAGCTCGGCCTTGAGGTCTGAGACCATCTGCTTCTCGGTTGCGAGGTTTACCTCGGACATATGAAGCTATTTGCGCATTTCCTCAGCCTGCTAGGTGGTGGTCTTAAGCTCGGCCTCGGCACTGTCGCGGGCCTTCAGCGCATCCTTTACTTCTTTATTTAGGCGATCCTTTTCCAGCCTATGGGCGCCAGTTGCCTTCTCCGCAGCTATGCGAGACTGAATCTCAGTGTGCAGGTCCTCGCGAGCCTTTTTGGCCCACTCCTCAGCTACAAAAATTTGCTAAGTCACCTGCGTGGGAGTAATGGAAAATTGATTAAAAGAAAATAACAGAGACAGGTGCGGAATAAAGAAACTGAATAAGGAAGAGTCTTGGCTTACCATGGCCATGTCTCTCTTCAGCGACATAAAGAGATCTAGTTGCTGAGTAGCCCGGAGCCCCTCCATGTCACGAGGCAGGAGAAGGGGCTACTGCAGGGTCTCAGCCAGATAGGACGCCTGTCCTCGTTGGAACTCCCACAGAGTCGCGTCCTATGAGATTGGGGCGCCATCCAACTCTAGGCGTGGGGACCAGGTCCGTTGCTCCCTCCGCATAGCCACCTCGTCTCGGCTATTGACAGATTTTGTTCTTTTTTCTTTGGGCTCTTTGCCCTTCTTCTGTTGCTTGGCCTTCTCAGGGCCAACCTCGCCCTCCTCTAGCTCTTCCACAGGTCTTTTCCGCCTCAAATTGGGAAGAGGTTGTAGCACTGGGTCAGTTGTGGGGGGAGGAGGAGGAGGAAGCTTGGATGTAACCTGCTCCTTGGGGGTATCCCTAGAAGACTGCCTCTTATTTCTATTGGACAGGAGGCCCCTGAGACCAGACTTTGGCTTCAAGTCCATGTCTTCTTCTTCGGCCTCTTGGCTAGTGTCAACTTGTGCAATTACCAAGCCAAGAGTGGGAGCCGCCGAGGAACGGTCTATGTCTGAGTCGGAGTCCGAGAGCTCTACAGGCCTGGCCGATACCTCTCCCTCCTCGGCGAAGCGGAATTGGTCAATTTGATCCTCAAGAGATGAGTGCGAGGAATCAGCTCCTTCTCCTGGGACAACTGCCTCGGGAAGAGCGCGCTGAGCAGGCAATTAGACGGGAGGCAAGTCTCTTCGAGCAAGAAAACCTAGTTTAGAGACGTCAATGTGAGCTAATTGAGGGCTTGATGGCTTGACCGGTGTCCATTAGAGCGCGCGAAAGGGGCTTATAGTCCAAGATTAGAGGAGCGGCACGTAATGCCCGTCCTCACTCACAAAAATTTCGGACCTTAGGAGGAAGTTGAGAGCCTGGACGTTGACCAAACTTAGCCGAGGAGTTGTTCGTTCTTTGTCTGCAAAATCGAAAGGAAGAATTACGTTAGTTCGAGGAGGCAAATAATCAAAGCTAAAACTGAAATAAGGAGAAGAAGACTTGAGACTAAGATCCCCTCTAAGGGGTCTGATCCTACAGTGCCCCACCTGGTGTTCCCGCCCTAACTGGGCAGTGAAGACCGTCGTGCCATGCTCCGGAGACGATCAAAAGGTCATCCTTCAAGTCTTTGTTGGACTTAGGAAGGCATGAAATCAGCCTCACCTCGTCGGACTTGGATTTCAGGTAATACGACTTGTTGAGGCTATGACATTCATATAGATGAACTACGTCGTGCCATGACAGGCCGAGGTTCATCTATTCGTTCAGAGTGTCTATGCACCCCAAGATTCGGAACATGTTTTGCAGCACACTAGTGGGGGGCCAGCCTATGACCACGCAGATAATCCCTAGTTATTCTCCCCATAGGGATCGTCATTCCTCCCTCTATGAAGGTTATCTTCTGAATGGCGACTTGCCCCGTCTTTCTCTTAGTTAAAACCTCGTCCAAGGAGCAGTATTCTAGACCTACTCCCGGCGGGATACGGTATTTGGCCCTGAAGCCTTCCATACCGGCCAGAGAGTCTACCCGTTTCTCAAGCTTACCCATCCCACTAACCCTAGGCGACGCGAAGAAGGCTTACCCATCTCTCGAGCTTGTGAAGAACTCGCCGGGAATCCTTAAGGGAGTGTCTGTGGAGTTTGAACGCTTTGCAAAAGAAGGTGCTGGAGTGCTCTAGGACGCTTGAGTGCTTTTTCAAAAAATGGGAGTAAGTTCCCTTAGAAATCTTATATACGGGGGAGAAACTGAACGGGCTTACTCCCGCCCAGAGAAATGGGAAAAATATCAGCCGTTGATCAGGCGCCCAATCGTTGGATTAGAAGGACATAAAGCCACCTAACATAATAATTAGCGCCTCGTGGGTTACGAAACGCCATCAGCAGTAATGAGGATCGTGGGGCTGTACCCCCACACGTGTAAGACAAGGATTCACAATAAGTGACCCCATAAGTGTCAAAATCCCGCCTTTTCTCCTCGGATAAAAGGGAAAGAACCGGAATTTTAAGGGGCTATTGTAGGGGTAAAGTCCCCAAATCAAACAATAGGCCTTGGGCCCCATATAGAATTCGACTGCGTCCGAAGAGAAGGTGTGGGTGCCAAAAGGGCTCCCGGCCCAATCCTTATGGGCCCAAACTTGTTTAAAAAGTGGTCCGAGGAGAAATGTCTCCTCGGACGTACTAAGTATGGCTCAAACATGCACCCTACCAGCAATAAAGAATGACTCCAACGAGTATTAGTAGCAGGGATGAGTCCCACAAGCCTGTGAGAAGGAAGAGAGTATAGGATGTCAAGGGAGAGACCACAGCTGCCACATTAAATGCATGGCAGTTGCTTTTCTAGCCGTATTAATGTGGAGAGGACTGGCGAATAGTGTTACCTTGGCAATTACAACTCACAGAAAGATGGGGGAGATGTCCGATGGGACGGATACTCAAGTGAAGGTCCAGATGATCAACAGGTGTAAGGATCTGATGACTTCAAGGAGGCTATATAAGAGAAGGGAGTCCCCATGAAGAGGAGGACGGAAAAAAAAGAAGAACTTAGAACAGAAGAAGGAGAGAAAGACCATAGCCTTTGATCAGGAACAGAGGTGCACCCCATACGCCTCGGACCGAATATCCAATGGACATGAAGGAGATTTTCTTATGTTTGATTGTTGTATGGCCCAAAGTTAACTAACACTCACTTTGTTAGGACCTAGTTCTGTAACCCGCTCTCTACAAATTTATTGTCTAGGGCTCTTTGGGCCAGAACCTCATACCTGTTGGGCCTGGGCCCCGAAATGCGACCCTACAGGGTTCTTCTATTTGGTTTTAATTCTGGGTTTGTTTTAGTTGATATATAGTGTTTTTCTCATCTTCATTTTACATTGATTTGGATTTTCTTTTTCCATTTTTTTGGTTATGCAATTTTTATTGGATTTTTGGTTTCCTGGGATTCTTCTATTTGATTTACAATAACCATAAACATCTTATCAATTTTAATATATTATATTATGAACTATAACATCACAGTATAATATTATTCTAAACCATTCTTAATCAATTTAAATTTATTTGATAATTTACAAAATTTCCGAATGATAAGATATACTTTTATATATTGCTAAAAGTATAATCAAACTTAGCTAATCAGAGTTGTTAGATTGCTGAATAAATTATATTATTTGAAATTCATACCTTTTTAAATTTAGCTTTTAATTTTGCAGAAATTTTAAGAGATTTCATACAAAATTTATAAAGCTTACAATTGGAATCTTAAATATCAACATCATCATTCAACACAAGATGATGCAAATCAAAACAATCAGCAGTTTCTATGACAGTGGGGGTCAATAGATCACACAACAATGATTAAAAACTAATTAGAGTGTGCTCGCTATGATACCACTTGTTGGGTTATAGATTGACCCTGGTTAATTAATTCAGTTACCCAAGTTGATTAATTAAGTCAAATTACATGCAAATCATGTGTCAAGCTTGTGTTGAGCTTCTTCATTAAACCTCGAAAGATGCTGTTGTTGAGTTTCACTAAATCAACTTTTCTTCACTTGTTTCTTGGATCAATCTTCATGTCTTTAATGATACCATTTGTTATGTTTGAGCAATGTACTTCTTGATACATTAAACCTAACTTAGATCTACCCAATTACAAGTAAATTGCATTTTGTCAAAAGATAAGCCAATACATAGAACATATGACCCTAACAGATACCACAAGTGCACAACAGTTTATGCCACTACTCAACCCCATTATCATATTTTTGCATTTTAAGAAATATCGAATTGTCATTGATGAAGAAAAAACATCTCAAACAATACTCCTAGAGTATTTTATAATTTTCAACTTGTTGGGTGTGATTTACCTTATTTATGCTTTCTCTTTGAAACAATTTTGCAATTTGATTTTTTTTTTTTTTTGGGTGTTTTGGATTAAATCCTGTAAAAAAAAAAAAAAATTCCTATAATGCTATATTTTGCTTAGAATAGGCCCAAAAATGAATTCTTTGTACTACATCTAAATAAGATTTAAGCTCAAACCAAGTGCTTATCTTTTTTTCAAGAGCCGGATTGATTTGTTTAATTAAGCCCAATTATATATATATAGAGCTAGCAGACTCATTACGAGAAATTGAATTGCATTAGAGTGTGTATTTGAATCAATTTGAGCATTCATGAATGTTTGAAGCTCAAATTCGTCAAATCTAAACACCATGGAAATACAAATCATGTCAGTGTGAAACACAAACTGGCTTGCATCCAATTGGGCCATATCTGCAAACCAAGGTTATTCATACTGAATACGGCTTGTGTTCAGTGCTTTTTGCATTGGACACGTTACACTTGTCCAAAACTGGACACGTGTTCGAATGACACAAGTTTCACCCATTCATATTCTATTGATCCAAACATTACAAATTTTTATCAATAATGTGATTAGGAGTTAGGACTAAGGGCATCAATGTTTGATCCAACCTGCGAACATGACATGGGTTTTTGCGGGTTAGTGTTAAACTTTAGCAGGATTGGATCATAAACAAGTCAACTTGAAAGCGACTTGATAAGAAATGTGTCATAAGCAGGTCAGCCCACATGACCCATAATAGACACGTTGGACACGCCAATAACCCATTTAACTCATATAACATATAAATATTCATTTTATTTTAGATTTGTCAAATACCTTTTATATCCAACCTATATTTTAAACTTAAAAACAAAAGTAAGTAATTACAAAAACTTACAAGTGATTTAATTGGAAATTGAAACTTTATAAACCTAGTCATTATCAGTATACTGTTTGCACCAACTCTTCAATATTGATTCGTAGCATTTGGCAAGTTTTGTTTTGTTGAACTACGTTATTTTGAATTTAGGTTGAAGTATATGCATTTCTTTTGGAGTGTAAAGAACTTATTTCTAAATGGATGTTATATTTTTGTTGAACTATGTTGTTTTGAATGTGAGTTGAAGACTTGAAGTATATGCATTACTTTTGGGATGTAAAAAACTTATTTTTTATATAGATGTTATATTTAATATTAAGTAGGTTGAAATGGGTTGTATCACATCCGTGTTAACCCAACACGACCCATTTATTAAATGTGTCAAGTGAGTCAGGTCATGTCAACTCGCTTCATTAACAAGTCAGGTTATGGTTGAAGAGTTATGATATGATTATTAAATAGACCGGGTTCAGGTTGAGGCGTTTAGTTGAATACCCTTATCTCGACATGACACGAACCCGACATGCTAATCCAAATTAACACCCCTAGTTAGGACTGAGTAAAAAAAAAAAAAAAAAAAAAAACCTAGCCATTAAGGTGAAGCTCTAGTTAAGCATTATGTTATTTCAACTTGTCTGTCTATCTCATTGGAAGTCAACATGAGAGATTCATTGGATGCTTCAGAGGGTGCTTGCCATTGTTTGGAATTGAAAACTCTCTCGGAACTAGTTTCATAAAATGTGGATGGCATGAGAAGTGTAATTTGAAATTGATCCAAGAAATTCTTGACTACACTTGAGAATCTGTTTATACAAGCCATAAACTAAACATATGAGGATAAATACACATATAGTAAAGAAGAACCACACAAAGGAAGGGATAAGGATCAAAAGTAGCAAGTCTAACACAAAAGCTGCAGAAATAAGACCCCTTTGAAGAAAGGAAGATATCTTGGTTGGAATTCAGTAGTTTGCTGCTACCAATGCTCTAGTACATGTACAATCATCTACTGTTAAGAGCAACATGATTGCACCAACTTAGATGATAAACAATGAGTGTGCTTGGGACGAAACAACATAGGACGAGGTAGTCAAAACCCATCCCAACCTATCCTCGCCTCTTGTCCCTTCAAGGTAGGGAAAATTCATATAGGATAAAGCAGGGTAAGTTTGACCAAGTGGGGCAAAGAATTTTTGTCATCCCTAAAATTTTGAAATGCTTATCTATTTTTGAAAAGATAAAAAAAATAAAATAAAAGTGCTTTATAGCTAAACTAGCACTTTTAGGTGTTTCCAACTAAAATGTCTAGGATTCAAATCTATCCTCTCTCACCAATCAAATTATCAAAGAAGAAAATAGGAAAATAAAAAGAATTAATGCAAAATATTGTCATGAAAATTTTCAATAAATGGTGCAAAAGTCTGGAAAAGGTTTCTCTTCAAACTCCTATATAATTTTATTGGATGTGAATTTTGAAAATTTAACCATATGATTGCATGTTCTTATGATATCCTCAATGCTTGTAGATTGTAGGATTCTAAATGGAAAAGGAACTTAACCAAAGTTTTATAATCCAATTCTTTCCAATTTTTAACCATGGTCGCCTCAAGGTCTACGCCTAAGGCCCCCACTAGACCAAAAAAAAAGAAAAAAAGAAAAAATAATAATAATAAATAAATTATCCCTTAAAATAGTTGTGCACTTTTTTTTAGTAGTGATGCTAAGGATAACACAAATTTTACTATAGGATTACAAATTGACTTGTCATCGATCATAAAAAAGAAATTTAAACGTTCATTAATTAGGTTGTTGAAGTTTATAGATCATAATCATTGTCATATCATATTGTGAACATTTTGTAATAATTTAATGCATTTTCCCTTTTCATTTTTATCAAGACTTCCAAAATACGATAGCAATAGCAACATAACCCAATTGATACCCTAAAATGTTTCAAATGCATTAAAATTTATGGTTCCACTATGATATTCAATTCTTTATATGAAATTAAAATTAGTTAAGTTGGTATTATTCATCAAACTATGTATGAAATTAACATTAGTTAAGTTGGTATTATTCATCAAACTATGTATTTAATGTATCAAATTAACCTTGACTTGATTAGTATTAAATAATTTTATTTTATTAATATTTTCATGTAAAATGTTCTACATGATTAGAGATTTTTTTTTTTTTTTTTTGCATTAGGCCCCAAATTATGTTGGGCCACCCATGTTTTAACTAAATTTGAGACCTAATATATATATATATATATATATATATATTTTAAATCTATGTAAACCAAACAAACAAAATAAATGAATAATGAATTTTTTTTAATGCATGTGTCTCATATGAGTCACATCTAGCATAATAATAGTTGCACTAAATTCACTATGAAGCTTGCTTGCTAGGAAGAAAGATTTATGATTTCAAAACCTGAAACAGGCCGTACCTGCTTGAAAAATGCGGATTGAAAGTTTTGCAGCCATTTATTTATAATTGTATGAGAAAATAGATTCGTAGTAGAGGCATCATTTTGGAAGAGTGATGATGGGATTGAAACTAGATTTGGCCAGCGAAAGAGAGGGAGTGACCTAGGGGTGTGCAGTCAACCCTCCAACCTACTAAATCCGACCCAACCCAACCCACCGAGTTGGGTCAATTTTTAGGACTTGGTGGGTTAGGTTGAGTTACAAAAATTTTTTTGATAGCGGGTCAAGTTGGGTTTGGGTCATAAAATTCTAAACCCACTAAATCCGACCCGACACACTCATATATTTAATATATATTTAAAATATTTTATATAATTAATAGATTTTTTTTTAAATAACTAGCTCTTCCTATCCTATATAAAAGCCAATTAATTCACACAAACCCTAGAACCTTTTCTCTTAATGTGCCACCTCCCATTCCCCTCTCCCACTTCACTCCCTTTTGAACCCTAACCTTCTCTCCCTCTTGTGAACTATTGCCATCCATTAGCTATCATCACTGCCTCAGTAGTGGTTCTATCTTTTCAGTGGTAGCTCTCTCTTCCAGTGTTAGGAAAAGTTTCTTAATGTTTTTTTTTTTTTTTTTTTTTTTTCTCTCTCTCTCTCTCTCTTGCTTCTCTCTCACTTACTCTATCTATTTATCTCTCTTACCGTGGTGGATTAGTATTTATTTTTTCTCTAACTTTTTCTTAGTTTTTTGTCCAACCCATGGTTTCAACCCAACCTAACCTGACCCATGTCGGTTGGGTTGGGTTGGTTGGACTTATGTGATGTGATGCATTGGGTTGGGTTGAATTTTTTTAAACCCACCATGATGAGTTGGATCAAAAAATACTCTTAACCCAACTCATGCACACCCCAACCATACACATAAATCATGGTTGTCTTGAACAAACCCAGTTAACTTTGTTGAGCTAGTTCAGCAACATGGGTTTTGTTCTGCATATTATTTTGGGCTTGTTATTGTACGAATTGTGCAGCTTGAACAACTGACTTTTTGGTGTTCTCCATGTAAATACATCAGACCTAGTTTTGAAGTTACCTTTTTTTTTTTTTTTTTTTTTTTTTTTTTAGAGAAAGTAGTTTTGAAGTTACTTGATTGTAATAAGAATACATTTGAATTTTTTGGACCCATCACTATATGATTTGGGCCCAATCCATGTGTTGGTCATTTTTCCTTTGAGAAAGAACCCAAATAACTTCGTTATTTATGGCCAGTTTTCTCTTTTTTAGGGTCATGATAAAGTAAAATATCAATAGATTGCGTATTCAAATCCATGTGTTTTTATCAATAATCTTTTTAAGTAATTGTGTTTAAGGATTTGAAGCCAAATTAAACACAATAACAACTTTCCAAAAATATTTTTGAATGAAAAAGATAATGTCATTAAACCAAAAAGAGAATACAAACAACTCAAAACTCAGCAGCACCTAGCAGCAAAGCTACAAACAAAGCTCAGCCCACACAAAAGGACTATGCAGTCTTAGAACCCTAATGGCTGATACCATACACAACCAAGGTCAATCTCCAACCAAAACCGAGCCTACCAACTTGACTCCTTAATTACTACAATTTATCTCAAAGCTTACAGATGAAGACCAAGATAAGTTAAGCAGCTAAAGAACCAGCTCGACGTGGATTCATAGCGAATCACAAAGCTCTCTGTATACACCTAACATCATTCAAGATGGCTTTAACCAACTGCTACTTCGAGACAAATTCTATTATTCCTTTGCCTCTAAATGTGATACCATATTTTAAATCTATCTATAAGAGAGAAATTTATTTTGTAGATCTGATATACCATGCTTCCTGCTCACATAAGGATGAACCCCATAAATAGAGTCAACCATAGAGCATAGTATAGTAAGTACTAGTATACCAAATGTACTAAATTAGAGACGTGTGATCTCGCATCTCTCTGGACATTATTTACCAATCCCAGCACATGTTTCTCCTTCATGTTGGGAGTAGGCATTGAGGATCCATTGGATGCTTGGGAAGCTGCTGTCCGATTTGATTGGAAACTCTGTTGGAACCAATCACATAAACCGTAGAAATTCTGTTGAAAGCAATCACATAAACCGTGGAATGCCGTAGAAGTGGAGTCCCACATTGGTTCGAGATTTGCTTGACAGCGTTGGAGAATCTCTCTGCGTGATTGATAAAGTAACAATACCATAACAGATGCACATATAGTGAAGATGAACCACCCAAAAGGAGGAGCAAGCATCAACAAAATTAAATCACAGGCAAGAACTCCAGAAATGAGAAACACGCCTTTGAATAAGGGGAGATAGATTCTGTTGAAATTCGGTAGTATTGTCACTGCCATTGATATAGTGAAGATACATACATCTATTATTAAGAGCAACATGATTGCACCATGTATGTCAAATAGAGATACATCTGGGCTTTGATACTTCCATCCAAGAAAGGTAAGCAGAGATCCAAGCATAAAGCCAAAAACGGCAAGCCATTTAGTGTATGAATGGAGTTCTTGCTCATTTCTAAAAATAGAATACAAATTGCTTTAGAATACATACATGATACACCATACAGTTTAAAATGAAATTAAATCAACCTATGTCATAGACTCATAGTGCATTTGCAATTTTGGCATGTATTAGGGCAGTGAAGATGCTAATTGTCTCAATTTTCAACAAAGTTGGACTTGGAAAGGAATAACCAAATATTTGTCTTATGCTTAAAAATGCAGCTAACTTACCTCATAATTGTACCAAAAGTAGTGAAGTGAATCACATATTCCTAACTAAAATTGGGTTAATATCACCTTCAATCATGAGTTGCATTGAATTCATGCATTAATTTTTCATTTAATTTAATTTTTGACTTAAAAGTTTAAAATTTATTATTAGTTGAGTTAAATTCATGAAATCTAAGATTTGTTGGATGCTTGGATTGACAATATAGATAAAATAATCAGAAACTCAAAGAATCAACAAAGTTACAAACTTTTGATGGGTTGACCCTCAAAAAATCATCCATAATTTTATCAATCCCAAATTTTAACTATTTCCCAGCTAAGAAAACAAAAATCTTTTACGAGATCAAAGATTTTCCTTCAATTCTTATCCTCAACTTCTTGGAAGCCTAAACAGAAGTTTCCACAAATAGAGATAAATTTGGATGAGAGCCAGCTGCACTGCTCTTCATGAATCTATCAGAGGGGTTGAAGTGTGGGATTTTGAAGAGAGAACAGTTTGGGAATGGACAATGAAGAGAGTGGAATGAGGAAGAGACTGGTCTTGAACTTGAAAAAAAGGAGTCCAGACAAAAATGGGTGCGCGGAAGACACGTTGAAACACAGAGAGAGAGAGAGAGAGAGAGGAAAATCTATATAACCCAAGAGTTAAAATATTCTCTCACCTTAAATAGAAAATGCTTTGAGAGGGGTATCAAATCTTTAAAAAAAAATAGGGGCTCAATATTTTATTTTCTATAATATTTTTTATAAATAGTAATATAATTTGTTGTCTTGTGGTTAGAGAGTGGCCTCATTTTATCTGTATCGACTACGACAACTAGTCACTTCAATTTTTTTTTTCTTTTTAAATTGATACAATTTTTATTATGAAACATTCACAATATGATAATACAAATCTGGTGAACTAAAAAAAAATCCAAAGATTATAAACTACAAAGGCTCAAATTTTAGAAAATAAAAATACGATGCCAAAAATAGAAATGATGGAAAACAAAAATGAAAGAACAGTAGGTGAGGTAAAAGACAGAATAAATCAATAAATAAATAATGTCCATAATCTTTATTGGCACCTTAAATAAAAGTTCCATGTCTATCATCTTTATTGGCCCTTAAACTAAAAGTTTCCATAAAAGAGAGAGACAGAGAGCAGGGTCGGGTTGTATTGGGTAAAAGTAAAACCCAAATATTACACCGAACACAAAATAACATGACAGAAAGTTCGGACAGTAAAATTTAGACAGACCAATATATATGTCAAAATTTCAAACAAATCCAAACCAAAAAAGACTCACATCATTTTTTTCGTTATCTGAAATCGATGCATTGAACAGGTCTTAATGTCCTACAGCTACAAACAAAAGATTAAAGATGGATTCTAGATTTAGTGCCCCAATCTTCTTGGCTATACGGCTTAAAAAACCTTCCCACCAAACTGTACTTGAATATGCAAGATAAATGGAACATTAATTGAAGGCACATAAGCAATTGTTAATCATTAAAGCACCAAAATAAGTAAATGATCAAGGCATCTATCCATAAGCAATGCATATGTAAACACCAAAAAGTTCTTGTTTAAACTTGGTATGGATAGAACTTAGCACAAAAATGGACTTGAACTATTAGTAGAATTCATGACAAACTCGGAACAAAAAACTAAAGAAAAGAGATAGGTACGTACCCGTCGGGGTGAAGATCAGCGAAGTTGTTCATGTCCATTCTTCTGAGGGGAAATGAAATGGTAGAACTTTGCAGCTCTTTGCTCTCTGTGTTTAGTTCTTATTGCTTATGCAGAGTATCTGGAAATGGTACTCATTTATAGAGAACAGAGTTGAAGTGTGGAATATATTAATGTATCTTTAGACTTTAGAGACTTTCTTTAAAGTAACAAACATTGGTGGCAATTTGGCAAAGCCAATGATACGGACCGAATTGATCGGCTTGGCCGAATTTTTGAATGATTCGGCTAAGGGAACTTACGTTACTAATGTCAACTAGTCAGAAGAAGAAAGCTAGATAAAGTACTCGTCAAAAGAAAGGACCCACTTAATAAACATTACCTATTCAGTATTCACATTAGAACAGCAAGGGTCGATTGTCTAATGGCATTAACTTGTAAGTCTCTCTTTCTCTCTCTATATATCACTTTTTTTTTTTTTTTTAATAATTCAAAAGTTATAACAATGTGAGATTTGAATCCTAATTTTCTTAAATCTTAATAAAGAAAGTCACATTATATTATTGAGATATAAAACTCTTAATACATTAGCTTTATAATTGAATAATTTTGGTTTATTGGTCAGTTTGTACCAATACTTATTTTATTATTATTTTCTTTTTCTTTCCTTTGTTATGAATGTTTTTAAGCATAACAACGTATACAACTTACACCAATGAGTTAGCTACTCCATTCTCTGTTGTTGGGAAAGTAATCATTAAATCACAGTTAGAACATTAGCATCTATGTATTTAAAACACCCAAATTTGAGTGTCTATACCTATTTTTTTTTTATAAGAAGTTACTATAGCAAGTTTTAGGGGTTATGTTTCTCGATTAAAAAAAAAAGAAAAAAAGAAGAAAGGTATTATGGGGTTATTTACTCTTTCTCTCTCTGTGACCTTGCCATTGCATCCTCCACGGTGTATATTGGCAATCATGGAAATGGTTTTGGTCAATGATTTTGAATTTGGATCTAGGTTGGCAAATTTGGGTTTCGATTGATTTTGTGATTACTAGGTTGTGCAATGGTGGCTTCCAATATGTGTGGTGGTGGATGGCAGTGGTGAGACGGTTTGGTGTGGTTGTGAGTTGCGATGGTGGTGGTGGTAGTGGGCTGTGGTTCCAATTTGGCTTGGATTGGTTTGTTTTGTTTTTGTTTTTTGTTTTTTTTTTGTTTTATATTATTTAATTTGGGTTTCTAGGTATGGGTTTGTGTTTTTGCTGGCTGTTGATGGTTGTGGTGGTGGTGGATTCCAAGTGGTGGTGGGCTGTGGGGGTGATGGCTTCCGTGATTGAGTATTTTATTTTTTGCTATGGGGTTTGATTTTGGGATGGGTATTGATTGTAGTAGAGGTAGCTAGTTTGAATTGTGGATGAAGAGAGAAGGAGATAGAGAGGAAGAGAGAGAAATTGTTATGGATGAAGAGGGAGATGGTGAGGAAGAGAGATAAAGAGAATAAAATAAATAAATAAAAATTGAATAGTGTTGGATGTGACGTGAAAAATAATAAATAGGATTTAATGTGAGTTGTTAAATGATGTTTTAAAGTACCTTTAGGAGTTAAAATTAGTTTTTTTTTTTTTTTTGGTCAAACCCAACTATGAATGTTCTAAGATATCCTTGTCTGTTTTGGCTAAGTGGTAGGTTTACTAATTGCCTTACTAAAGTACAAACGTTAAACTAAGTTATTACTTCAGTGATTGTATTACTAAACAGCAAAAGCATATGTCTGTGACATTCAAATACAATTTGAGTCTAGTGTTCCAGCTTCGGGCGCACTAAATTTGTTCGGATGTGAACACGTCCAAAATTTGTTATTTGTCTGTATCATGTCGATTCTAGTAAATTAGAGTACTAGACCCAAGCTTTGTCATTGATAATTAACTCTCTATCCTAAAGATACTATATAATTTTATGGACAAAATTTAGCTACAAAATTAGTTGTAGCCTAAAGTTATAAAATTAGTTGTAGCCTTAGGCTACAACTTTACTCAATATCTTTTTATTGGAGATGAATTTTGACAAATCCACCGTTACTTTACATCTTCTTTTTGTATCCTCCATGCTTACAAAATTTCTAGAAAATTAAAGATCAATAGCTATATCATCTTTAAATTTCAAGTTTTTGTAGTTTAAGATTATGCATAAAATATAAGTTTACAGATCATATAGTAAATAATATCGAATTGATACAAAATTTGACATGTGTATAATGAGCATTAAGAACATGTAATTCATCGGTTAAATTTTCAAAATATATAGTAATATTTATTTTATTGAATAAGATTACAACCAATTTTGTAACTAAATTTTATTCTATTTTTAAATCAATAACATCTAAACTTAAAATCTATTTCCCTTATTACGTAACTAAATTGAATTGTTGATTTTGTATTTCTTTGGATAATTTGGGATCGATTTTGCAAGAAGTTCTGGGTTAAAAAAAATAAAAATCATCTTAGAGATTAAAGAGTTTGAGACACAGAAACAGCTAAGAGATAAACAGAAGGTTGAGACATTTGGTTTGTTGTTAAATAGTGCGTAGTTTTTAAATAAAACAAGCCTGGATAGTTAACTCACAAAAGCAAAATGCTAGAATCACATAAAATGACATAATTTTATATCACAACTCGCCACATAGTGAGTTGTGATTGGTGAAGATGTATTCCCACATAATCCACGAACACTCTTTCATAAGTTATAACTCGCCACGTGACGAGTTGTGGCACAAAATTGTATAATATTTGGTAGGCCTGGCACAACTCATCACAAAATAGCGCGTATTCCAGTTTCATACTTACAAGTGCCACGTGTCAAGCTGGCCAGCTTTATAGGTGTCCTTTTCTATGGTGATGTTTCTGACGTTTCCTTCCCCACCACTCATGCATCTAAAACGAAAGGGTATAATACGGCGGCCGAAATTTTCTTTTAGGTTGGGACTTCGGACGTTTTATTCTTCCATCATTAATCTTTCTGTCTGTACGTTTGTTTGGTTTTTTTTTTAACAAAACAAAACTGGTAGAAAACAAGGAATTTCAAACTCCAATATACATTTATTATTATTATTATTTTGGGATTGAAAGATAGAACAGTACATTTGAATTTTTAATGTAACTTTTTGCATCTCTGTCAATTACTATTGCTGTTTTTCTTTTGTGTTTAATTTTAATAATTTAATAATTAAAAGATGCGTTTTGAATCTTAAATGTTTATATTAAAAATATTATTATAATATAATAATTAATTCAACTATATGGCTTCTAGCCTCACATATTATTTAAAAAGAAAGTCTAAAGACACAAATAATTTGACAAAAAATTTGACACTAATTGATATAGCAGTCGTAGATAAAAAACAATGTAAAAATTGTTTAATATTTTGTTCCTGTAGTATCACTTTTGCCTGATGAACCATGAAATAAAGTACTTTACGTCAGATTGAAAGGATAGAGGGGCAATTTAGGATGACTTATTCTATACGTTGAAATTGGAGGCAAATTAAAAAACAACAAAGGGTGTAGACAACTTTAGGGTGTTGGTGGGGGAAATATCAATGAAAGGATCTTTTTCAAACTTTTGGACGTTTAATACGAGTTAAACCTCAGTAATTTGTCTTAGTTACACCGTCAAAATTTCCAAATTCATTGTGTGCCATTCACTTGAGAAAACGTACGGATATCTTTCATTTGTAAATGTAGGTTTCACTTTTGTCTAATAAATATTTGAGAATCCCATTGCTGTAAAAATGCTTACAAAATAATACAATAGCATGTATTACAACATATAAAATTTATTTTGGCTTGGCTAATTCTAAGCTTACAGATACCACTCATCAAAATTCACTATCATCGAGGAATTAAAACCACACCTAAACTTTCACAAAAACTAAAGGCACTCAGATTTGTGTAAAAAACACAAGAGCTTGTTTAGACTTCCAAATAAAAATTACGGTTTAATTGCTTTTATTCTAACTTATTTAAGTGCGGAACAAGAATAAGCTCTAGTACATACACATGGACAATAAACAATAAAAATAAAGTACAAGAGTAAGAGAAGAGAGATACAAACACAAGATACCGAGACGTGTTATTGAAGAGGAAACCGAAGAATTCGGTGAAAAACCTCTCCACGACCCTCCAAGTCGAAATCGATCCACTAGAGAATAAAGTTAGAGTACATGAATAACAAAAGACCCTTTAAACCTAGTCTACCCAATGTACTTGAACCCTCTAAGCTTATGCTACCAACGGACTTCTCGAAGTCATGTCTTTTCTAATTTTCCAAATCCCGCAATACACCTGATTGCATTTGCCAAGCCTCTCCGGCTTCTTTAGGCAAATCCCCAAAGCTTCCCAAGCTCCAAATCACTCTCTACACTCTAAAAATGTGTGGGTTATATTTGGGTACAAATCTCTTCTCAATGTATGACAATGGGAAAGGGAAGGAGAAGAGACTACAATGATTTCTCACTAAGAATGAGTAGCTCTCTCTCTCTAAAAGATGGGTGTGTTGTGTTGTAGAAAACCTATCTAGGGTTTTTCACTCCGAATAGCCTCTTATACTTTTGTGGGTAATGAGGGTATATATAGTATGGGTGAAGGGTAAAAAAGCCACACTTAAAATCCTCCAGGCAAAATGTTTCACGGGTACCTTGCGGGTTGGCCTTACTCGCGAGACAGTCGCGAAATTGACAGTCTGACATGACTCTTCAGTTTCCAACATGTGCTTCTCACGTGCCATTTTCGCGAGTTACTCTTCTCGTGAACTTCTTGTGAACTAGTTGCGAAACTGCACTAATTCTTCAATTCATGCTCGATTCTTCACCAACTTAATACTAAATCCAATACAATAAAATCCCACAAAATACAAGAAACAAAATTAATGCAAGTACAATATTTTTTGTCATGGAATAAAGCCAACATAAAGCATAGTGGTAAATTACAACTTTACAAAAAACTCTTAAAATGAAAGCAAAAAATAAATAATACAGGAATAAGAAATACAAAAAAAAAAAAAAAAAAAAAGAAAGAAAGAAAGAAAGAAAAGAAAAAGAGGAATGGGAAAATATCTCTTACTAATCAGATCGATATTACCAAAAAATATCTCAGCTACTTATAAATGAAGGGAAAAATTAACAAATACTTTAGGAGCATTGGCTTAGGAAATATTTTAAGAAGTTTTTTCTTGGAAAAGAAAAAATTAATTGATTTTTTTGACAACTTTTTATACTTTTCATAAAAGTCTTATCAAAATTTTCTTAAAAGATCCATTAAGAAATGTCCTAAGAGCACCCGGTTAACCAAACTTATAAATGAATAGTGTAGTTATATATATATATATATATATATATATATATATATATAACTCTTAAATAACTACCAGGTGACTAGTAGCAAATCCTTTGTGCAGTCGTGAAATATTGGATTGGAAGCTAAAGCTATTGTATCACACGAAGTCAGGAGAGTTCTATGGGACTCGATGCAAGAGATTAAGAGCCTGTTTGGTTAACCAATTTCCACAACTCAATTCTCAGTTTCCATAACTCATAACTCAAAAATGGTGGGACCCATAGTAAAAAGGTTGTTTGGCCAAACGATAACTCTGTTTCCATAACTCTGTTTCCATAACTCAATTCTCTGATTTTTGAGTTATGAGTTATGGAAACTGAAAACACATTTTGGCTGTTTTCAGTTTCCATAACTCATAACTCAATGGTATTTTTGTAAATAAATCTACTTACCCGGTCCCACAGTCAGAAGAAATCACGTGGTGCGCTCCTTTTCAGAGAGTGTCTCCAACTGCTCTTCAGTCATATCAGCTCCTCTCTTCACTTCATCTCTTCATTTCAGTAAAGCAGAGCATCTCCATTCCAAGAAGCTCTCACTGGCCTGACCTCTTCTCGCACAAGTTCACCGCTCCAAGCTCAGCCAACCGCGCCACCAGCCACGGTAACGAAATGCTTCTCTGTTTGCTTCGCTGGTTTCTTTTTTTTTTTTTTTTTTTTTTTCCGTTTTTTTCGTTGTTTGATGTTTGGGTAAGCATTTTGTATGATTTATTGAAACCATAGATCTGGGTTTGCTTCAATGGTTATGGGTTTCCAGTTTTTTTCTTTTTTTTTCTTTGTTTGATGTTTGGGTAAGCATTTTATTTGAGTTTGAAACCGTGGTTATGCGTGTTCTGCTTCAATGGTTATGGGTTTGTAGTTTTTTATTTTTTTTTCTTTGTTTGATGTTTGGGTATCCATTTTAGTTGAATGATTGAAACCGTGGTTGTTGTTTTGCTTCAATGGTTATGGGTTTGCAGGCCTCACTGTATTTTTGTCTCTGTTCACTTGTCCCACTCGGAGAATCACTTGCAAAAAGAAGACGGACTTCCTTGTATGTCTCAAGTAGAGCAACAGTCGTAGAAAAGCATGAATTTTGGATTGGGTGTATTTCAGATGTTAGATATGAAATAGGATTTTGCACGGGATCATGTAATGACAATTATGAATGAGTTGTAATAATAGCCAATCTGAAATGAGTTCTAATAAATGAGTTCTAATAGACAATTATGAACGAGTTCTAATGAATGAGTTCTATTCCCAATCTGAAATTTGATTTTCTTTTTCTTATTTTATTTTTTTTGTTCTACTTAGTTTACACAAGCTGTCCAAACTCTGAAGCCAGTCTAATAATTACCCAATGTGAGAAAGCTTGAGAAATTTGAATGGGTTTGGGTTTCCTCGTCAACGCCGCTGGGAAATGGGTCACGACGGCGAGATGGCGCCGCTGTACACGTCGGACACTTCGGCGTTGTTCACCGGTGATGATGGTACTGACGAGGCGAGGGAGGTTGAGACATTTTTCTGGGTTTGGGTTTGGGTTTCTGCTTTGGGAGAGAGACAGGGCTGAAGGGGAAGGGGAAATTAGAAAAAGGGAAATACTGAAGGTGGATGAAAATGGTACGCGGGTAACAAAACAGAAGTGGTCTGACACAGTAATAGTTGTGGGGTCCATGAATAGTGTGAAAAAATTGAGTGATGAAAATAAAAATGATGTTGCCAAATGAGTGTTAAAAAATGAGTGATGAGTGATGAGTGATGAGTTATGAGTGATGAGTGATGAGTGATGAGTGATGGAAATTGAGTGACGAAAATTGAGTGACGAAAATTCCTTACCCAAACAGGCCCTAATATTCTGAGTTAGTGGATGATAGAACCTAACATTTCCATATAAATTGTGTAGTTCTTTTTTATAGAACAAAAAAGAAAGCATAGTTTCAATAACTTATGGTAACATTATCATATAAATGGAAGAGAAATGCTATGTCCACAATATTTTCACAAGAAATCATAAATGGTTAGTTATTATTGATTCAAATTTGAATCTACCACTGAGATTACTTTTTTGCCCCAACAACAACAACTGGCAACAACCTACCACTTAGAATTTATTGTAAAAATATTATGGACATAACATTTTTCTAAATAGAAATTTTTTTTTTTTAAAACTTTCTTGTCAAATAAACTAAAAGATGTTCCTATTAATTACTATTCATTCATGCATTATCAATGAGCAACTACATTAATTAAATTGTGAAAATTTCAGCCTATTGCAATAATTATGTTTACTAGCTGCTGGCTATTGATATATATTGGCTTTTAAGGGTCTCAGGCGAGGCATATGGGTTTCTGAGTTTATTGTTAAGGACTCTTTTTTGAACTAGGTTTAGGTTCAGTGCATCTAGTGCACTGGACCTGATCAGATGGTGATACATGTCTAAAAGTGGACACATGTTATCATCTCAACGGGTCCAGTTTTACTGGATACTGGACTTAAGCTTGACCCCTCTTTTTTTCAGTTGGTACTTGAACATACAATAACTTTTAATGACTAAGATTGAGCGTTAAAAAAAAATTAATCTCAACATTTGAATGAAATTTTTTAGCAAAAGTTAAAATGTGAAAAGTTAAAAGGTAAAAATTATTCGGAGAAAAATAGAAGCTATTGCATGTGGATGTTGTACAATTCTGATCTCAATCCCTTCTACTTATTTATACTTTCTTTTGAATTTGAACCAACTTTCCAATTCGAATGGACATGTTATTTTTTGGTTGTTTTGCATTGAATCGCGTAAGTCTAATTTGCTAGGCCACAATATGAATTCTTTATTCCGCATCACAATAAGACTTTAAAGCCCAAACTAAGCATTAATATTTTTTCCTGGAGTCTGACTGATTTGCTTAAAAGAAGTCCAATTATCTCTTATTCAGTAATTTTTTTTTGGGGCCAGCAGACTAATTACGAGAAATTGAATTGCATTAGAGTCTGTATTAACATTCATGATGGATAAAGCTTAAACTCATCCAATCTAAACGCCAGAGAAATACAAAATCAACTCAATGAAAGAAACAAATCAGTTCAGATCCAATTGTTCATATCTTCAAACCAAGGTTATTCATATTCTATTGATACACACATTACAAATTTTACAATCTTATAAATATTTTAGCTTTGTTGATTGAGTCAAAAAGCACTAACACCATATTACATATCTATGCAAAATAAAGGCATAATCTCCATCCATCTAGTGTACATGAGAGGACACATAATGACGAATCAACTATTAAACATTATGCCATTTCCTCTATTTGTGTCTCTGACTCGTTGAAAGTTTGCATGGGAGATCCATTGGGCGTTTGGGAAGGGGCTTGCCATATTGATTCGAGGATTTGTGGGTACAAGCTATAAAGTATACATACAAAACCAAATGCACATATAATAAACATAAACCACCCAAAGGGAGGGACAAGTATCAAAATGAGCAAGTCACAAGCAAAAGCTCCACAAATAAGACACACAAATTCAACTAAAAGGAGAGAACTATTGTGGGAATTTGGTAGTGTCACCATTGCCAATGCTATAGTGCCGGTACATACATCTATTATTAATAGCACCATGATCACACTGTGTTCGTGGAATAGAGCACCATTTGAGTTTTGATACTTCAATCCGACGAGGGCGAGCAAAAAACTAAAGGAAAAACCGAACACGGCAAGAAATTGCTTGAAGAAACGGAGTTCTTGCTCAGATCTAGACATAAAAACATTAAAATGCCTCAGATTATGTACAAAAGATAGTTTTTTTTTTTTTTTTTTTGGGAATAATATGCATCATATTGTTAAAGGTTGATAAGAATTAAATGAAAATTTGTCACATTCCCATTTTTTTTTTGGCTTGGTTGCTAAAAAGTAACAGGTGTGCAACATGGCATGTTTTGATAAGTATAACATAGGGAAATGTTTTGGTGTATATAATAGGGTCAAGATAGCCTCAATTTTTAACTAAAGTTGGACAAAAATTGCAAAAACTTTATCCCATGTTCAAAGATGTTAGCTACTTAGTGTATAAAATCTTATAATGTTGTGCCAAAAGTCTGAACTAACCCTTGGCTTAGTAAATCCCATATTCTTGAAAAATTGGGATGATTTCACCAACCATCATGCATAAGGAAACTCTCTGCAACTTAATTAAGAAATTCGACGATAAAATCTAATATTTGTTTTGTATCGACAGCAAAAAAAAGTTATGAGAAAGAAACAAGGTAAAGAAAACGAAACAGAACCATTAATAATACTCTGGCTTGACTCTCAAAATTTAACCCGGCTTAACATCCAAAGGTATCTTTGGATTTTGTGTAAAGTTCCAAAAGTTTTCACTTTTACAATTACAAACCTAACAATTAAAACAGGGGAAGAAGAAAGAACCAAAAAGAAAAATACTTTGAAGGAAATGACCCCCCAAAAAAAAAAAAAAATCAGGGCATTAACCCATTAAAAGCTAGAATATATAAGATTAAACTACAAGTTCCCAGTTTATTTACTTCAAAAAATCATGATCATAGTTTATGCACCATGTGTTACAGGCTTGTAGCCTTGTTGGGTTGCCGGGTAGTTAAACACACTGACTCCAGGTCTTAGAAACACACCCAGTCCACACATACACAACACAACACAACAGAGAAGATGAAGATTATGTAGCTGATTATACGTCAGAGGCTTCTTTATACTTGAACGTGGAAGCTTCAATCAAATGCTTGAAAAAGCAATAAAAAAATCACATCCAATTTCTCTTTCATTTCCATATCTATCATTGAGTGCAATTTAATGAGCATTAATTAAACGCACATAAGCAACCAACCTTATTTAGTAGAACACTTAAAAAGGAAAAATGATCATGTAGGTTCAGGAGCTAAAAACGTCTTGTTTGTTTAAAAAAATTAGTACTAAACCATGGAGCTTCAAGTCTTTGCACTACTAGAATTCAAGGCTAAACAGAGAAATGTAGAACCAAAAAACTAAAGCAAAGAACTTGGTACTAACCTTTCGGAAAGAAGATTGCTCAAATTGTTGCTGTCCATCCTGAACTGAGTGAGGAATTCGGGTATGCTTGGAACAGAGGGAAATGGAGAGGAGAATGGAAATGGTTTATGAGCTGTGTGTTCTGGTCTTTGTGCTTGCTTCCATTGAATTGAAAGAGTTGGTATTTAAATTGCTTCTTGGTCATGTGGTGGACCATCCCAAAGAAAACCAATAGAAAATTCCTTTTGATTGGGCATAGTCTGCATAGACATTACAAAATCCGAATTGAACGGAGTGTACCAAATGGATTCGCCGTATTTTTGAGTCTTTCGGGATAGAAACGGACCGTTCCTATGATTGTCTATTTGTTTAAGGTATCCTATTATTCTTTATGATGTCAAAGTCTCATGGTCTGATACACTGCTTTTATGCCTGCTACTCCCTCTATTCTCTATGTTAAATCTACACAAAATTTCCAACAGATACATAAATTGACTTTTATTTAATGCAAAATGTCACCTGTATTCCCTCATAGAAATGCTATTTCCGTAACGTTTTAACAATAGATTTTATGTGACGGACTATTATTAGTTGTTACGGGTAGATAAAAAAGTAAATTAAATTGTGAATTCAAATTAAAAACAATAACAAATTAACAACACTTATAATTTGTTATGAAAATGTTATAGACATAATACTTTTCATTTTCTCAAGTAAATGTCCCCTAAAAAAAAATACATCATGCGGAAACTATCTTTTTTTTCTTTTTGCTCTAAATTTGTCCCAAGGCCTGCCTTACCAAAGTACAAAATGTTTTAAGAGTATTAATAATAATATAAGTAATTGCATGGATTTTAATTATGGGTCATGCTAACGAGTGCCCTTAGGGCATTCGTTAACAATCAATTTTAGGAAAGTTTTGACTTCACTTTTATGAGAAATGAAAAAAACTGTTAAAACATTAATTGTTTTTTTTTCTTTTTCCATAAAAACTTTCTTTAATTGGATTCTTAACCAATGCTCTAAGGGCACTTGTTAGCATTTCCCTTTAATTATTTATCACTAAATAATTCACTACCGTGACGTATGTGACATTCAATTTTCATTTTTAAATATTTTTTCTTTAAAAAAAATATTGCATCCAAATTTAATTATGTATTTCTTTGGTGTAACACAATGCACTTACATTCAGCCATTGGGATCAATTTGGCAGGTTTGTTAAGATTTGGTATTGGTTGTTAAAAGAGTACATTTTTTAAAAATAAATTCTAAGCCTCGAATAATGTAAAAAAGAGTCAGCTATTCCATTCTCACTTTTAAGCTGACTCGATTTTCTAGCTATCCTTTTCTAGTGCGACTTCCCTGGATGTTTCCTTAGCCTTGCCCACACGTATCGAAACCACCGTCTTTTTAAAGAGGCCGAATTTTTGGGGTGTCCGATTTTTTGTCTTAGTTTGGGATGCCGTACTATTATTGCCATTTTTAATTTTCTTTTCTTTTACCTTTTGATCTAAATTCTTCTTATCTTTTTATATCATAATCAATAGAAGAAAAAAAAAAACTGCGATTAACCTTTTTATTTCAATTTATATCTATTTCTTTAAATTGTTATAAATAAGAAATATAATTGTGAATTTATATGATGTTGTCTTATCATTTTCTCTCATTTCCATTTTAATATTTAAATATCCATTCTCAATCCTTCCCTACTTATAATTAAAACATCCAAAATCCAAACAAGAGCAGGGAGGATAACAACCTTCAATTTTCTCATGGATGGAATCATAATTTTATGATTTTATCTTTAGGGGGCCAAAAAAACATGCATAACTCTCTCTCTCTCTCTCTTATTTTTATTTTTTATTATCAATCAAGAATATAAAAAATAATATATTGAAAATAAAAATAAATAAATACATAAAAAAAATAAAATTAGCCTATATTCAATTCAAATACTAAAAATATGTAAATCAAAAGATACAAATTACTTCTTTTTAATACATTTCAACTTCATCATTTATAATATATCAAAAAGTACTCGATTATGTACTAAATTTCATATTAATTTCCTTTTTTATTTACTAAATCAAAGCTTATCTTATACAATCAATTTCCATTTTGTTGGGAAACCAAGACCACTCTACAAGTTAGCAGGTTGTTGATTTTCTGGTCCTTACAGGCTATTGGCGTAATTCATAAATATTTAACATTTTGTTTGGAATTCAGATGTTGAACTAAATTATGTTTGTAACAGTGAAGTTCCAATTTCAACAAACAAATATCATCAATTCTGAAAATTCCACATATCTCATTGTTTGCTCACTAGACCGATGATTTAATTCTTGTAATTGAGAATTTATTGCAACATGTAAAATATCTAATTGTTATTGTGAGTACACAACTCGCACCAATCGGTTTTTGTCCGCTTTGGGGAGCCAGTCCCTCACGGTGAGTACTTAGTGGTGGTACACTTATGGTCGCTCCAGAAGCTTATAAACCATGAGTGGGAGGGTTACTTAGGCGATGTGGGACTCGGGTGAGCCTAGGTGTCAATCACCTAAGGGCAAAAATCCCGTGCTTCCCATCCCTTCGTGACAAAACCGTGAGGGACTGGCTCCCCAAAGCGGACAAAAACCGATTGGTGCGAGTTGTGTACTCACAGTTATCAACAACAACAACAACAACAACAACAAAAAAAACCAAATGTTAAAAGTTTTGGCTCTTTGAGATTTGGATTTAATGGTGATATTTAGCTCTGCCTTAATTATTGTTTGGTTTTTTTTTTTTTTTTTCAAAGTGCCATTCTAAAAATATTATGAATCAAAAGTCATTTGCTTTTTTTCCTCTTAGTTGTGATATTTTAGAGCATTCACAATAAGACTTTTAAAAGCTAAAAAGTCAAATTTTAGCATCTCATTCCATAAAAAACACCCTACAACAAAGATGCTATTTCTATAAATTTTGGCATATGAGCTACAGTAAACTACCATAGATAGCAATCTACTGTAGCTCAAATCTTATAACAAGAAATATTATTATATTCCTTAGATAAGTAGTGTTGTTTTTAATGTTTGTAGAGGTAGTTTATTATTATTATTTTAATAAGTTGTTTATATTATTTTAAATGAAGTGGCAAAAAATAAAACTTTTGATGTAGGGTGTATTGTAAAATAAGTATTAAAATTGATAAATTGGCTTTTTGATATGCTAAAATTTTTGAAAGCTTTGATGGGAATGTTCTAAGAGGGATTTGTTTTTATTTTTTTATTCCAAACAAAGTTTTGTTATTGTTTTGGGAAAAGGCCACTGTGGGGGCGAGGGCCCAAAATTGTATATTGGGTCTTGAGTTTTGTCCAAGGACATTGATAGGTCCGAGGAGAAGCAAATAGTTGTTAGATGTTTACAGTCAAAGTCTCAAAAGTGGGGAACAAATGAAAGGTTGTCCGAGGAGGAACTCCTTCTCGGATATGATGAATATAGTTCTCAGTATGTACTCCAGCAATTAGCGTAATCCTCCAAGAAGCTCCAATGATAAGGACATGCCTCTTGAACATACGAGAAGGAAGCAACCTAAAAATATCTAAGGAAAAGCTGCCACTACCGTATTAAATACACTGCAACTACTTTTCTGGCTGCATTTATGTGGAGAAGACCTTTGAACAGTGTTACCTTGGTTACCACAACTCACAGAAAACCAAAGAAGGTGTCTGATGGGACAGGTGCTCAAGTAAAGGCTCGAATGATCAACAGGTGTAGGGTGAAGATGGTCCAAAGGAGGATATATAAGGTGAAAGACTCTTCATGGAAAAAGGATCGGAAAAAAGAGGAAAGAAAATACTATAACAATCTAAATGATCTTTGTATCCAATTGTGATTAATTTATAGAAGGAGGACCTCCTCGAACTGAAAATATATTAAGATCAAGTCTCTTGTTTGTGTTTTACAGTCATTCAAATTAAATCTATCCGTTATTCAATTCATTAGGGCCTAGTTCTTTAACTCACTCTCTACAAATTTATTGTGTTAGACTCATTGGGCCAACACCCCATACGTTTTGGGCTTGGACTGTAAATCGAGACCCTATAGCCACAAACCACGTATATAAACTAGGTGATATTTTATTTATTTTTGGGTTCTTTGGACAATTTCAAATTTGAGAAGGCTAATTTTGCAATATTGAGGACAATGCAAAAAATTCTTTGGACATAAAATTTTAAATTCAAATTATTAAAAATTAAAATATACTATAGGGTATATTTGAACCAAGACAAAAAAGAATAGATAAAGTAGAACTCAATGATTGTAGATTGAAGTCTTCCTAGGTTGTGACAGGACAAAGTGAGAAATTTTTAACAAAATTATCCCTTGCAAAAGCTTATAAATATCCATGCAGCAGTGTGGAATAAAAAAAAAAAAATACAAACCCATAATTTGTTGAAATTTCTTGATAAACTTATTGTCATCTAACTTAACCATCAAAAGCATCTAATATCAATATCACATGGTTGATCAATGATATAGCAATCAAAACTCATTAGCAATTATATGAAGGAGATTGACAATAGAGGGTTGATCAAAGATATGACGAGTAAAATTCATTTTCCTTGCAAGAATTTTACGAAGGAGATTGACAATAGATGATTGATCAAAGATATGACGAGTAAAATTCATTCGCCTTGCGTATATTATACAAAGGGGATTGGCAATAGAGGATTGGTTAAGCCAAGATTCATCTTCAGGCTATATTAAATCCAAGTTTGACAATAATTCCATTTTTTTATATCTAGTACTACCCCTACACCCTCTACTTTCCTCTCCATCTAAATTTCCAAACACATGGTAAAATAATAATAGTTGCATTAGTGATTAACCTTACCAAGAAGATTTTGTTAGGAAGAAAGATTATACAGTACTTGTGAATTTTGAATAACAGTTTTGCTTTTATTGGTTTTTGGCTCTATGAATAAATATTAGTTGACACTATGGCAAATTTTTAAAGAGTTAAGGGATCGAAAGTTATATTTGGCTTGTGTAGGAGATGATGTGACCATATTCATTGTAATCCGTTGAGTTATAATGTGTTGAGAAGCAAGCCAGCTCTACACATTTTGTGGCCGGTGACAATTTAAAGTGAGGTCTTTTTATTAGTTTCTTTCAATACCCTAATGGTAGTACTCATTGAATACTCATTTGCAAAGCCATCAATTTGATACTTGATTTTTTCTTTTAAACTTTAACCTCGATTGAATTGATTTCTTTGAATTAATACCACTATGATAATGCCAAAATCATGAAATATTAACAATGTTATGGGCATGTTGAATGCATTTCATGCAAAATATGGCCACATTGCTTCGCAAAATTTTCATATGTGTAGAGTATTTTAAATATAAAATAAAACTGTTAAAAAAACTTGCAAATTCTAAATTGTGTCATATATATTGAATACCTCAAATTTAGTTTCAAACAGCTTCTTTTCAAGTCTTGCTCAAATTCACAATTTGCAAAAACAAGACCTAGTATAGAGCTAACTCAACACATTTTGGGCCAAACAAAAATGTAAAATGTATTATTACTTAATATTTTATAAACGATACATGAATTAGAAAAATAATCTAACCTTTTTATATAATTTAATACATTAATTGGACTATTTTCATATATTTATATTAAAAACTCTTAATTCTAAAAATGTCGAAACCATTAGTATTAGCATAAATATCATATTTTAGATGCCCACCGTCTCTCTTGGAAATGTTGGATTTTAGTTTTGAATTTGACTCGAAAACTATTAATTATAATTATAATTTTGATAGAGAGAGAGAGAAAGAGAGAAAGGAAGGGTAAAATTTTTGGGAGTTTGAAATTTTTTACACTTTTAAAATATTGCAAACATAGTAAAATGTATTAATAAAATTTGAACATTCAAAAATAATATAATAGTTTAAAATAATTTTTATTTATTAAATTTTTGGTCTTAATTAAAATTTTTAAATCGTAAGACTGAAAAACAAGGCATTCTATCAATTAGTAGAAATTTTTAAAATTTTTATTTTTATTTTTATTATAGGTGAGAGGATTACTTTTATATTACAATATTATTTTATGCAATGGTATTAGACAAATAGATATAATATATTATATTTTAAGGGACCTTTTTCCATTTTGGGGCTTAGGTTATTGCCTAAATGGCCTTATGGTTGAGCTTACCTGTTGAGAAGTTTTAAAGGAAAGGAGAGTATATGGTAAAGGGGGGAGGAGAAGAAAGAAAGGCAAATGACATACACCTTCCCTTTGATGCACCAAGTTAACTAAAAGGGCATTCTCAAAAAAAAAAAAAAAAAAAGTTAACTAAAAGGGCAAATAATGGGTTTGGACTAGTTAACTTGTTGAATAACTTGTTAACATGGGTTTGGACTAGGTGTCTTCTAGCTTATTTGGGCTGGGTGTCTTTTAGCTTCTGAACCAATTTTGCTATTTGAATGGGCACAATTTCGGTGTTTTGCATTAAGTCCCGTAAAGCCCAGTTTAATTAAATTTTGCTTAGAATAGGCTTAAATTTGAATTCTTTGGGCCGCATCATTGTAAGATTTAAGCCCAAGCCAATCACAATTTTTTTTCTTTTTGTTTTTAATTGAAGCCCAATTATCTCTTTTAGGATATGCTACAAATGCAATTTATATCATAACTTATTGAGAACTTATTAAGACAACAAATTGTGAATTGTAGAAGATCATTTTCACATTGACCAAGCACTAATTCTGTATCATTTTTTTTCCCATCACTCATAACCTACTACTTTAATATGTTGTAGAAAAAATGTCACTAGACTTATTGTATTAAAAATCAATGCATAATAAGAACACAATCTCCTCCATTCGCTGTGCTTAACCTTCTGTCAAGCCTTCCTCCAATTTAGTTACTTGTTTCTCTATCACATAGGGAGTAAGGATGAGAGATCCATTGGATGCTTGGGAAATTGATTGGAATTGGAATTTCTGTCTGAACTAGTTTGAAACTAATTGGAGATTTTATTGGCAAGACTCAAAAATCCGTTTATAGAAGCCATAAAGTAAACATACAAGTGTGGATGCACCTAACGCAAGAATGACCCACCCCAAGATTGGGTTAAGGATGAAGAGGAGTAAGTCATAGGCCAAAGCCCCCGAAATAAGACACACACTCTTAAAGAATAAGGGAGAATTTCTGTTGGAAGTGGCTAGTACCCACACTACCAATGCTGTAGTGAAAGTAACTACATCTATTATTAGGCCTTGCATGATTGCATTGTGTTCATGGAATAGAGCAGTACCTGAACCTTGATACACTAATCTGATGAGGATAAGCAAATTACTAAAGGTAAATCCAATCAGAGCAAGCCATGTAATGAAGGAACGGAATTCTTGCTCAATTCTAAATAGAGAACATAAAATGTCTCAGATTATGTGCAGCATATAGTTAAAGGGTGCAAATATAAGAAATTAAATGAATAATTGTCACATTCCATTTGTTTTTTGGGGCTAGGTTGCTAGTAATGTGTAACTTTACATGTGTTGTTATGCATAACAATGTGAAGATTGCTTTAATTAATAATAATAATAATAATAAAAGATGGACAAGGATGATAGAAAATTTATCCTTTGTTTAAGAGTAATGCATAAAATCTTTTGATGTCTTGCCAAAAATATGAACTAAGTTGGGAACAATAAATTACAAGGCCCTTAATTGAGTGAATCTCATGTTCTTGAAAAATTAGGGTAATGACAGGGTTTTGTAATTTAGTGGTATTGCATGTTTTCTTTTATGAGGAGAATTGTGATTCAAATCCTCTCTCACCTATTATTGTAACTCTTTATTTATTTATTTATTTTTAGAAAAATGGGGATAATTTAATCTTCTATCATGACTTTCATATACCAAATGCTTCTTATTTTAAGAAAAAAAAAAGGTAAATTGAGAAGAAGAAAAAATAATAATAAGAAGAGGATTTTACCTTTAAAATCACAAGTTTTTCTAAATTTGTAGAAATATGCATAAAGAATTTTGAATTATGCACAAGAAAAATGCTCTGCATTTCAATAATAAATAAAAAATCGAAGATCCATTGATAAAACATCGATATTCATATTAAAAAAAAAAAAAAAATTACTAACATACATATTTAGCAAACAATATATATATTGCAATGTAAAGAACTGAATAATGCAAAATTTTGTCCAACGAATTTTCGATAAACGGTGTGAAAATCTTCCTTTTACATTAAACATGGCATAATGGTGTATTGAAAAATATTCATATTTAGACTGTGTGTTTTGGTCAATGGTCAGGACCCCTTGGTTTGGTTATATAATACAACTCAGCCATTCATCCAAAAAAAAAAAAAAGGGTACTACAAAAGATGTTTTACGAATTAAAGTTAATTGATATTTGACAATTTTTTAAAAAACTTTTTAGTTTATTCATTAATGTACAACTTTTTAAACATTCATTGTTTTTCTAGTAACTATAACTAATTTTTAACAATTGAAAAAAAAAATTAGTAAAAAAGTTACATTTACATGCAGGAGAAAAAGGTTTTGTAACTTAATGAGGACTATTAACTTAAGCACTGTAATTTCCTAACTATCAAATTATATATAAAAAAAGGGCACTCTTAAGCAGATGTGTATGAAAGTTAGACAAACTTGTGTACTCCTCTTGTGTACTTTCGGATTGAGAATATAAAAAGTTCAGAAAATTATTTGCATCTCAAAAAAAAAAAAAAAAAAAAAAAAAAAAACCCATTTCTAATACTCTGCCATGACACTTAAACATTGCTCAATATCCAAAGGTGAGCTTTTTGGATCTTACCTTTATAAGTTTCAAACATTTCAAAATTTTCAATTCCAATCTTCTACATTGTTGGCAGCCAATGAAAAAATTCCACACAGAGAGAGAGATTAATGAGCATGGAAACAATTAAAACAGGGGTGAAAAGAATCAATAGAACCAAAAAGATAATGATATGAGTGAAACTAAAAAAAGAAAAAAAGAAATCAAGAAACAACTGATTAAAAGCTGCTCAAGAGTATGATGCATCATGAACTGTAGTTGCCTTAATTCATCCAAGGAAAAACAAGTAGTTGCATTAGGCAGTTTGACACTCTGAAATCGTAATCAAGGCCTTGAAATACACACAGATACACAATGAAGAAGATTGATTCTAGCTTGTGCACCAGAGAGACTTCATGTACTCAAATGTGGAAGTTACACTGCTTTTGAACCAAAAAAAAATGAAGAAATCACCTCTATCAATGAGTAAAGTTTAATGAACATTAATTGAACACACATAATCAAAATCTTATTTAGTGAAACATTAAATGAAACTCATGAAAAAAAAAAACACACATAGTACTAAAACTGTGGCCTTGAAGGCTTGAACAGAACTCTACTATAATCCATGACCAAACTGAAAAATGTAAAACCAAAAACTAAATGAAAGAGCTTTGTATTTGTGCTAACCTTTCGGGAAGATTGCCGGAATGGTTGCGGTCCATAATCTTGGTGACTGTCTCTGACTCTGAGCAAGAAAAAGAACTGGTTTCTATGATGTCTCTGTTGTTTTTGTGTGTGTTTTGGTGTTGGTGGTAAGGAAGAAAGAGCCGGGGGCATTTGATTTATAGAGACCTTTGGTGAGTCACCCACAAAGAATAGACAAAATTGGAGAAATCTGAATAATACGGAGACGTACCAAATGGTTTCTCCGTATTTTCGAATTATACAAGAAACCAACTGACCATCTAAAATCTAAATAAACTTAGGAATGTTCGTATTAGTAAATCTAGGATTGTCATTTGTCCATTTGTTTACGGCATATATTTTGATACAGTTTTCTTTTCTTTTTTAAACTTTTTAAAGCATATACAATATTATACTTTCCAATATTTTAAACTTATATAGTGCCATTTTTGTAAGTGATAATTTCATAATTAACGCTCCGTTTGTTTTGATGGAAAACTTTGTGTAAAGATAGTTTTCCGTGTTTTCCAGTGTTTGATAGCATAAAAAAAGATGAATCAAAGAAAAACTATCTTTGGTCAACATAAAAAGTATGACTTATTTTTAGACATTGTTTTCCATTAAATTTTTTTGGAAAACAACTTTATCTCATAGCAAGCTAAATAAGGGAAGTTAGGAAATTATTTTTCAACCCATTTAAAATTGCTACCAAACATTGGAAAATAAGATAGTTTTATAGAAAATCATTTTTGAAAAATGACTCATTTTCTAGAAAACACCATTGCTGAAACAAACAAAGCGGTACAATGAAAATGCAGTTTGAATTCTGGATATTTTAATTAAAAACACACAAATATTGTCACACCCCAAACCCAAAAGGGCCCAAAGTATGAGAAAAACATCTTAAAGGTACCTGTAGATTTTGTTTCTTTCGATAATTCAATCCAAATAAAATCATATCAAGTACTAATATCAAGAATTATCATAATAATTCCATTAAATATACACCCAAAATAAGTCAAAGCTCTATGCAATAAATACAATGACCATTGGTCACAAAAGAATGAAGGTCTGAATAAAATAATTACATAACATCAACTTATCCCATTAGTGGAAATAAAGTCATAACCATTATTAGATGCAAAAAAATTGAGTCAAGCTTACTCTAAGTTACATCATCATTTACCTCCATCACAAAAGTCAGCCTCTCCATCAGCAGTTAGTCTAACTACTGCTAGCCACCAAAAAGCTGTCTCAAAACGATAGTTGCCTACTCTAAAAAAGTTTGTAAAATAATAGAATGAGACAGAGCTCAGTAAGTAGCATAATTAATGGGGGTGGGGGAAATGCAAGTTTCATGATGATAACAATTTATAAATCATGTTTTAATTTGGGAATTTCCAAATAATTTCTACAAAACCATTTCCAAAAATAATATGACAAGAATAAATAAAATGACAGGGCACAAAACTTCTCAAAATGCTCTCATGAAATTACATATATAATATTCCTCAAAATATCTCAAAATGAAACTACGTTCTATACACTGTGAGCAATAACAACACCGTTCCAAACTAGAAAATCTAACCCAAGGCCACATGACAATCGCCGACACAAAGCCAGAACTCATAACCATCACAAAAACGGGTGCTAAGATACCAAGGTCACATAGACGATAGTATCTAGCTAGGTAATTACTGGGTAATTACATGTCACAGCCCAAGGGAAAAACATAAAGAGCTCACAGTTTACATGAAATCAAAACACGGTTCAATTTCAAGTAGTTTCACAAAAACTTTTGAAATATCCAAAATATTCACAAAGTTCTCAAAGCCTTCAAATTCATTTCTTGTCAAGAAAATTTTGTATCAATTTTCCCAAATATCAAAGCATCTTTAATTTTGCAAATAATGCAATAAGAAATAAAATCCATTCTCAAGAATTTAATCAAAGATGTTACTCTTTTCCATGCTAACAAATCATGCATTTCCCCATATGCATTGCCAAATATGATGTCCTTTTTCATAAATAGTCGTACACAATAAGGTCACAACACAATCTTTTTTAAGAAAATATAATCCCACAAATAATTTTCCAAAATGTGTTTGACCCAAAAATAACGTTTATGCAACGTGGTTATTTTACAAAAATATCCCATTAAAAAGCTACTTACCTTGCAACCCGCAAAAGCCTAATTTTCTAAGCTCCAAATAAGATTAGTTAGAACCTAAACAATACCAAGCAAACCTATCACAATAAGTATAAAGCTTGAAATTGTATGTAGCTGCATATTAGGAATTGCCAAATAAGCACTAAATTAGGCAAGCCTAGATTAGCCTCACAAATAATATTTTCCACTTCCAAATTTTCTCAACCAATTACTTTACAAGGCATAGACTCCCATTATATTCATGAATCATTCAAGGTATTATCTCTAACATCAAAATCTCAATAATTTATGAGTAGTTTCCACAAGATTTTCACAACATCATCAAGAGACCCATGACACCAAAATCACAATATCCTTCAAAACAAACAATTTAAATCTTTACTAGCTCCAAATAAACCATAAAAATTATATTCACCATTTATTTCACATGATATACCTCAAAACCCCTAAATTTTCACCATTCATAAACCTTAGTTAGCCACCACTAGTAAAACCATAAACCCACTCATCAAATTAGTCCACCAAATCAAAAATCCATATACAAAATTACAAGAATATCACCTAAGAAGCTCATAAATCTCAAGAACATCATTATTAAAGCTTGGGTAAGATAACCTCAAACAAGAACATAATAACCATAAAAAGAGATTAGAACTTTTACCTCAAATAACTTATGTGAAGATGTGATGTTCTTGAGGGTTTTCCGGTGATCTTGCCGGAAAAATGGTGGAGGTGATAAGGAGTGTACTGGTGGGAGAGTGAGGGAGTAGAGTGTGTGTATGTGTGTTGTGTTGAGTGAAAAAGAAAAAGAAAAGAAGAACAAGAATGAGAGTGACCGGCCAAATAGAGAAAAGAAAGAATATCTCCCCTCTGACATTGAGGACAAAATTAAAGCCATTCCCAACCAATTGTTTGGGAGGAAGGAGGACATGTTGATTTGGAGGCTAACCAAAGATGGGGAGTTTAGCACTGCATCAACCTATATGCTAGCTAGTAAAGATGATGGTGAAGCCAATTCTTTCACTGGAGGTTGGGTTTGGAAAATAGATACATTGCCTAGAATTCAATCTTTCCTTTGGTTGTGTCACCATAGGAGTATCCCAGTGAGGGAGATGCTAGCCAATAGAGGTATTCAATGTGATAGCACATGCCTTCTCTGTAGAAACGCTAGTGAGTCTGCCATTCACCTTCTCAGGGAATGCCCATATGCAATGCAGATTTGGAGGAAGGTTGGAATCCCAACCATGATGGAAGCATCCTATAATTTGGAGATGCTTCAGTGGTTAAAAGCTAACTGCCTAAGCAGTGATGATATCCTTTCCAATGGTGTGCCATGGAAAATCCTATTTGCCTTCCCCATGTGGAATCTTTGGAAACATAGAAACATGGTAGTCTTTGAAAACTTTGTCCTAAATCCTAGGCTTCACTATACTTGCATCAAGCAAGCTATTGATTATTTTTACTCCATTGGGAAGTCTATTTATGCCAAAAGATGGAGTTTAGTTCAGGTTCAATGGACTAAACCAGGCGCAGGTTGGTGTAAATTAAACACATCGTTAGGGAATTCAAGAAAAGCAGGCGGTGAAGGATTAATCCGTGATCATAGGGGTGAATGGCTAAAAGGATTTAGTAGGGGAATAGGCAGTACCACCAGTGTAATTGCTGAGTTTTGGGCTATAAGAGATGGCCTTCTCTTAGCTGCCCAAATGGGCATTCCTTTCCTTGAAGTTAAGTGTGATGCCAAGATAGTAACAGACCTATTGCTTTCTAACTTGCTGCCTAACAAAACTTATACACCCCTGTTACTTGACTGCAGGTCCCTCCTCACTAGATTTCAGCAAATCAAAGTGAACCATACCTATCAAGAAGCGAATAGCTGCGCAGATGCCATAGCGAGAATGGGGTGCTTACATTAGGATAATTTTGTAATGTTTAAAAATCCCTTGACACCTGAAATTTCTTCTTTTGTTAACTCTGATGCTACTGGAATATATTATGTAAGGCGTTGTGCCAGAACTATGCCTAATATGGCTTTGTAACTTTTGTGTGTTAATATAAGTTCCCTTTTACCAAAAATGAAAAAGGAAAAAAAGAGAGAATTGTGAGATATGTGGTAAGGGAGGATAGGTTAGGTGGGGCACGTGTGGGCCTTAAAAAATCTTACTTCCTCTCTTTTTTTCTATTAGGCTGGGCTGTTGCAAATATACTAGTTAAATTATAAAGTTCTTTGCAGTTGATTAATTGTATTTATGCTCAAGTAAATTCTCACTGGTATTTTCTCAAGTATATTATCTAAAAACTACACTTTATTTTCTCAAGTAGATGTTTTACAATGTTATGACTTATGAGATAAGTGAATGCATGGACACCTTTTTTTTTTTTTTTTTGGGTGCTAAGAGCATCCTTATCAAGGATTGCAAAAATGCTAAAACTTAAATTTTAGCATCTAAAACCCAAAAAACCCACTCCATCAAAATTTGCATATGCTAAAAAAATTTGAGATCTTGCTATAGTGCGCTCTCATTTTTGAGAGTGCACTGTAACAAGATGTTATCATTTTTTATTGATTTCTTTTTTTCTCTTCCGGGCTTGTCTCCTTCTCAAGTCTCTTCTCTCTCCTCTCTCACTTTTCCTCTGTCACACCATCTCACCCAAGCTTCATCCTCTCCATCTCACCATCTCAGCCAACTCTCACCATTTTCTTCCTAAAAAGCTCACAAAAAACACCCAAACATCCCAACAAATTACCCAAAAACTCTACGACAAAAAACCTCATAGACACCATCAAATTGCCCTTTGTAAATCATACTTGAAACCTAGAAAAAACCCCCCACTGCAATCATATAGAAACCCAACCAAAAAACCAAAAAATTAGCACAAAAAATACAACCAAAAAAAAAAAACACAGAAAAATAGCTTCCAAAACCCAGAAAATCAATCCTAAAACTTCCTCTGTACACACCACCAAAAATAGTCCCAAAACCCAGCAACAAACCACTAAAAAACCCTCAAAATATCCTTGCAAATCCATTGCTGAGATCGTGTGTGGTGGTTTGCGTTGGCGTTGGCTGGGTTCCATGGTGGAACAGGGAGACTTTGCCTCGTTTGGATCAAAGTCTAGGCTTTGATCGGGTTTGAATTCGGAGATAAAGCAAAGAATGAAGTTGTTGAGTGCCGTGGTTAGAGGTGATGAGCTTGAAAAGCTCAGGCCATGGAGGTTTTGAGAGCAAAATATCAGAGAGAGGGAGAAGTTTCTAGACCGGGTTGAGAAAGATGGAGAGATAGTGGGAGAGAGACAGAGGGAGAGTGAGAAATAATAATAAAAAATGAATAAAAATATTAAAGAAAGAATATTTAAATGAAGTTGTAAAAAAAATAGAATGTTTGATGTTTGGTATATTGTAAAATAAGGTGTTAAAATTATAAAAGTAGTGTTTTGAGATTGTAAATGCTAAAAAATTTAGAAGTCTTGATACCAATGCTCTATATAACTCAACCCAAACAGGGGAGAAACAAAAGGATCCGAGCCTGGCCCTATCTCTAATCATGTCTTGAACAACATAAGCTAGCAAATTGGAGATAGAAATTGGCCCAGACCAATTTACCAAAGTTGCCTACGGGGCTACAAGATGGGCTAAAGAATTTCCCTCTCAAAAAAATGTACTTTGATTGTACCACGAAATTACAATTGAAACATATTACATCAACAGTGTGATGTTTAATTTTCAAGCTTATTTTTTATTTTTAAAAACTATAACTTAATCTTGTATTTCTATACTGTAATTGTAACACAACGTACTTACATTCTGATTTTGGAGCAGGTAGGTTAAAATTTTGTAACACAATGTTCTTACATTCTAATCTTGTATCTTTTAGACCGACGCTTCAATCACAGACCTCATTTTTCATTTTTTTTTTTTTTTTTTTTTGGTCCGCAGGTATGCCTTACCATCAAGAATTACATTTCCCACTAATTATTTGGTACTCCTAGAATACCATAAATGTGTACTCCCCCTCTCACAGAACTGTGAATCCCACTAATTAAATTTATAGTAGGACCCACAATTCATGTGACAAGGGAGAATACACATTTATAATATTTCCAGAGTATTCAATAATTTTCCCTTATTATTTTGATCCATTTTGGAATTATGTAGAGGATTTAACAAATTTTTTTTTTTTTTAAAAGAAGAAATATTGAGTATGTATTATATAAATTATGTGGTTACGATTTTGTTAGGGGTATTCCTAAAGACTAAAAAATCAAATGAATCTAGACTAACATATAGTGACATTGAAACTTAATGCACTTTGAGCAATTGATGTTTCTAAACGAAAGTTTTAATAACCTGTGGTCTTTTTCTTCCTTTTTTTTTTTTTTTTTTTGGTAACCAGCCTGTGGTTTTTTACGTTAACCTCTTATATATATATATATATATATATATATATATATATATATGCAAGATAGAATTTCTACTTTTGCCTAATCTAAGTATATATGTGTGTGAAACTCCCTCCTAGAGACTTGAATCTCGGCCCTTGCCTTCCACACCCCACAAGCACTTATAATTATGGAGTAACCATCGCATCAAGAGTGTGCGGTGGTTACATTAACCTTTTTCAATCCTTAATCTTTCAAATGAGCAATTTTAGTCGTAGGGTTTAAAAGTTGAGCTTTAGTGGTTATTCTATCTACTTCTATTAATTTTTTTGTGTACGTGACTAATGATGAAGTAATAAAGTAGCCAATTTTTAATAACGTGAAAGTGATTTTTTTTTTTTTAAAAAAAAAAACTACACAATCAATCTACCCAACTGGAACTTGATAAAAAGCTATTATCATGAGTAGATACTATATGTTGAAACTCTAAAAATAAAAACAAAATTTACCCAATTGGAACTTGTATTTAAGACCCAGTTTCACATTCCCCCAATTTACATTCTAAAGGAATGTAATATTCACCTTTTTTTTAAATGACAATTCAACCATAACAAATGTAGTTCTAAATAAAAAGATGTGATAAGGGTAATTTTGAGGTTTTGATGAAGTTGTCCATATTAGGTGGAAGTGACAGTCCTAATGAACTCATCAACCTTGCTTATGGCCTAACAACGATAGAGTGAAATTCGACGGTTCCACCTCAAAGCTAACAGCTGCACCCTGAAGACAACATACATCTGAATTACGACTAGAATATATTGACGGGATATGAAGTTGACGGGGGGAAGCTGAAGAGGATAAGCGAACCTTTGACGAGGCTGACATGGCTTGGCCTCCACGCATAAGCATATAAGGAAAATATCTTGTGCCCCACGCTTAACCCTAATCAAGAGAGTTCTATAAGGAAAAGATCCTGTAAGATACGCAAATTAAAGAAGATCTCTCCCACAAAGAAAGATCTTCTAAGCCAAGAAATGAATCTCAACCCCATACTACTATAAAAACCCCAAAACCCTCACAAACTAAGGTACGCATAATTCCCCCAGCTTTGACACTCTAGAGTTGTGAAAATTCTCTAACTTAACCTTTGGAAGGTTTTTGGCCGGTACCACACCAGTACTCTCTTAGGGTTTGCTTTGTTTTTGTTTCGCAGGTATTGTCTCGAGCACGTGAGTACTGTGTGACTTAATTGACGATTTTCAGCATCATTAGTTGGCGCCGTCTGTGGGGAAGTTTGCGACTTGTAAGCCATACTATCACTTCTCGAACAAAGAGTTGCATGATATCTACTCGCTCAATGGCGACCACCAACAATGTTCAAGGAGACGAACCATGCACAACTACCTTCGAGAGACAGGTTCAAACTCTCACCACTGCTGTGGAGCGCCTCACCAAGCAAAACCATGATCTGGAAGAGCGGTTGCACCAAAAGAACGCAGACCTTAACACTCAGGAGGAAGACCAAGAAGGCACTAGTGCTGAGAGAAGGGACCAAGAAGGGCCGAAGGGTAGCATCGCCCCAAGCAGACCAGAACGATAGGACATAAGCCGGCCATCCGTCATAGATACGGCTCCATCTCACATAGTCGCAGAGATGCAGATGATAAAGGCACGGATGGACTTTATGATGAACGCCTTTAGAGGACGAGTGTCTATCGACTTCAATGACTTGGTCCATCAAGCTGATTCGCCATTCACTACGTCTGTCACCTCATTCCCCATTTCACTAAAATTTCGTATGTCGTAGGTGGAAAGTTACGACGGATCCAAGGACCCCTTAGATCACTTGGAGTCTTTCAAGACCTTGATGCACCTTCAAGGGGTGGCGGACGAGATCATGCACAGAGCCTTCCCTACCAAACTAAAGGGACCCACAAGGATCTGGTTCAACAAGTTGACGCCCAACTCCATTAATACCTTCAAGGAGTTAAGTGCCTAGTTCGCCTCACACTTCATTAGGGAACACAAGTATAAGAAGTCCACTGCATGCCTGATGAACATTAGGCAGTGGGAGGACGAGACGTTGAGATTTTACATAACCCACTTTAACAAAGAGGCCCTCTCAATCGACAAAGACTATGTCAGATGTGCTTTACAGGGCGACCAAGTACATGAACGCGAAAGACGCATTACTGGCTTGAGAAAAGAAGCCCAAGAAAAGAGAAAGATAGGAAGACATACGGCCGGATAAGGGGAGTAAGATGACTAGGACTGGAGAACGACGAGAGGACATGCGCTCCAAGCCCCCCACAGGGAAGTTCACGAACTTCACCCCGTTGATTACCCCAATCAACCAAGTCTTGATGCAAATTAAGGACAAAGGAGCCCTGATTTTTTCTGGCAAATTGAAGGGAGATTCTAATAAGAGGTCTAGAGACAAGTACTACCGCTTCTATCGTGATCACGGTCATGACACAGCCAACTGCTACGACTTGAAGCAACAAATTGAAGCTCTCATCAGGTAAGGAAAGCTGCAAAATTTCGTCAGCAAGGAGAAAGTGGACCCACCTCAAGAGCAGTTTCCTCAACGGGAGAACGAGCGTCCTAGGCTGCCCATAGAAGATATAAGAATGATTATAGGAGGCACAACGGCCACTAGGTTGTTCAAAAAGGCTCGTAAGACTTACCTCAAGATGGTTCAAAACGTCCAGCTGATGGGTTTCGTCCCAAAGATGGTGCGGATCGAAAATTTCATCATCAAATTCTCGGAAGAAGATGCTCGACGTCCTCACCACCCGTATGACAATGCACTCGTCGGTAGCATACGAGTAGGGGACTACAACACGCACCGGGTTCTAGTCGACAACGGAAACTCTACTGATATCCTCTACTACCCGGTGTTCCAGCAAATGAGGATTGACAGAGAACGGCTAGTCCCAACCAATGCCCCACTTGTTGGGTTCGGAGGAACTAAAGTATACCCCTTCAGCGCGGTCACGCTGCCCATTACGGTTGGTGATTATCCTCAGCAAATCACTAAAGATGTGACATTCCATGTTGTTGACTGCTCGTCCACCTATAATGCCATCATCAGACGACCTACCCTTAACTCGTGGAAGGCCATAACTTCGACCTACGACCAAATAATTAAATTCTTCACCGAATATGGAGTAGGAGAAATACGTGGAAACCAAGTGGCTGCACTCGAGTGTTACGTAGCAATGTTGGAAATGGACGATCACCTACAGACAATGAACATAAGAGAGCAATGGCTAGTAGCAGAACCCGTTGAAAGGCTTGAGGAGATACTTCTCGACGACTCCAAACTTGATCGAACAACCAGAATTGGCACCCTTGGTGTAATACTTCTCGAGTGTGATTACACACACTATGGTACACCCTTCCTTAGGCCAAGTGCTTATAAGGCAAGGGTGGGAGATGTCTCTCCCCAATGTAGGATTGAGCAAAACCTTGAGGATTAGGCCTACGCCCTGTGCCGCTAATTCCGAAGAGAACAATACTTGATTGGAGTTCGAGACTAAGTTTCCTCCCACAAAAAGGCGCTTTTAAGGGCAATGCCTATCAAAGGTATTGTCCGCTTTAGGTGGTAGTTTTTAAGACTTGCTCCGACCGCACGATTTTGTTATCCCAAAGGGCACGCCTCTACCACTGCAACTATCACAGGTACACTCTTCCTTAGGCCAAGTGCTTATAAGGCAAGGGTGGGAGACGTCTCTCCCAAATGTGGGGTTGAGCAAAACCTTGAGGATTAGGCCTGTGCCCCATACCGCTAATTTCGAAGAGGACAATACCTGATTGGGGTTCGAGACTAAGTTTCCTCCCACAATTAGTAAACCTAGTTTTGACAATATATATGACTGAAAATGATTGTTCCATAGATGTTATAAGAACTAGAATAGTAAGCATGCCAATAACCATTCTATAAATGAATTAGCAAGGTGTTGATTTTTTGGTCCTACTGGTGTAATTCATAAATATTAAAAAAAAATAAAAATTGAAACCTAAATGTTAAACTACTTGATAAACAAATGTTAAACTATATTGTGATTACCAGTGGCGGAGCTAGGAATTTTGATTTGAGGGAGTTGAGATTAAACTATCTCGTAGTGAGTCACAATTCAAGAAAAACTCAAAATACTACATATATGTTTTTGTGCATTAGTTTAATCAATGCAGTTCTTATTAGCACTTAACAAAACTAAATGACCAATTAAGTATCTAAGTTCATTTTCCCTTCTAAGTTTCTCTAGTCCTTTTAACAAACCATAAGTTCAAACCATTCAAGAAATTAAATATAAATATAACAACTACATATATAAGAAGATATAATATTTTTAGAAAATAAAAACAACAAAATCCTTATAAACCAATATGAAATTATATATAAAAATACAAGATGACTTTCACATTTGGCTGTTTGAGTAGAATAGAAGCCAAAAATGAAATTTTGAATAAAGCTTATTGATTGGTTTATTAAAAAAAAATGGAGAAGAATACTCTAGTACTTCTCAAGATCTTAAAGTCATTTTTGCTAGTTCCAAATAAGCTCAGCACTTGTTTTTGAGACAAAATTATAAATTTTATGCAAGGAAAAGAAAGAATACAAAGCCAAAAGAATGGCCATAGCAAAATAGAGCAGAAAAAATAGAGAAGAAAAAATAGCAATAGGTATATTCAATAATAGAGAGCAATATTTACTAGCAAGTAGCAACAAATGCGGAAAACAATATCAGCTTACAACATAGAGCAATACAATGTACAATAAAGAGCAATATCAGCTCAAACTAGATCAAGAAAAATATATTGAAACTTTGGAATTGAAAAAGTAAAATTTCTAATCAAGCCAATGGTCTAACATGTGAAGGAGTTTCAATAGTAAAGACTAATAATAAATGAGGGAAAATATTAAAAGATGAAAAACAAGTTTGGAAGGAACACTAAACGTGGACAAATGGGGGGGAGGGGGGGGGGGGGGGGCAAATAATTTTTCATGTGAGGACCCGTTCTTAAAAATATGGTTCAAGTGCAATTTTACCTGCTCTAATTTTTTTTTTTTTTTAACTTTTGGGGGGAGGGGGGGGGGGGGGGGTGGCCCCCCCAGTCACCAACGTAGCTCCGCCCCTGACACTGATTACAATGGTGAAATTCCATTTCAATAGTCATTTTTCATTATCTATGATATCTTATAGATAAACTTGTTTATTAATAAATAAATATCATCAGTTCTAAAAATTTCTTGTGTTTCCCAAGGATCCAGAATTGAGTTAAACACACGTATGTATTGTACTAAAAACAAAGCTTTTTATCTTGTGCTCTAATGCACTAGACCCAAGCACGGCCCTATTGGTATTTTGTATTAGGCCATATTTGAAGCTTCTGATTGGAATAAGAAATAAGGCCAGATATCCTTCGGACTGCATCTCAAACTCAATAAGGTTTAAGTCAATCAATTTTTTTTTTTTTTTAACGAGCCCAACTGATTTTCTAATTGAAGCCCAATTTTCTCATAAAGTGATAAGGTGACCATCCTCAAGTCATGGTTGACCCAGATGGTATCTTTTAACCTTTTTGGGCTACCTTCCGAACCCATTTTTCAATTTGAATGGGCACATTTTTTGTTGTTTTGCATTAAACCCCATAAAGCCCAGATTTAATCAAATGCTTAGAATAAACCTAAAGTTGAATTCTATAGATCGCATCATAAATCATAATAAGCTTTAACCCCAAGCCCAGCGCTGATCTTTTTTATTTTAAGAGCCTGACTAATTTTTTTAATTGAAGCCCAAACTCAAATTTGTTTGAGCATTCATGTATGTTTAAAGCTCAGACTTGTCCACTATAATAACAGGTAAATACAAATTTCAAAATCAGGTCACTAGGATGCGAGAGAGTAGAAACAAATGGGCTCTCCGATAACTGGGCCATATCTTCAAAACAAAAGTATTCATTTTCTTTTGATGCATATTGCATACGTTACAAATATATCAATAATCACATATATATATATTGTGCATTAGGATTCACTATATAACATTAACACCATGTTACATATTACTTTGTTACAAATACAGTTTATACCATAACTTATTTCACAACTTGTGACAACAAATTTTGAATTTGTAGAAGGTCGCTTTCACATGGACCTAACACTAATACCATATCTTTTTTTTTTTTTCTCGTCACTCACAACCTACCACTTTAACATTTTAGAGATAAAATGTTACTAAACTTATTGTATTCCATATCAATGCATAATAAGAACATGATCTCCCTCCATTCGTTGTGCTTAACCTTCAGTCAAGCGTTCTTTTGATTTTGTTGCTTGTTTCTCTGTCACATTGGGAGTAAGCATGAGAGATCCATTGGATGCTTGGGAAGAAGTTTGGGAAATTGATTGGGAATTGAATTTCTATTCGAATCAGTTTGAAATTGATTGGATATTATCTCGGCAAGACTCAAAAATTTGTGGGAATTTTTGTTTGAGCCAGTTTGAAATTGATTGAAAATTTTCTTGATAAGACTCAAAAATCTGTTTATAGGAGCCATAAAGTAAATATACAAGAGTGGATGCACCTAACGTAAAAATAACCCACCCCAAGATCGGGTTAAGGATGAAGAGGAGTAAGTCACAAGCCAAAGCCCCCAAAATAAGACACACGCTCTTGAAGAATAAGGGAGAATTTCTGTTGGAAGTGACTAGTACCCAAGCTGCCAATGCTGTAGTGAAAGTAACTACATCTATTATTAGGCCTAGCATGATTGCATTGTGTTCATGGAATAGAGTAGCACCTGAGCCTTGATACATTAATCCGACGAGGATAAGCAGATTACTAAAGCTAAAGCCAACCACAGCAAGCCATGCGGTGAAGGAACGGATTTCTTGATTAATTCTAGATAAAGAACATAAAATGTCTTAGACATATAGTTGAAGGGTGGAAATATAAGAAATTAAATGAATATCTTTTTTTTTTTAATTCTACAAAAAAAAATGAATATCTTTTACATTTCAATAAAAATAAAAACAAAAATTCGAATTGTGCACAAGAAAAATCTCTGTATTTCAATAAAAATAAAAATTTAAAGGTCCTTTAATAAAATATCAATATTCAAATAAAAAAAAATGAATAATAACATACATATTAAGCAAAAAAAATATATAAATATAAATTACGAAATTTAAAGAACTTAATAATGCAAAATGTTGTCCAACGAATTTTCGATAAACGGTTTGAGAATCTTCCTTTTACATTAAAAATGGTCTGGACCCCTGTCCCTGTGATTTTGTTGTATAATACAACTCAGTCATTCAGCCAAAAAAAAAAAATAGTACTACAAAAGATGTTTTTACGAACTAAAGTTAATGTCTATTTGACAAAAACTTTTTCCTTTCTAACTTTTTAGTTTATTTACTAATGTACAACTTTTTAAACTCTTATTGTTTTTTTAAGTAACCATTTTTAACTAATTTTTAAAATGAACAAATAACTTTTTAATTAAAAGTTACTACATTTAGACCCACTAAAATTTCAAATCGTTTTTCATATATTTTCGTAACTATCAAATTATATATATATATATATATATATAAAAGAGCACTATTAAAGAAGATGCGCATGAAAATTAAACAAATATATATATACTTCTCTTCTTTACTAATTTGAAATTAAAAAAAAAAATTATAAGTTAGTAGGAGTAAATCCTGGGATAAAATCTAGTATTTTTCGGATGGAGGATATAAAAAGTTCAGAAAATTAATTACATCTCAATAAAAAAAGAAAACAAAACCATTTCTAATACTCTGGCTTGACTCAAAAAGATTGCTCAATATCTATAGGTGAGCTCTTTGGATCTTACCCTTATAAGATCCAAATATTTCCAATTTTACAATTCCAATCTTCAACTTTATTGGCAGCCAATGACAAAATTCCACAGAGAGAGAAATTAATGAGCATGGAGACAATAAAAACAGGGGAGAATAGAATCAAAAGAACCAAGAAGATAATGATATGAAGGGAAATGTAAATAAGGGCAGTTTATTTACATCAAAATATCATGCATCATGAATTGTAGTAGTTGCCTTAATTCATCCAAGAAAAAAAAAAAGAATTGTAGTTGCATTAGGCAGTTTGACACACTGAAATCTGAATCAAAGCCATGAAATACACACACATACATAATGGAGAAGATGGATTCTAGCTTGTGCACCAGAGACTTCATGTAAATGTGGAAGTTACACTGCTTTTGAACTAAACAATGAAGAAGTCACCTCTATCAATGAGTAGAGTTTAATGAACATTAATTGAACACACGTATAATCAAAATCTTTATTTAGTGAACCATTAAATGAAACTCATGAAAAAAAAACATAGTAATAAAACTGTGGCCTTGAACAGAACTCTACTAGAATCCATGACCAAACTGAAAAATGTAAAACCAAAACTAAATTAAAGAGCTTTGTTGTTTGAGCTAACCTTTCGGGAAGATTGCCGGAGTGGTTGCCGTCCATAATCTCGGTGACTGTCTCTGACTCTGAGCAAGGAAATGAACTGGTTTCTGTGATATCTCTCTGTTGTTTTTGTGTGTTTTGGTGTTGGTGGTGAGAAAGAAAGAGCAGAGGGCATTTGATTTATAGAGACCTTTGGCGGGTCACCACAAAGAATGGACAACATTAGAGAAATCCGAATAATACGGGGCGTACCAAACCGTATTGTTTGAATCATTCGAGAAAGCAAACTTACCACTAGACCAATCCAAAGTCCCAATAAACTTAGGAGTGTTCATATTAGTACAGCAAGGATTGTCCATTTGTTTACGGCATACTTTATGTTCTGATTCAACTTTCTATTCTTTTTAAACTTTATAAAAGATCTCATATACAATATTACTCTTTCCAATAGTTAAAACTTTGTGTGATTTTTGTTAGAGATAATTTAATAGTTAAAAACACACAAAAATACTAGTTGAAGTGTTAAGTTCTTTGCAGTTCACTAATTATCTGTGTTTAAGTAAATTGTCGTTGGTATTTTCTCACAATATGTGATGTTTAATTTTTTTTTTTTTTTTTTGTTTTGTTTTGATTTTTTTTAATAAATGTAACATAATGGTAGGTTCCAATTAGTTCAACTGATAAAGTCTCTGATGGTTGAATAAGAGATTTGGAGTTCAACCTCTGCCTACACCGAAAGCCGATTGATGTCTTGGTCTAATGAAAAAAAAAAAAAAAAAAAAAAGAAGAGAGACTGTAACACAATGTTCTTTAATTCTGCTTATAGAGCAGGTAGGTTAAGAATTTGTATTGGTTGTTAAAAGAAAAGGCAGTAGTCATTTTCAATCTGGTAAGTCAATTTTCAAGCAGGTGCACTTCTTTTTTTAAGTGGGTCTTTCCCTGAGGTTTCATCCATTGTGTTTGCACTTATCAAAACGTACGTCTTTTTAAAGAAGGCGAATTATTCGGCTTCGAATTTTGTTTTAGTTTGGAACACATCGTATTATTGAGGATTCTCTACAAAATAAATAATAGTAAACTATGATTGACTTTTTGAGAAGAAAAACTCGTGTACTCTTCTAGACCCACGCTTCAACCACGAACCTCTTTTGTCATTTTCTCTTTCTATTTTTTTGGTCCTCAAGTATGCCTTACACAAGAATTACATTTCCTATAACTTATTATTTTGATCCATTTTGGCATTTTGGAATTATGTAGAAGATTTAAAAGGCTTTTTTTTTTAGTAATTGTGTTTATATTATGTAAAATAGTGTGTAGCCTGTGTATATGCACGAGTATAATTAAAAACAATCACAATTATACGATTCAAATTATACATTTTTTTTAAAAGAAGTTTAAATTATACATGGTATTAACTTACATTTTTTTTTATTCGTTTTAGATTTTTTGGTTTTTGCACCCAATAATTTATTTGCCACAAAAATTAAAACTTAAATGAACATGTGACGAAAAATTGGACTCCAATTGAAATCCAATTTAGAATTTAATCGGATTTGGACTCTTCAATTTATACATTCAATAATTCACTTGGCACAAAATTAAAAATTAAATGGGACACGTGACGCAAAATTGAAAATTCAATTAAAATCAAATTGGATTTTCTTTAAGTTTTGGCTATATATATATATTGTGGTTACACTTTTGTTGGGGTATTCCAAAAGACTGAAAAATCTAATGGGTCTGGACTAATATTTAGGGACACAGATATTTAGTGAAATTGAAACTTGATGCACTTTGAGCAATTGATGTTTCTACGAAAGTTTTAGGCCAAAATAACTTGTGGAATTTTACGTTAAGCTTTTTCAATTCTATTGATGTTTCAATTGCGTAATTTTAGTCATAGAGTTTAAAATTTGAGCTTTAGTGTTCATTTCTATCTAATTTTGTTAATTTGTTTGTGTACGAGGCAAATGAAGTAATAATGTGGCCAATATCAAATGACATGAAAGTGATTTTTTATTTAAAAAACTACACAACTTGTATTTAAGCCCCAATTTGCATTCTAAATGAATGTAATATTCGCCTTAATTTTTTTTTTTAATGATAGTTCAACCATAATCGATGTAGTTCTAAACGAAAAGATACAAATCAACAACAAAACTCATAGCTGCCTGCAACGGGATACAAGAATGTTAGGTTCTAAATATTTAGAAATAAATGTTTAGGTTCTAATTTTATGTAAGTTGGCAAACCGAGAACTAAACCATATCTAGTTTAAGATTTTTAAATCTTAAAACAATGTTAGACATTGCTCATATTAGTTCAAGTGAAGATTCAAGAACAATCAAACTGTATAAAGAAGAATTCAGAATTTGCAAGGCTCAACCGATCGAGAGACAGGCTCAACCAATCAAGAATCAAATTCTGCAGAATTTAAATCAGACCTAAAGCCCGCGAAACATTTAGGGTTTGTGTCTAACACTACTAGGTATAAAAGGAAAACCCTAAATTATGTTTCAGGAGTTCTTGGAAGTTTTGTGAGTTACTCTTGTAAGATTTGTGAGGTTTTGTAACCTTCTAACTCAACAAACATCTACTGGAAAGAAGATCCGTATACAAGAATTGGTGGAGATAAGTTGCTGCATACAAGATCAACAACTGCTGATTATCTAAAACTTTGAGTGGGATCTCAAAGTTACAAACATGGGTGTTTGTGTGTGACAAATTCAAATAAAAGAGTTTGTAGATTCAGAGTTGCGTGTGGTCACGTGAGTAAGTACTACAAGAGGTAGTTTTAGATTTAGGGAAAAATCTAATTGTAAAACTTCCATTCCATGTATGAATTTGTTGCCTAGATGATAGTTTAGGTTAAATCCACCCCAAGTTTTTTACCTTGAAACTAGATAGTTTTATTAGTTTTCCTAGATCATCATATCACTTGTCTTCCTCACGTTTCCGTATTAAGTGATATGATTGTATGAGTTTAACCTAGATATGAATAATAAACTTAAGTATCAACTTGGTTAATTAATTAGGTTGAACAATTTGAGTGTCCATAGGTCTAAATAATCCAACAAGGAGATACTCATAGGTCTAAATAATCCAACAAAGAGATACTACCTTTTGATAAGCAATAATTAGGTTATAACTAGGGGTGTTAATTGGTTGGTGTGGCTAGTTTTGAAAGGGATTTTTAGGCTGCATCACTGACATTGCTTTCCTAAAAATGTGAACTCCCATCGCACTATCGGATTGGTTTTCTGGCAACATAGTATTGGCTTCCATCAATTGCTACCGTCACAGGAGAGAGAGAGAGAGAGAGATCTGGAACTTCCAAGGAAAAAAATCAATTACCTAAATAACTTATCAACCAAAATCAAACCCAAAACTTTATATCTAAATTTCTAAATATCAAAACCCACCTTCCAACCGATACAAGGAGAGTTGACTTGAGAGTCACTCACCTTCAAAGTTTGAGGAGCAAATGAGAAGCAAATCTATGTTGATTTGATTGAAAAAGCAAAAAATCTAGGTTGTTAATATGTTGATTCAACTAGACCATTGGGAGTCCTTCACCATTAGTGTAGTCTTTGTCTGAAACTAAAATCTTTTGCCGACAACTATACACTTGTACTGGTCAATATTGGAATTCTAGCGATGCTATCTACTACTGTCTTGTTTGTCACTAGCATCCCCTTCTAGCAATTCTATTAGCTTTGGCTCAGTGACTTGGTCTAGATCGGCTTTTGAACACCTCTACTTATAATTTAACTTCATTGAAGATGATTTTAAACACTAAAACTCATTCAATTACTCTAATTAGCAGAGTGCTACACAATTAGTTATGCTAAACAAGGGGTGTACCTAACAGAATTTCCCCATATTTTTGATTCATTTGGGAAAGAAAATGACCATCTAAAACGACATAAGGATATTCATATATTAGTCCAACAAGGATTGTCTATTTTGAAAGCTCTTAAATAGTGTAAAACACTATTGCTTATTTAGAACCCTAATTTTAAAACTACAGTTTAATTACTTTTAATCTACTCAACTAAGTGTGGAACAAGAGTAATCAAGGCGCAATTAACTAGGACTACTTCCTAGTGCATAAGTATACATAATCAACAATTGAATATAAAGCATAAGGAGTAAGGAAAGAGATATGCAAACACAAGATAACACGATGATGTGTTATCAAAGAGGAAATCGAAAAACTTGGTGAAAAACCTCTCTGTGACCCTCTAAGTTGAAATGATCCATTAGTAAATAAGTTGGAGTACAAGGATACCAAAAGACCCTCTAAGTTTAATCTACCCAAAGTACTTGAGCCCCTCCAAGTTCTAGCTACCAACGGACTTCTCAAAGTCTTGTCTTCACTAGTTGTCCAGGTCCCGCAATACCGCCCAATTGCATTCACCAAGTCTCACTGGCTTATTTTGGCATACCTAATGCTTCCCAAGCCCCAAAACACTCTCTGTACTTTGAATATGTGTAGGTTGTGTTTGGGTACAAATCTTCTCTCAAGATATAACAATGGGAGAGGGGAGGAGAAGGAACTACACAGATTTCTCTCTTGCGGATGTGTAGCTCTCTCTAATAAGGTGGGTGTGTTGTAGAAACCTTTCTAGGATTTTCTTCTAAATAGCCTCTTTACAATTTTGTGGGTAATGAGAGTATATATAGTATAGGTGAAGGGAATAAGAGTCATACTCAAAATCATCCAAGCAGAGAATTTTGCGGATCACTCGCAAGTTAGCCAAGTCACGAAGTGACTCACGAAATATAGTCTGACACTTGACTCTTCAGCTTCCAGCATGGGCTTCTCATGTAACCTTTTGCGAGTCAGTTGCGAGCAATTCACGAACTTCATTGTCTTAAGCAATCTTCACCTACTTAATACTAAACCTATTACAATAAATGCCATAAAATACAAGAAAATAAATTAATACAATTACAACACATTTTGTTATGGAATAAAGCCAACATAAATGTTATGTGAAAAACCATAACTTAACATATTTGTATACAGTATCCTATGATTCTTTATGACGTCAATTCTCAAAGTCTCATGGTTTGATACAGTTTTTTTCTTCTTTTAGCTTGCTATGCTCTCATGTTAAATCTATACAAAATTATACTTTTCAACAATTAAATGAATCTTAGTAAGTTCAATTATAATCTTTTATTTTTTGTCTGATTGGTAAGCAATAAGTTTGTAAATTGACTTTGATTTCCAGCAAAATGTCACTTATATTTTCTTAAGTACATTATCTGGAAAACTGACAATTTTCTTTTCTTTTTACAATCAAATGGCAACAGTACTCAAATATATCGGAGGCAGTAGTCCCTATTTTTTTCTCTGAATTTATCACATAAGAGTATTATAACATAAGTGATTGCATGGAATATGGATTTAATGATGTAAAGTTGTGATTTTCAACTATGCTTTGTCAGCTTTAATTTTGTGTTAAATTTGATTGTATTTTGTTCAATCATTTCCCTGTATGTTTGTGAAATTTAATGTAAGGGTTAAGTGTGAGAATTTGGTGAAGAATTGTAAAGACAGTGAAGTTCGCAACTTGCTCACGATTGGCTCGCGAGTGGACAACCTGCAAAAGGCCACATGAGAAGCATATGCTGGAATCTGAATAGTTTTTTACCAGGCTATATTTCACGAGTCACTTCACGACTTGGCCAACCCGTGAGTGACCTGCGAAGCTCTCTGTCTGGATAATTTTAAAATGTGCTTTCCTCATTTCTATACCTACACTATATAAGCCCACATTACCCACAAAATTTTAAGGAGACTTTTAGAGAGAAAACCCTAGCAATCATTTACACAATTTCTCTTAGTTTTTCTCTACTTCTACCTCTCCAATTACAAATTGTTGAGTGGTTCTTAGTCCAAACACTTACCTTACCCAATCTGAGTGTTGAGATAAGTTTTGGTGCGTGTGGGTGGCATTGGAAGAGGCCATTGATTGGCGGATACAATTTGGAGCTAATTGTGGGATCTAGATAACTAGTGAAGATAAGATTCGATGAAGTCTATTTGGAACTGGAACTTGGAGGGTTTAAGTACGTTGGGTAGATTAGGCTTGGAATGTCTTTTTAATATCTTTGTACTCCAAATTTATTCACTAGTGGATCATTTTGGCTTGGAGGGCTGCAGAGAGGTTTTTCGCTGAATACTTCGGTTTCCTCTTCCATAACATGTCTCGATGTTAGTGTTTGCATCTCTCTTCCCTTACTCTTTGTACTTTACATTTATTGCTTATATTTATGCACTAGAGTAGTTCTGATTTATTGTGTTTCATTTACTTTTGTTTCGCACTTAGTTAAGTAGAGTAAAAGAAATTTAGCTGTAAGTTTAAAATTGGGGATCTAAATAAGCAATAGTAGTTTTACTATTGAGCTTTTAAATGATTTATCATTGAATCACCAAAAAAAAAAAAAAAAAACTCACTACTGTGACAACATATATTTGACATTTAATTTTCATTTTTAAAGATTTTTTTCTTTAAAGGAAAATGCAAATTTAATTTTGTATTTCTTTGGTGTAACATAATGCACATACATACAGTCAGCTTTTGGGATTAATATTGCAGGTAGGTTAAGATTTGTTATTGGTTATTAAATAGTACACTTTTTAAAGTAAATTCTTAGCCTCAACTCTCAAGTTAAAAAGAAAAAACTTCGTTTGTGGGTTCCAGTTAGTTCAACTGGTAAAGTCTTATGATGGTTGAATAAAAGATCTAGGGTTCAATTCCCGCTAACACCAAAAAAATGACTGGTGTCTTGGTCTGATGATAAAGAGCTATTATCACGAGTGGACGTCATAGGTTGAAATTCTCTTTAAAAAAAAAAAAAAAAACAAAAACAATTATTCCTTTCTCTTTGTCATGCAACTCAATTTTCAAGCTATTCTTTTCTAGGGCAACTTTCCCAAATGTCTCTTAAATCTTGCCTACATGGCTAAACGTATCGAAACCATAGTCTTTTAAAAGTAGCCAAATTTTTGTTTAAGTTTGGGACACAGTCGTATTATTGGCTTTTCTTTTCTTTTTTGACGCAAACTCTTACAATCTTTCTATACCATAATCAAGAAAAGAAAATTATTGAACATTTTTTAAAATAAATTTTAGTTTATATATCCATTTCTTTGAATTGAACAAATAAGAGGTAATTGCCAAAAAATGATTTCCTCCAATTCTCTCCCATTTTTAGTCATATGTGGGACATATAGTTTAAATTTGATTTTTAAATGTCAAGCATCTTACATCCAAATAAAAATTGGAGCGAATTGAAGAATTCAATGAGAGAGGATCTTATTTTATAATTACCAATTTATATGATGTCCTCTTATCATTCTTTCACCTTTCCATCTTAATCTTTAGACATCCAAACAAGGATAAGAGATGACCATTCACTTCTCGTATTCTCATAAACAGAACCACAATTTTATCTTTAGGGGATCAAAACATGAATAATTTTCTTTTTTGATCTATCAAGAATAAAAACAATAAAATGAAAGTCAAAATAAATAAATACATAAAAGATCAAATTGGCCCATTTTCAATATTAGAAATATATAAATCAAAAGACACAAAATTACCATTTTTAATATATTTCAATTTGCTCATCTATAATATATCAAAAAAAAAATTGAATTCCAAAAATTATTTATGATTGATTTTGTACTAAATTAAATTTCGTAGTAATATTCTTTTTAATTCACTAAGTCAAAGCTTTTGTTAAACCATTTTCTATTTTGTTAGAAAACCTAGTTTTGACAATATATATGACTGGAAATGCTCATTCCATATTTGTAGTATAAACTAAAATAGTAAGAACACCAATAACCACTCTATAAATGAGTTAGCAAGGTGTTGATTTTTTGGTCCTTAGAAGCTAATGGTGTAATTCATAAATATTTAACAAAATTTTATAATCTAAATGTTAAACTATTTTCTTGATAAACAAATGTTAAACTAGATTATGATTACAATGGTAAAGTTCCATTTTCAATAGTCATTTTTCATAATCTATGATGTCTTACAGATAAACTTGTTTACAATAAACAAATATCAACCGTTATAAAAAATTCTCTCAAGAATGTAAAATTGAGTTAGACACGTGTTTGTATTGTATTATAGACAAAGACTTTTATCCGGTGCTCTAGTGCATTGGACCTAGGCTAAACTCTATTGGTATTTTTTTTATTTTTTTTTTATTTTTTTTTATATTAGGCCATATTTGAAATACCTTCTTATTGGAATAAGAAATAAGGCCAGATTTGAATCTTTTGGACCGTATCTCAAACTCAATAAGGTTTAAGTTTGATCATTTATTTTTATTTAAGAGCCCAACTATTTTTTTAATTGAAGCCTAATTTTCTCATAAAGAACTGCATTAGAGTTAGAGTGCATTACAGCATTAGCCCCATGAAAGCGATGAAGTGACCATCCTCATGGTTGACTCAGCTGGGTTAACTTATTTGGGCTACCTTCTAATAAATTTTTGCTTAGAATAGACCTAAATTTGAATTCTTTGGACCGCATCATAATAAGCTTTAAGCCCAAGCCTAGCGCTGATCTTTTTTTTATTATCATTGAGGGTGGTATTTGTGAACTCTGTAAAAAGGCTCCTGAGTCTGGGCTCCATGTTTTATGGGAATGTGGTGTAGCGTAGGATGTCTGGGCTGGTAGCTCTATCAGGTTACAGAAATGCATTCAAGGCCTAGAAGATGTGATTCAGTTCTTTGAGGACTTGCTGAGCAGATTGTCTACAACTGAGTTTGAATTATTTTTAGTTCAAGCGTGGTTTATTTGGAACCAGAGGAATATTGTGATACAAGGGAGTATTTGGAAGAATTTCATCAAGCCCAAGATTAGCTGCTAATTCCAGTGATGAATACGAGTGTAAATGTAAATGTATGGCATCCTCCTCCTGCATCAGTTTTCAAGTTGAACTTTGATGCTGCAATTTTTTCGGACTTGAATAGTTCCGGAGTTGGTGCAATGATTCGTAATGAGAAGGGAGAGGTGGTGGCAGCTATCTTGGCTAAAGGCCCACCGGTGGGAGATAGTGAAGAGGCTGAAATTTTAGCCTGTAGAAAAGTGTTGGAGTTTGCAATTGATGCAAGTTTTTCAGAACTGGTTAATGAAGGGGATAACGTCAATGTCATGAAATCCATCTCTTCCACTGGAGTAAACCAGTCTCGGTTAGGCCATATTATTGAGGATATTTTAAGTCTTGCTCATGGACTTCGTTGGGTGAATGTTAGCGCTGTGTAAAACGAGGGTGGGCCAGCCTTTTGAGAGGGTTCATGAGAGAGATTGAGTATTTGCAGAGTCTGCATTTCAATTGCTTGAGAACGGAAAGTGGTTCTTTGGTCAACATGTCGCTTCCAATTGTTTTGGCTATTGATGATGATACCAAAACTCGAATTGGGTCGTCTCCAAATGTGGGGTTGGTTGGTCCTACTGGAGATTTGGTCGGTATTCTTCGGAGGTTAGTCGTTTTCGAGTTTCGATTCGGAGAATATATTATATGTATATTTGAATAATTTAATTGTTGTTTCTGTCTTTGATTCCGGTATTAACTGAAGGAATAGTCTTTGTTATTTGTTAAAATATATGTGAATTAAGGAGAGAGCATGTTTGTGACGTTGTACATATTTGTTTGGGATTTCAAGAGAAGATTGTTAGCTACTGCAATAGAAAATGAGGAGAATTTTGACAATGTAAGTCAAAGGGGGTCTTTTATTTTTTATTATAAAATTTGAATTGTTTGTTTTGTTGTTGTTGTTTTAATTTTGTTTAATGTTTCTGTCTAGGGACATATATACGTATGAGAGATGTTAATATGTTATTATCTAGCTGAAGTTTCATAAGGACGTATAGTTAGACTTGGCTGAAGTCTGATGCATTTGAGTTGGCTGAGCATAGTGGATTTATAACTACATTTAAATCTTGAAAGAATGAGTATACGGAGAAAACCCCAAAATTAATATGATGCTGTAGAGTATTTTTCATGTTTTAAAATGAACCTTTGTTCTTTCATAATTGTGTGCGTGATCTTGGTCATGAGTGTTAGAATAATGGTTAAGTGATTAAATTCATCATTTTTAACAGCTTAAAATTTTGGTATAACTAGTAATTTATCAACGAGAATGAAGATGCCGATGGTCACTCTTACTTGTCCATGGGTTCTACCTGGTGTGTTCTACAGAAACTAACTCATATTGGGCTGGGATATGACATTTACGGAGTTTGGCTGGGGTTTCCAGGACAAAAGAAAGAATTTAACATGTTATCAATTTCCCAGCTCTCTCCCTCTCTCTCTATCCCCATGATTCTTGCTCATGTGAATAAGGATCATATTGGGTTTGACTGAACAAATCTTGGGTTTTAGTTGGTACTTCTGAATTTTTCTTTGTAATTTAGTATTGTTGCTTTGTACTTGAGTAAATAACTGGAGCTATAAATGAGTACGTAGCTCAGTTTATTGACTGTCATCCTAAGCTTTTCTAATAACAATTCTTTTGCAGTATTGAAATATCAAGCATAACAAAGAAGAAAGAATAGCTAGAACTTGGGGTACAACTACTCCAGGATTGCCATATGTCGAGGAGGTTATTACTCCAGCTGGAAATTGGTTGGTTGGTGGAGATTTGGAAGTGTTGAATCCTATCAAATATAATGATGGGCTTGATCACTACAGGCTCTCACCTCAACAACTCCGGAAGGAATTTGATAGGCGTCAGGCTGATGCAGTTTTTGCTTTCCAATTAAGTAACCCTGTGCATAATGGGCATGCTTTGTTAATGAATGACACACGCAAGCGACTTTTGGAAATGGGATACAAGAATCCGATTCTATTACTGCATCCTTTGGGAGGTTTCACAAAGGCAGATGATGTGCCCTTGGATGTTCGGATGGAGCAACATAGCAAGGTTATCTGCATGGCTCTTCTTGTATAACATTGAATAATATCAAGTTTGGCAGTTACACTGCTAATAAAGTGATACCATTCTGCTTGTTTCCGTAATTCTGTAATAAGTCTAATTGCTGTTGCATGGGCCATAGCTTTTCAGTAAATAAACTCATTAGAACTAAATGAAATCATTTGATAATTTCAGAAAATGCTCCCTTTTTTTAGAAATTTTATCATTGTTTCAGTGATGAAAATTGAAAAGTGATCATTGCATATCCAAATTTTGTGTCCAAGTACTCCACACATCAAATTTAATCAATTCATTTTTAAGTCTCCAAAATGTACAATTTTGCTCACAGTTTTGTTTCTTCTCAGGTCCTAGAAGACGGAATTCTTGACCCTGAGACTACTATTGTAGCCATATTTCCATCACCTATGCATTATGCTGGTCCAACTGAAGTGCAGTGGCATGCCAAAGCAAGGATAAATGCAGGAGCCAATTTTTACGTTGTTGGTCGTGACCCTGCAGGTATGGGTCACCCGACTGAGAAGAGGGATTTATATGACCCTGATCATGGGAAAATAGTCTTAAGCATGGCTCTTGGCCTGGAGAAGCTAAATATTTTGCCATTCAGGGTAAGTCACGTTATGCTTTGCTTTTACGCTGCAATGTTGAAAGCTCTATTGCTTATTTCTATCTCTTCACCTTTTGCATTGTCTTTATTATCATTTATTTGCAATTCTATGCCTTCGTTACATCAAAACTCTGCTTTCTGTTCAGGGTTGATTGTGATATAAAGTAATCTTGATAGTCTTAATTAATTTTTTTCCTTGGTCCCTAGTCAGTTTTTTCTTAGTAGTTATCAAATTTTAATGAGTATTTTTTGCTTGATTTCCTTGAGTGATGAGAACGAATGTGGTGTACTGTTAACAACTGCATATTGTGCTGTTATCTTTAATAAATATCTTTTCAAACTAAATTGGGAACTTATGGAAATGGTCCATCTTTGTATATACCACAAAAAGTTGGAGAGCATGGGGCTTCCTACCAGCGAGCTCAAAGGAGTTCCTAAAGATGTTTTTGTGTGGCTTTCAATCTCTACCACTTCCATTCTTTCCTTCTTTTGGTATTCTCTTTAATTGAATGTTTTTACTTATCAAAAGATACAAATGCAGTACATACCATCACAGGTTTAAAAATATCTGAAGCTGAATATTGGCACCAACTTATTTGGATTTTTGCTGAATTTTTTCCCTCCCACTGAAAGTTGGTTAAAGTATGGTTGTACCTAGAAAATGTGAGGTTTTAAAAAGCTGAATAAATGCAAATAAACTTCAAAGCAAAACAAAAAAGCTGATGGCAAATAGACTCTGCTGTCACTGATTGGTATGGTCAAAAGGGGGTTTAAAGTACTTAAACCTTCTGAGACCCACACATTATGATTCATTCCATCACAACACAGAGCATGCAGATTACTTCCAGACAATTACACTTTGCTGATGAGAGAGCCCTGCATATTTTTCTATCAATTTGATGTGCCTGATTATGTCATAACTCTGCATAAATTACTCAAGTACTTGTAGCTCTACATAACCATAGGTGTAATTGCCTTTTCTGGGTCTGTTATGTTATATGGGAGGTGAATGAGCTCTGTTGTGTTCTCCCTCATAATGTACTTTCTTCCTTATAAACTGCAGGTGGCAGCCTACGACACCTTGGAAAAGAAGATGGCATTTTTTGAACCTTCACGTGCTAAAGATTTCCTCTTCATCTCCGGAACCAAGGTAGGAGCTATATCTCATTTTCTGGTTCCCAGTGAAACACCTCAAGCTCCATCGATCTGGAAGGAGATTTTAGAATAGCGGTGTGATTTAAATAGTTAAACCTTAACTTCTTTGTAAAACTTAGATGTTCTGTGTACTTACCTGGGTAAATTATATTGGGCTGTCAATCAGAAACTGAGCTACCTGCATCTTTAGCATAATAAATCTACAATTTGGCACATTTTGTGGTTGGGGTGACAATGTTAATGCTTTGGTATAACAAGGATATAGATTTCAGAGACTTATGGTAACTGGTGATTTATCATTTATCTGATTATTCTAACAAAACTCTTCTGTGGTTATCATCTATTATGAAAAATCTAATTGAAAAAATTCAGTCTATGTCATCATTAGTGCATCTTTGACATAGGAAGGAAAATTTAGAAGGCAAAACCTTAAAATCATTTTTGTCCTAGGTTCTCTTCAATTTTTCCTCGTAGCATTCCTAGGATATGTTCGTGAAGGTTGTGTAAGATATGCTTTTATGGCTATTGGGAAACTCATGTTATATTTATCTTATTTAGTGGATTTATTGTGTTGTTTCAGATGCGAACTTATGCAAGGACTGGTGAGAACCCCCCTGATGGTTTTATGTGCCCTGCGGGATGGAATGTCCTCGTCAAATATTATGAGAGATTGCAAGCTGAAGAGGCGTTGCAGCAGCAAGTCGTGTTGACTAGTTAAGATCTATACCAGAGTTTTGGACAGGTTAATTTCTCTTCCTTTCGTTATTTCTTCATCTTTTGGGGATAAACGGCAAGTTGCGGGAGGATGTAATAGTAGAGACTATGGAGCACTATTTCGTAGTAGCACCCATAAGATGCCCGATTGAGAATGATCTGTGCTAAGTGTGCTTGTAAACTCCTCTTTGACTATTGGTGTTGGGCTTCATTTTCTAAGTAGGGCATGGTTGATATGCATGTAATATATTTAATTCCTTTAGGTTGTGTTTGGATGGCAACATTTGGATTTGGATTTGGATTTAAAATCCATTGATTTAAAATGCCTTGATTTGAAAACCCTTGATTTTAAAATTCTTTGTTTGGGTCATTTTAAACAATGAAGGGTTTTGAAATTTCATTGTTTGGATACCTAAATTTGGATTTGGATTTGGATTTAGATTTAAAATCAATAAAATATATTTTTTAATTATCATTTTCTTAATCCTTTTGCATTTTAATTTTAAAATACATGAGGTAATATTGATAGTCCAATTGACAAGATGATGACTAAATATTTTTAGTCGTAGCCAACTAAAAAAATATCTTGCCAACTATTAACAACTAAAATGTTTTATATTAACTAGAAAGGACACCTAAATGAATGGGTTTTTTTTTTTTTTTTTTTTTTTTCCACAAAATTCAAAATATCAAACTAAAAAATTATTCTAAAGTTATTAACAACTAAAAAGTTATATATCAAGAGAGACAGATTAAAAACCCAAAATATGTGTCTTTTACACAACTCCCAAAAGAACAAATTAATGGGGACTAAGTAAAAAACGTATCCAATCTTTTTTATCATTATCATTTGAAAGACTTTTAAAAAACTTAAAATCTTCTGCACCTCCATACATTAACTTCTCAACTATTTTGAATATTTCAAACCATGTGAGTCCAGACACTTTTGAAACCACGACATGTGTCTCTTCACCAGAAGGTTATGGTTGCTCTTGATTTTTCTTTGTTGTGAAGTACTCTTTGAACCAATATCTGCAACAATTTCAAAGAGTTGATCTTTCCTATTCTTTTCTTTGGTGAGGCTTAGAAGTAGAACTTGTTGATACAGAATGTTGACGAGATTGTTGTGCAATGGGAGAATTCACCTCATTTTCTCATTCCTCAGCCATAACTTTAACTACTTCGTTCATATGTTCTACACCAATGCCAATAGTTCTATCCCTCTCACACAAGATCTCAATGTCCTCCCAATTGTCAATAACTTTGTTTTCATAAGCACCTGCTTTTGCATTTTTCTAAAAAAAATTAGCAGATTATTTTGCATAGTTTAAGCAAATTAGTGTAGTGAATGCATTAGTATAAATGTCCCCATGGGCTTATAGTTTCACTGACTTACTTAGTGCATTGGTAATTTTTGAAGAAAAAAGATGGTACACCAAGGTTATGGGGAGGAACAGAAAACTTGAGCCTCCAATTTACATTTTCTACCTTTTCATTGAATTTAATAGTAAATAAAAAAATCAATAACCCAAATATTATTAAGAAATCAAAGGAAACAGGAATTTGACAGAGGTATTAGTCAAATGTATCTAATTTTAACACCAAGAAATCATGTCAAGATGAAACAATTAGATAACTCTTGTAAGGTTCTAGTACTGTGGATTTGAAAATTTTGTATTAAGGATTCTAAACTATAAACTTAATCCCAACACTTTCTCAAAAAAAGAAAAAAAAAAACTTAATCCCAACAAATTCAAGCACATAAGCATATATGATTCATGTTTGACTACAATCCTATATGTTATGACATATGTGATTCACTTGTTAGGAACATATGTCACTATTTTATGTAATTAGTTAATCTTTTGACAAAACGTACTTTACTTGTATTTAAGTAGATTTAGGATGTGTTTAATACTTTAAGAAACTGTGTTTCAAGATCAAGTGTTGAAACCATGAAAGTCTATCCAAGATTCAAGTCTGTAAAGTGCCTGTCATTAAAACTCGACAGTTAGCCATCTATCGAGCTTGAAGAGCTGTTCCAGCCCTGTGGCTCGACAGCAGCTCGACAGATAGAGTATCTGTCGAGGTTTATGAAAAATAGAATTTCAAAGTTTTAACTCTAATCCGTGATTATGTGTTTGGGCTTTCTTTTCTCACAATCCTATACATATAAAATGATTATTTTAAGGGCCGTTGAAGTGGACACAAGTTGCACAAATATTGAGCAAAGTTTATTCAAGCAAATTGTGACCGGAGACAAAGTTTTCCCTAGTTCATCTTTCTTGTGAAGAAATTACTATATTTGTGCACCGTAGGGTTTTGTAACCAAGTATTTTCTTGATCTTCATCGTCTGAATGAACTAAAGAACTTTGCAGCCAACAACCTTCTCTAGTTGGTGATTGAAGTCGCGTACTGGGATCTGCACAATTGGTTAGTCACATACTGGGAGTCATGCATTACAAGAAGAGATTGTCACTACAGAACAAGTCCAATTAGGTATTGGGATAAAGGTTCAAATGTAGGTTGGTATAAAATACTGAGATTCCTTTACTTGTAACCGCTTGTTGTGATAATAGTGGATTCTTGGGAGTAGTGACCTTAAAATCACCCGGTGGGGTTTTTACCGTGTTGGTTTTCCCCATTCGTAAACAAATTACCATGTCAATTTAATTTTCGTTGCATTTAGTTTAATTGATAATTTGTTTGTGCTACCACGCTCATTGCATGTAATTGAATTTAATTAATTTCACTTGACTAAATTTATTGGTTAATTTATCACAATGGGTCAATACGTTTTTGGCCTATCACTATACATAAGCCATGCTCATAAATAACTTAATAGCAAGTGTGAAGACTATATTGGGACATTCTACAATGAAAGCACTTCAAGGCTTTATATAAATATATATATATATATATATTTTTTTTTTTTTTTTTTTGATAGGTAAGAAAAAGTATATTCAAGAAAACTGCTAGATGCAAATAAGCATCAGCATATCAAAAGTACAAAAAAGATGGAAAAGCAAAAAATATATTGAAAAAAAAAAAACATAAATTACAAAGAAAGAGAGCTAAGGAAAAGAGGAAGAGAGTCGCTAGATGTGAGTCCCCAAGCCTTAGCCCAATCAAAAAGGGAACCAAAAAAAGAGCAAGCATTTGGTCCTCGGATCTATCCAAATCCTCAAACGTCCGCCGATTGTGTTCCCTCCAAATATACCACATCAAACACAACGAAACTAAGTTCCAAATGTAGGAAGAATGCTTCCCCAACCAATTCCACCAACTGAATAGAAAATCTAACACCGTACATGAGGGAACCCATGAAATCCCAAAACTCCTAAAGACAAAGCACCATAGCCGATAAGCCTTTCCACAATGTAACAACAAATGATTTACTGTCTTACTACAGCAATGACACATAATGCACAGTCAACAAAGTCAAAGCCCCTAAGCCGCAATTTATCTCCCGTGAGGATCCTATCCCATGCAGCTGTCCAAACAAAAAAAGAAACACGTCGGGGTGCCTTAACCTTCCAAATGCCTTTCCATGGAAAAACAACAGAAGAAGAACCATGTAACTTATGATAATATGAACGAATAGTAACATCTCTGTTTTTTGTCAACTTCCATTTCAAACAATCATCATCAATCCCTGAAGGTAAATTGGATGCCAAAAGTTGTAGGAACTCGTCCACCACATCTGCCTCCCAATCATTAGGACCTCGATTGAAACGAACATCCCAAGTTCTCCTATCCCCTGCCCCTTGACATATCAAGATGACTATACAGAAGCCTCTCTGTTTGCAGCAAAATTGTACAAGACTGGAAAAGCCAAATTGAGAGGAAGATCTCCACACCACCTGTCTTTCCATAATTTCACTCTATCCCCCACTCCAACCTTATACTGGACCTTTTTGTTAAAAACTCCCCAGCCCATCTGGATACTTCTCCATAAACCACAACCATGGCCACTCCTTCCCAACTTAGAGGTCTACCCCCCCCCCCCCAATTCTTCCCCAAATTTCAAAACTACCACCCTCCTCCAAAACCTATTCTCCTCGATCCCAAAACGCCAAAGCCACTTTCCTAGTAATGCTTTATTGAAAGTCGTCAATTTCCTAATACCTAAACCTCCTTTAGCAATAGGCATACACACCTTGTCCTAACCCACTAAATGTGTCTTAGGGTCTCCTCACAGGAAGTCCCTTTGCAGCTTCTCAATTTTGTTTGCCACATATGTAGGAATGGTGAATAGAGATTAAAAATAAGTGGGGAGGCTAGATAGCGTGCTTTAAAGTAATGTCTGCCTACCACCTTGCAATAAATACAATTTCTTCCACCCTACTAGCTTCTATTTAATTTTTTCCAAAATAGGGTTCCAAATAGAGGGGGACTTATGGGACACCCCCAACGGCATACCAAGATAAGTCATTGGCAAGGCCCCAACCCTACAACCCAATATCTCTACGAAAGCATGCACATTATTTACCTCCCCTATAGGATCCATTTCACTTTTAGCTACGTTAACCTTCAGACCAGTCACAACCTGAAAACAAAGTAGCAGCAGTCGAACATGTAGGACTTGCTCCACCTTTGCATCACAAAACAAGATAATATCATTCACAAATGGTAGATGTGAAACACATTCCCCTCTACCCGTCCTACCATCCGCCCTAAAGCCACTAAATAAACCTGCCCCCTCCATTCTCTTCACCATCCTACTAAACACCTCCATCATAACTAAAAATAATAAGAGAGACAATGGATCCCCTTGTCTCAAACCTCTAAAGCTACCGAAGAAGTCAGCTGGGGACCCATTGACCAACACAGAAAACTACACTTTAGAGATACAGGTTTGAATCCAGCTATCGCATTTCTCCCCAAAACCCATTTTCTTCAACAACTTCAGAAGTGTCTCCCAATTCACATTGTCATAAGCTTTCTCAATATCTAACTTACAAATCACCCCCAGAATCTTACTCTTCATTTTGCTATCAAGACACTCATTGGCAATGAGAACTGAATCAAGGATTTGCCTACCTCCCACGAAACCATTCTAAGATTCAGATATCAATTGATCTAACACCACTTTCAATCTATTTGACAAAACCTTGGCCAAGATTTTATATAAACTCCCCACCAAACTGATAGGTCTGAAATCACGAATGTTGAAGGCATCATTCTTCTTAGGAATCAAAGCTATAAAGGTAGCATTAAGAGATTTCTCAAAATTACAGTGTTGATAGAACTCTTCAAAGACTGCTAAAACATCTCTTTCTACTACTTTCCAGCAATGATGGAAAAATGCCATAGAAAAGTCATCTAAACCTGCAGCTTTATCCCCTTCCATATCTTTGACCACTGATAGAATCTCGTCCTTCTCAAATCTCCTCTCCAACCAGCCCCTCTCCAACTCCCCTATTTGATCAAACTCCAGTCCTTCCACAAAAGGTCTCCACTTCTCAGACTCCTGATATAGAGTTTTATAAAATTGAACTACTTGAGCAGCCACTTCTGCTTCTTCCTCATAAATCACCCCATCCACTTCTAAGAAACTCAAATGGTTATACCTTATATGAGAATTGACCATCTTGTGGAAGAACTTAGTATTATTATCTCCCTCCTTAATGCATAGCATCCTTGATTTTTGTCTCTAAGAAATCTCCTCTACAAAAAGAAGATGCTCTACTTGCGATCTCACTTCAATCTTCTTATTTCTCTCCGTCTTAGTGAGTCCAAGAACCCCTTCCTTAGCATCTAGTAACTCTAGAGCCCCCAATAATTCTTTCTTCCTGCATCCAACATTGCCAAACTCTTGGCGATTCCACTGAATAATGTCTTCTTTCAATTTTTTAGTAAACACATAACTAGGAGTACCCGAAAAAGAATGGCGATTCCACCATGAATCTACTCTATCAACAAACCCGTTCGTTTTCAACCACATATTCTCAAACCGAAAGAGACTTTTCCCCCTCGCCACACCCCCTGCCTCCAAAAGAATTGGGAAATGATCTGAAACAGGTCGTGGTAGAATCTGTTGGATCATATCCAAAAAGTGTTGCTCCCAGTCCTGTGACACCGGAGCCCTATCAATCCTAGACATGGATGGCTGGTCAGTACCACTAGACCATGTAAAACTCCCTCCCTCCAACGGCAAATCTATCAAGTTTAAATCTTCAATAAATTTAGAAATTTTTTCCATAGCTGGAGTAAGCCTAGACCCACCCCTCCGTTCACTAGAAAAACGAACAATATTAAAATCCCCAAAACAACACCAAGGAACATTCCAATACTGCTGAATACCAACCAACTCATCCCATAAATCACCCCTCAAATTGTTATCGTTCGGGCCATACACCCCTGAACATGCCCAAATAAAACCGTCCTCCACACCTTTCCATTGAACCGACTCCGAAAGCGAGCCCACCAAAACCTCCAACTTTTCTAAAACCCTCTTATCCCACATAATCAAGACCCCACCAGCCATTTGATCAGCATCTAGAGCCACCCAATCCACATACAAACAACCCCATATGCTGCAAACCAGCTGTCTATCTATCCCGGCAAGCTTTGTTTCTTGAAGGCATACAACATCACACTGCCACTCACGTAACAAGTTTCTCACTACCAAACGTTTCTGGGAGTCATTCAAACCTCTAACATTCCATGAAACCATTTTCAACTTCATAAAGACTTTTATGGCCCCACAACTGTCTCTACCGTACTTCCAACACACTATCTCCCATCATAGTTAACCGTTGAGATTAAATTCCCCAACTCTCTTTTCCCTTTACTCGTGGAGGATGCTACTTTGTGGTTAGTAGCTGCTTTCTTCCGCTGCTGGTTAATAACCTCCATCTCCCTTTCTAGCATTTGAAGATAAGCAATACACAAATTTTCATGACGATTCACAGAAAGCCCAATCACTTTACTAAAACCTGGGATTTTGTTCTTCACCCGTTTAGAGACATCCAGCGTACCACCAATATCTAACACCTCATAATCATTGTGCACTTCTATTGACAAGGCTAGCCCCAAAGGGATAATAGTAAACAACGGATTACAATCTGCCAAACTCTCCTCCTCACCCAAAACCACTTCTGGGAAAGCCACTTCCTCCACCGTCGAGACACCCAAAACAGATAGGCCACAATCTTACTTTGGTTCCATCAACGCTAAATTAGGCTGGCCAATCTTACCCATATCTAACGGCCTGGTGCCCTTGTTGTCTGCCCCTTGAATCAATAGCACACTACACTCACTCCCAACTTTATCCACACTATTGACACCAAAATCCACAAAATTTGCAACCGATAGTCTCTAAAGGATATCTGCCAAGAAAATACCCTTCTCGGAACCATTGTGAAGTCATCAGAGTTGAACCCATCAGGGGAGCTAACATTTAATTCCATCTGAGCCACTGCGTGACCATTAGAGTTAAACCCAGTAGAGAAAATGCGATTAATCTCCATCGGAGCCACCATAAGATCGTCGGAGCTGGTCCCAACCTCCAACCCATCCACTATGGTGCTGTCGGAGCTTTTCCTATCAAGATAGCTATTAATATCCTCCATTGGCTTCACCACGAAACCATTGGAGTTGAGCCCAGCCTCTATCGCAACCACCGTGAGACTATCCAAGCTGATTCCATTAGACCAACTGCGACTAACAAGCAACAGAGGCTCTACCTGTCACCTAGACACCTTGATAGTGGACATCAATGACTTGGGCTTGTCTGAAGGAGATATCAATGGTGTCACCGAGTGGGCCAGGAATGTTGGGCTAGTCATAGAAGAGGGCTTGTGCATTTCATAAATACTTGGGCCCGAGAAGCAAACTTCATTAGACTGATTAGAGCCCAAACAGTTTAGGCCAATGTGGGACTCAATCTTTGACCCCGTGACCCACTAGAAGGACCCACCACGTGCTTCCTCTGACTCCTTGTGACCCATTTAGAATTCCTCAATCCACCTTTATTAGAAATCCCTACAGCACACCTAAATTGTTCTAAGCCCATCACAGAATTTTTTAGAATTCGTGACCCACTAGGAGGACCTACCACGTGCTCCCTCTGACTCCTTGTGTCTCATTTAAAACTCTTTAGTCGACCTTTATTAGAATTCCATGCAACACGCCTTTTTCCTTCCCCATTCACCTCTACGGTCAAGCCTTCTCCTGTCCAATAAGAATTCCTCTGTTCACGTTTTTTCCATAAATAGATTCATTCAAAATTGATTTGAATTTCAACGGAAAACTCCTTCTATTTCCTACCGGATTTGTCTCTCCCAAATTAAATTCCACATTAATGTGCCAAGAACCCACATCTCTTCCTCCTAGAGTCATCGGACCTGGTATGCACACCGACGTTTCACTCAACCTCCTCTGTTCAATTACTGGGTTCTGCTTCTCCCCTTTATTATCCCCTAATTGCAATTTCCCTTTATCATGGGCGCTTAACAGATTTGGCTGATTTCTGCCCCTGACCTACATTTGATTCTCATGCACCGTATAAGCAAAAGTTTTAAATGGTTGAACCCTTGATTTATCCTGATGAAGCTGAGCTACAAATTTCGAATGACCAGAACCACCATTCACATAGTTTTCAGGTTCCAACATCTTCCTTAATTCTAACCCAAAAACCCTCCACCCATTCTTTGCTCTGCCTTCTGGAATAATAATGGACCTGCTAGACCCACCAACTTTAAGTTCAGACAAAAGTAGGAACAAGCCAAAAGAGTTAGAGCTCCGTTGGAGGGTGTAGGCTACATCACCTTCCCTAAATGTATAAAAATACTTCGGACTAATCCCAACGGCAATTTGTTCTGTACTCTTCATCAGCCATTGTGCCGCATTCTTACCCATGAAGTACCTACTCCGTTAAAAAATCCTTAAAGAAAAATACCGTCCCCCTTCCTCTACCACCAATTGAAAAAATTTGGATTCAATACAAAAACAGCGAGAACCACCCATAATAGAAAGATCGAAAGAAGAAAGCTGCAAATTTTCTAGCTAATTTGAAGTAGCCGGGCCTCTCAAATATTCAGGGGAACTCACCAAAAAGTTATATCTTCAAGACTTTATTGTTACATTGATTTTCGATTAGAACGCATACCATTCAGATCTATTGGGATAATGGGATGCTTTTCTTACAATTGTGAAACTGTTTTTGCATAATACTACCTTAAGTAAAACAAGCTATAAGACCCACCTTTACAAAACCAAATAAACAATGCCTAAAATTATATAGTAATTAAATACCACCCTAAAAAAATAAAAATAAAAATAAAAATAAGGCAAAGAAGCCAGTTTGGCAAAACCTTTGGAGCACCACACTTGAGAGAATTGTTGTCCACCAATACATTTACTATCCATTTACAAAATGGTACACTAATTGTGTAATTGATCAACCATATAACGTAATGTTCCATTAACTTTTTTTCTTTCTAATTTTTTAGAATACAACAGAGAACAAACTAAATCTTTGTTAAAATGTGTGATGAAAGAGTAAGTCATCTCATTTCATGTATGAATATGACAGATTGTCATGGAACTTCCAGTGGAACATAAGAAGGAATGACTTCACTTCCTATGGGATTTAAAACCCTCCATCTATATTCTATATGTTATCTATGTGCATAGTTATGACTTCACTTCTCAGAGCCTGGCAAACTGGAAGGGCAAAGTACCAAGCAGTGTGCTACACACCTTCACCAAATTCATTTTTGTTCACCTTCTTCAAGGCAGAAGATGAAGTTATTATACAGAATGTCACTAGATATTGCTCCCCTGCTTAAGTACGTTCATTTTTGTTTACCTTCTTCAATTACTTATTAGTTATTACTTCACAACTCACAGATAGTTCATAGAAGCATTTCATCAAACAAATAATTTGCATTACAAACCCACAAAAAGAAAATAGAAATAGAAAATAAAGACAAACCCAAAACAAGTCATCGAAAATACTATGAAACAAAACGCACAAACAAATGAACAAAACCCTAACAAAACCCACAAACAATTAAATGAAACCCAAGCAAACCCACAAAAAAAAAAAAAAAATCAAATCAAATGAAACCCACATCCTAGAGCCTATATGGATTCAGATTTAGTAGAAATAGAGAAATAGAGAGGTCAACGAAGAAGAGAAAAGTTAGAGTGATGAACCTGTGTTGCTGTGAGAAATAAAGAAAGAAGAAGAGCTTGTGGCGCCGAGGAAGAGAGAGGTGGAGAAATGTGAGAATAGTGAAGAGTGTGTAGTGAGGGATTTAAAATTCCATGGTCCGTGAGAGGATTTGAAATTAACAAATTTGGACCCCTGAAATCCATGATGGATCTGGGCCAAATCCAAATTCCTCTGATTTTAAGTTATCCAAACAAAGAATTTGGATTTGGGCCCTCTCAAATCCAAATCCAAATCAATGGTATCCAAAAGAAACTTTTATTGCCCGCTGCAGTGCTGCTAGAAAAGTGAGATTCTCTAATCAAATTGACTGCCTACTGATATTCTCCTAGACTTCACAAAAGTGAGAGTTTTGTGTATTAAGTATGAAATAGTGGAGAGATGAGGAAAAATTTAGTCTGTTCTCGGTAGGGCTTAGAGCAGGGTTTCCTCCTCTCCATACCGTAGCATAGTGGTTACCCTCCTTGTTTGAGGAGGAAGGTGAGTTCCCTCTAGTGACAACGTTGCTAGTAGGGCTAGGGGTTTTTTCTTCAGGGGGTGGGGATACAGTGAGCGTGGGTGAGTATGGAGGAACTAACAAAGGATTGGAAGAAACTATCGTTGTCTAGTAAGGAGGATAACAAGTTTGATCTATCAAAAAATAAGAAAAGGCAGACATATACTTTAGCAGCAAAGTTCTTTACGCGGCGATCTATAAACATTGAGGCGGTAGCAAAAACTTTTAGGCCTTTGTGGCGCACGAGAAGAAAATTTGAAGTCAGCAATGCAGGGGATAATATATTACTCTTTGCGTTCGAATCTGAGGAGGATATTGAAAAGGTCCTTATGGGCGAACCTTGGGCGTTTGATAGACATTTGGTGGTCTTCCAAAGGTATGATATGTCTTCTCCGATTGAGAACCTCCAATTCAACAAGGTAGCTTTTTGGATTCAGATTCATAATCTACCATATTCCCTACTGTCAAGCGAGGTGGCAAGCAGTTTAGGTGAGACATTGGGAGAGGTCACGGTGCCGAAAGATCAGACTGAAATGAGGGGTGGTAATTTTCTGAGAGTAAGGGTGGTCATTGATGTATCGGAGCCACTATGCAGAGGTCGGAGGGTTAAATTTGATGAGAATGAAGAAGGTTGGGTTTCCTTTATGTATGAAAGGTTACCTAATCTATGTTACTGGTGTGGCCATCTCACTCATGATGACAAGGAGTGTAGTCTCTAGCTGCGGAGTCGTGGAACACTATCACCAAGCAAACAACAATTTGGTCCATGGATGCATGCTAATCAATACAACCCAATGAAGAAGACAGTCGTGGAAGTCCAGGGGTATGAAAAAGGGAATGCAGAGGCGAAGTATAAGGAGGGAGGGCTTACCAAGGCGGTGGACAAGAAACAGGGGATACCAATGAGGTTGAAGAGGACGGAAAACGCTGCTAGCGGTGGTTCAGGCAGTGCAGTTACCGGTGAGGTAGTGACAGTTACAGGTGAGGCAGTGACAGTAAAAGGGAATCAATGTGCAACGGTTTTTACGGAGGAATTAAAGGCACTAGATGAGGCAATAAACGGAAATATCGGAACCAAACGTCCACACGCAAGTCAAACGGGAGTAAATGAGGCTAATCATGGAAAGATGATGAATATGGAAATTGTGGAATGCAAGGAAAGTGGAACGGAGCAGCTGGGTGTGGAAATAAAAAATATTCCACGGTTACAGAACCGTATAGAAGAGGGAGATTTAATGAATCCATAATTTTGCATGGGGTGGGTGGAAAAGGAAAAAGCAAGTAAAGGAAGAAAGAAGGAGGGCATGAGGAATACGGCTAGTAGTGAGGAGGGCTTAAGTAGGCCCATGCAGGAAGAAGGGGCTCGGCCCAAAGGAACATGGGTTAGAATTAGCAGACCAGCTATTGAAAAAGAGGATATAACAGAGCAAAAAGAGGGGCCCAAACGGAAATTGAAAATGCAGCAAACAAAGGATGGCTTGATGCAGGAAAAAGAAAAACGTACTAAAATTGAGCAAGAAACAAAAGACTTAAGCTTGCTATTGGCTTCAGAATTTAGAGCGGCGGAGGTTGCTGGGCAGCCCCGCCGGGTCCAATGAATCTATTAAGTTGGAACTGCCGAGGGCTTGGGAACCTCCGGACAGTTAACGCCTTGAAAGAGGTAATAAAAAAAGAAGTTCCCAAAATAGTCTTTCTCATGGAGACTAAGTCGAACGAGGATTGGATGATTATGGTTCGAGACAAATGTGAGTTCAAGAATGGTTTCTTTGTGGATAGCGATGGTGCAAGTGGTGGGCTGGCACTACTATGGAAGGAGGAGGTTCGTTTAGACGTCCAAACTTACTCACAAACACACATTGATGCTCTTGTGGAAGGCGAAACAGATTCCGGTTGGTGGCACTTAACAGGATTTTACGGCAATCCGGATACTTCAAAGAGGTCAGAATCTTAGACAAGGATGAAGCAGTTGAGCCACACGTCCCCTCTACCATGGTTGGTCATTGGAGACTTCAATGAATTAACTAGGATGTCGGAGAAGGAAGGTGGTAGTTCTCGGCCTAGGCAGCAAATGATGAGATTCGTGGAGACAATTGACTACTGCGGATTGAAGGATATGGGATTTATAGGTCCATGTTTTACTTGGCTGTATCAAAAAAAGGATGGGACTCAGATACGTGAAAGGCTTGATCGTGCATTGGCCACAAATGAATGGATAAATCGGTTTCCTATGGCTAGATTGTATCACCTTACATCCTCAGCTTCTGACCATTCACCATTATTGCTTAGATTCACAAATAAAAGAAGGAGAAGAAGACCAAGGCGGTTGTTTAGATTTGAAAAAATGGGCTAAAGGATCCGAGGTGCAAGGCAGTGGTGTTGGAGGCGTGGAAAGAGGGGCTGACTTCTATTTCAGATTATCCATTACTATCATGCTTAGATCAATGTCGGATGAAGCTTGAGGCATGGAATAAGAACGAATTTGGGCATGTTGGCCAAAAAATAGCTGCTCTACAAAAACATTTGGAATGGCTAGAACTACAGCCAGCATCTCCAAGTAATATCCAAGACATGAGGAATACAAGGATGGAGCTGAATGGGTGGCATGAGAAAGAGGATGCTATGTGGTTTCAAAGATCAAGGATTAGTTGGTACCAAGATGGGGATAGAAATACTCGGTTTTTCCATGCAAAAGCATCAGCTAGACATAAGAAAAATATGATGGAGGGGCTGCTAGACTCAAACGGATGTTGGCAAGATGATGAAGACCGAATGGGAGAGATGGTGGTGGACTACTATAAAGAGCTTTTCACAACAAGTGAGCCGAATGAGTTCAATGAGGTGTTGAATGCTATTCAGCCAAAGGTGACACCAGCCATGAACCGGAGGCTTGCAAGGGATTTTATGGAGAATGAAGTAAGGATAGCACTGAAACAAATGCACCCTCTAAAAGCACCTGGACCGGATGGTATGCCTCCTTTGTTTTATCAGCATTTTTGGTCGGATATTGGTGAGGTAGTCACAAAAACCATTCTTGATTTTCTAAATAATGGTGTAGCACCCCCTAATTTTAATGAAACTCATATAGTCCTTATTCCAAAAATTAAAGAGCCAAAATGTGTGACTGATTATAGACCTATTAGTCTTTGTAATGTGGTTTTTAGAATTACATCCAAAGTAATAGCTAATAGGTTGAAGAAGATACTACCATCCATTATTAGTGACACCCAAAGTGCATTTGTGCATGGACGGTTGATCACCGATAATGTTTTAGTAGCTTTTGAGTCCATGCATCACATTCATCATAAAATGGGTGGCAAGAAAGGGGAGATGACTCTTAAATTAGATATGAGTAAGGCGTATGATAGAGTAGAATGGGTGTGCCTTGAAAGGATTATGACAAAATTGGGTTTTGAGGAAAAATGGAGGAATCTGATAATAAGATGTATTTCATCAGTGTCATACTCTGTAAGAATAAATGGTAATCCAAAAGGGCATATTATTCCTACAAGGGGTCTACGACAAGGAGACCCCTTGTCACCTTATTTATTCCTTTTATGTGCAGAAGCTCTATCAGCTCTAATTCAGAAAGCGGTGGATAATGGAGAGATGGAGGGGTTGAGTATTTGCAGAAATGGACCAAGAATCTCACACCTTTTCTTTGCAGACGACAGCATTATTTTTTGTAAGGCCACAATTGAAGAGTGCAACACCTTACAAAAAATCCTTGCAGTCTATGAGAAGGCATCCGGTCAACAACTGAATAGAGCAAAAACATCACTGTTTTTTAGTAGAAACACTACGGATGAGGTGAAGGAAGAAATCAAGAATAGATTTGGGGCACAAGTCATTAAGCAACATGAGAAGTACTTGGGATTACCGTCTCTTGTGGGAAGAAGTAAAAGAAATTCGTTTAAGGAAATCAAAGAAAGGCTTTGCAAGAAATTAGCAGGGTGGAAGGAGAAACTCTTGTCAAAAGCAGGAAAAGAAGTGTTGATTAAGGCTGTAGCTCAAGCTATACCTACTTACACAATGAATTGTTTTAAAATACCCGACTCTCTATGTGACGAATTGACTAGCCTGATTCGCAATTTTTGGTGGGGTCAGAAACAAAATGAGAGGAAAATGGCGTGGCTTAGTTGGGATAAATTATGTGAACCCAAGGCAGCCGGTGGAATGGGTTTTCGACAACTAAAACAATTCAACCTTGCTCTACTTGCTAAACAAGGGTGGAGACTTCAAACAATGCAGGATTCCTTATTATATAGGCTGTTTAAGGCACGGTATTTCCCTCGTACAGATTTTATAAATGCTTCAATTGGTACAAATCCATCGTATGTGTGGAGGAGTATTATGGCGGCTTAGTATTTGGTGAAGGAAGGAAGTCGATGGAGTGTAGGGAAGGGGACATCCATTCGGGTATGGAGTGATAAGTGGCTACCATCTACCTTAACATACAAAGTCGTATCCCCCAGATTATTCTTGAGTGCAGATACTAAGGTGTGTGAGTTAATTGACCAGGAGTCTACACAGTGGAAAGCACAAGTGATTGATGCTCTGTTTCTCCCACATGAGGCAGAGTGTATCAAAAGTATACCGTTGAGCATACAGCCACCGGATGATAGAATCATATGGGCAGAAAGTGCAAATGGCTTATTCACTGTTCAGAGCGCATACAAGCTAGCAATGAACCTCTCCCGACCTCCCAATTACGGCTCAAGCTCAGATGAGAGCCAAACTAAGAAATTTTGGAAGCTACTATGGATGATACAAGCACCACATAAGATTCGGCATTTTATTTGGAGGGCATGCCGTGATAGCCTACCTACAAAGACAAATCTGGTATGAAGGAAGATTCTGCAAGAAGACTGCTGCATTGACTGCCATGAAGAACCTGAGACAACAGGACACTTATTTTGGAGCTGCCCGAGAGCCAGAGAAGTATGGAGTTGTACAAAGATCCATTTCAGTATAGCTGTAGATAAGATCCGTTCATGTTTTGATTTAATGTGGCACATGATTATGGAAGGAAAGTATGAGGAGTCCAAGGTAGCGTTGGTTGCAGCAATAGCATGGGCAATCTGGAGTAATAGAAACGAGGTGCGTAATGGAGGAAAAAAGAAATCGGGTGGCGAACTGGTGCAGTGGACTTCCCGTTATCTAAGGGAGTATTACATGGCCCTTGATCGACCAGCCACGGTTCCAGAAGTTCAGGTAGAGAGATGGACACCTCCACCGCCAGATAGATATAAAGTGAACGTGGATGGAGCGGTCTTCAAAGCACAGAAGGCAGTTGGAGTTGGGGTATTAATTCGGGACTGCCATGGTCAGGTAATTGCAGCACTGAGCAAGCGGATTAATGCACCATTGGGGCCGCTGGAAACTGAGGCAAAGGCTCTTGAAGCAGGAGTTCAGTTCGCAAGGGATATCGGTGTGCAGGACATTATCATTGAAGGGGATTCCCTAACAGTTGTAAATGCACTGTGTGGTAACACCTCACCTCCCTCTTCAGTGGCAACAGTGATAGCAGGTATCAAAGTCTTGAGTGGTTTTGTAAGACGGGTGGATTATTCACATGTCCGTAGACAATGTAATAGACCAGCGCATTTGTTAGCAAAGCATGCGTCGGGTATTATTGATTTTACTGCTTGGTTAGAAGAGAACCCTTGCTTTATTGAGCAATCTCTTCACCATGATGTTTTGAACTTGAACTGATTATTCAATGGAAGTGCAATTTTCCTATCAAAAAAAAAAAAAAAAAGTGGAGAGATGAGGTTCAAACCCCATAAACCAAGCAACACAGAGGGTGACACTACCACTAGGCTATAAAGATGAACTTTGAGCAGGCATTGATTCTGCAATGAAACTCCATTGCTGGCACATGAAGCTAAGCGCAATCACACTAGTTCGTGTAAAATATTCCATCTATATTAGCATAAAAACTTACTTTTTCTATTTTACACAACTACTTTTCCAAAACACCCACATCAGTTTATCTATTTTAGAAGAGATTTCAATAAAATATTTATTCTTCATTCATTTTTTATTATTTTCTCTAATGATCATACTTTTTGAATTTAAACTTATTTTTCAAGCAACCACCAAAATCGATGGCTCAAGTAGCGAAGCCATTGGTGTTGGAGGTCCAATGATCGGACCACTGGAATAGTTGCTCCGATGACCACCGCTAGAGTGGTGTCTTCGGTGATTGGACTGCTAGCAGCAGTGGTTGAATTGATAGTTTCGATTATCAGACCACTGCCATTGATCGCCAAAACGGTGTCTCCGGTAACCGGAATGGCGGTTCAAGTGACCGGATTGCAAGGCGGTTAATTCAAATATAATGGTAAATTCAAAAAACTAAAACAATTTGGTTTTTTGGTAAATAAACATAGACATTAGTGTATTTGTAAAAGAGGAAGCTTCCTAGAATTTTCCTACCCCACATGATTGGCTAGCTTTTCAAACTCTTTCTTTCATTTCATTTGTACTTGGCTTGGAATACCACAATGAGTTTGATAAACAACGGCTCTTCTTTTCTCAAAAAATAGGTCCATTCGGATGCAATCTCAGGACTTCTTTCCTCTTCCATTACCATTCTCTTCTTCCTTTCCAAACCCTAGTCTATCTCTATATTCTCCTCCACAGCCATATCCACTCCATTACACTGCTGCCATCTTCACATCGCCACCAACAACCCAAGTCAGCACCAGTTTCAGCAACCCACCACTGCCACCTCCAATCTTGATGTAGTGCTGCATGGTCCCCACTTGACTTCATCTTGGTTTTGGTTAATTTTGGAGTTTGATTTCATCTGGTTCTATGATGGGTTATTACTAATTTTAGTTTTTGGGTTTTGTATTTGGGTGGTACCACCTTGATCTGTGGTTGAGGCTGGGCAAGTGTGGTTTTGTGATTTTATATTTTTGCAAATTTTTGCAACCACTGATGCGGTTGCTCTAAAGTAGTTAAAATTAGATTTTTAAAAAAATTCAAAAGCATTGACATTAAATATGGAAACTGAGGCGAAAATGGGTAATTACCCATAAAAATCTAACTATTCAGTTAGTTGGCCCGATTTTGAAACATATTGGAATTCTAGCAACTCGAGCCTCAGAGGCTCGATTTTGGCCCTCTAAATCGAGCCTTTTAGGCTCGGTTTACGTATGTTGACAAAGTTTGACGTGGCAAGGAGTCTACGTGGAACTCGAGTTTCTAAGACTCGAGTTCCATGTAGACTAAACTCGAGTCTCTGAAACTCGGTTTACTTAAGTTAAACCGAGTGTCAAAGACTCGAGTTTTAACAACATAAAATTTTGTGGTTTGAAACTCGAGTCTCTAAGACTCGGTTTCAATTTTAGTAAACCGAGTCTTAGAGACTCGAGTTTCAAACCACTATTCCCCCTGCACTGGTCACGTCTGGAAGTCTGGTCATGTCAAGCAAGCTGTCTTTGCTTTGTGCTCTGTGCTAGTCTATATTAGCTGAGTACGTTGCTTGTCTGGTTATTTGCTTGTGCTCTGTGCTAGTCAACAGTCTTTGTTGCTTCGTACACTTTAATTTGAGTACGTTGCTGAAGTGCTTTGTCTGTTTTGAGACATATTCAAAAAATATATTAGACTAGAGCACAAGCACCAAAACTTCTCTCAGACTATGTTGAATCAATGAATATTAGACTAACAGTAAAAAACTCTCACACCTTCAACAACTTGAATCACAAAACCTCAACAACTCTCACACCTTCAGCAACTTCAATCACAGAACCTCTCTTAAGAACTCTCACAGAAACTCAAATTCTCATACATATTTAGCAGCAAAACATTGCTCCTCTCACTCTCATACAATCTCAGCAGTACATTTGCACATCATTATGTCAAGTAAGGGTCTCCTCACTCTCTAATTAGTTGTTTAGTGTATATAGCTGCTTTAAAAAGTGTTGCTTGCATTGTTTAGTGTATATGCTATTTCCTAATAAAATATTTGTTTGTATTAGCCAAATATATTTGTTTCCTGATAAGATATTTGTTTCCTGATAAGATATTTGTTTGTATTAAAATATGTATATTTTTTTCCTTATAAAAAATAAGTATATATATTTATATTTATATTTATACAACTATATAATTAAATATTTATATATACATATTTTTATTTATATATTTATAAAACTATATATATAAATATTCATTTATATTTATATATATATTTATATAAATATATATATATATATATTAAATTAGATGATATGTCTAATTTGATTGATCATGATTATATTCACATTAGTGTTTTTTTTTTTTTTTTTTGTCTGATGAACCCTGCTCTATGTTATTTCATCAATAGTAGTGTAATAGGGTATGGCATTAATCTAAAATTACTTGAATGATGTTGTTACATAATTGCACTCATTCATTTGCACATCCTGATGACTTTTGTTGTTTGGTTTGATATTTTTAATTATATTTTTGTTAGAGCTAAGTTTCAATTTTGTAATGGGGGTGAGTTTTGCCTTTAGCTTTTTTATTTGTTTGAGTATGAAATTATAATGATTGAGTGTGTTTGTATGTGATGTGAGGTGAGTATATGCAATTGTTACACTTTTAGAAGTTGTGATTCTTGTACTTTGAGTAGATAGAAAAGGTTTTGTAATTGATGTTAAATGAAAGAGATCAAATATGTCACTAACATAAATTTACTTGGCTCTCTAATAGGTTCACAATCTTTGAAGAATATTGACATAAATGTATACTTCGGTGGACCCCTTTACAATCCTGAAGGGATTGACGGATTCCCATTTAGAGGGGAGGGTATCGAATGCTACTACATGATGTTACGTCGTAAGTTGAAGATGTTGACTGATTTGAAGAGGAAAATAATGGACGAATTGAAATTGAACCCTGCTTGGTATGACATCAAGATTATTTATCGTTACCCACAAGAAGTTCTTCATGAACGAATAAATTACGGGTATATGGCGATTAAAGAAGATAAACATGTAAAGATGATGTTTAATAGGATCCAGAAAATGCCCCAAGTAAATGCTGCTGAGTTGTATGTAAGTTTGAAGGCGAGTGTAGACAACAGTACTGAGGTGGTGCAAGAAACATCTACGGCTTTACAATTTACAGCCCTAGATGATGGATGCACTACAATGGGAGGGTATGCAATGGGAGGTTATACGCTCCCATCTCAAGATTATGTTGCGAATACTGGTGAAACCCTTTACTCTCAAAAGACACATTTAGAGGAGGAAGATGAAGACGAAGACGAAGATCATGTTGCGAATGATGGTGAAAATAATGATGATATGGATCAGTATGAAGAAAGGATTGAGCAAGGTGACTTTGAGAACGATGTGGATGAGCATGAAGTCGTTCCTAATTTTGAAGAGGAAAATATGGAGTACCATGATGAAGGTGATGCAGATGATGATGATATTGGTGTCCAGCATGATACAGATACGACCACTGGCTACAGACCTCCTGCGGACTCATTCTACGCAAATACTTGGGAAGATATGGTTGATCCTTCACGTCTTCAGATACCATTTCTTTGTACTTGGCAAGATGGGATGCATTTTTGTAAAGGGTTGACTTTTGCAAATAAAGCTACGGTGAAGCGTGCATTGATAATATACGCAGCAAAGGATAATAGAAATTTCTCCATCCAAAGGTCGAGCACAACTCAATTGTGCACCACATGCGTTGACGACAACTGCAAGTGGTACGTTGGGGCATACATGAAGCCTAAATTCAATGGTCTGTGGATGGTCACGTCTTATGTGGGTCCACACAGTTGTATACCCTTTGGGCTGCGAAGAGATGGTAGAATGATGGATTCTAATTTTGTTGCATCAGAAATTGTGGGAAGATTGCGAAAAAAGCACACTGCTACTGTTGATGAGCTTTGGGAGATCATACGTACTAAGTATGATCATGAGCTTTCTTACTATAAAGTATGGGACGCAAAACAAAAGGCAATTGCTAAGATTTTTGGGGATTGGGAGGAGTCTTACCAAAGGTTGCGAAAGTTGTTGTTGGCATACTTGGATCAGGATTCGGGTACCCAGTATAGCTATCACACCATACCTAAGCCATTAGAAGGTACTACGTTACTGCGCTATGTATATTGGGCATTCGCTCCATGCATTGCTGCATTCCAGTATTGCAGGCCAGTGATCAGTATTGATGGAACTCATTTATATGGTAAATACAAAGGGGTATTGATGATTGCAATGGCAACCGATGCTAATCAAAAGGCTTTGCCTATCACCTTTGCTGTTGTGGACAAGGAGTCAGGGTCTAGTTGGGGGTGGTTTTTAGAGTGTCTCAGGACTTCGATAGAGCGTGTTATTGAAAACAAGGACATTTGCATTATTTCTGACCGACATAAAGGTATCAAATGCGCCATTCGAGAGTGGCCTAGAGGGTAAGACAGAAGAGAACGGGTATATCATCGATATTGCCTTCGACATGTTGCTAGCAACTTCAACACACATTTTGATAAACCGACTTTAAAGGCATTGGCCTTGAAAGCTGGATATGCGACTCATGATGCTAAATTTGTGTCCATAATGCAAACCATTAAGAAGGCCGAGATTAATTTACTGAGGGGTGTAAACCCTACTTATCGCCGGATTATACGTTATATGCCATACACATATCTAATGAGTGAGGATGTAGACAAATGGACCCAGTCACATGATGGTGGAAGACGTTACGGGGCAATGACAACCAATATCTCTGAGTGCTTTAATGGGGTTCTTAAAGGTGCCCGCGGTTTGCCCATTGCTGCAATGGTTGAGTTCACTTTTTTTAAACTTGTTGCATATTTCCACGATCGACATAAACAAATTACTTCTGATCTCTCTCGAGGTAAGGTGTGGAGTGATTATGCAATGGAGATCTATAACAAAAATGAGCAGAAAATTGCAGGACACACTCTGAGGAATTATAATCATGCAGAGGGTATATATCAAGTGGTTACCCCGTATAACAACCATAGAGCTGGAGGGGGAAATCACAGTCATGATGTGCGCATATTTGATAGAACCTGTGGTTGTGGAAAGTGGCAAAACTTGAAGATCCCTTGTTCACATGCAATTAAAGTTCTTAAAGGTCTGTATCTCGATGCACCCAGCTATATTGACCCATGTTACAGTCTGAACAACGCCATTCAAACATATTCACATAATTTTGTGGTGCCAAAGTCAGAGTCATTATGGACAGACGTTCGCGGACCACGGTGGGTGCCTGACCCACAATTGTTGCGGGCCAAAGGTCGTCCTACGATGTCAAGAATAAGGAATGAAATGGATGGGGTACGGCGAGAACGGGGAAGCCGGAGGGAAGATCCGGAGTTGAGGGAGATTCAACCGAGGCAACGATGTAGAGTGTGTCATCAAGAGGGGCATAACCGCAGATGCTGTCCCAATTCCCATGGGGCTTCGACAAGTGGTAGTGCTATGAACTAGGCAAGTGTCGTCACTGTTTTTATATAATATACTCAGAATGTCATTTGGTTTTTGTTCTTTGCATTTGGAAACTAATAACCGTATTTAATGTTTGTCAGGCAAGCGGAGACTTGATTTTCGTAAGTGACATTGTACGTGGGACTTGTCGTTATCTTCTGTATGGACAAGCTAGGTGATTATGTAGAGTATGTTGTATCAGTATGGACAAGTGTTAGGTGACTATGTATAATATGTTATATCAGTATGGAGCTTCCGCTAGGCGAATATGTAGACTATGTTGTATTAACTTAGTTGTTATTTTGTTTATTGTTGTAAATTACGGATAATTGAACTATTTGCTATCCATTTTACTCGTTACATTAGTTGCGTGATGCAGCTTTTTCCTATAATACGAACAATGATATTACTTTGGCAAGTTCAACCACAAGGCCCTTCTAGTATTGAACTGCCATTGTGTGCTAAGACTTTGTCCAACTATAATTTTATTGAATAGTTACTGTTTTAATCTGGTTGTAGAACTTTAATGTATGCTCCCTTCGCCTATGGAAAATTTGGTTTGTGGTTGTTTGATGTGTTCTAGGCCCTGGAAAATTTGCTGCAGGGGGAAACTAATTCTGGTCCCATTATGCCTGCGGCAAAAAAAAAAAAAAAAAAAAATCACAGTAGAACTCGAGTCTTAGAGACTCGATTTCTATTTATGGAAACCGAGTATAAAATACTCGAGTTCTACTGGGAATTTTTTTTTTACCCCAATTTGAGATGTAAAAAACATAATTCAAGTACAGAATAATTCTCCCATGACCTGCGGCAAAAAAAAAAAAAAAAAAATTTCCCAGTACAACTCGAGTATCTTATACTCGGTTTCCATAAATAGAAATCGAATCTTAGAGACTCGATTTCCATTTATGGAAATCGAGTATAACATACTCGAGTTCCACTGTGATTTTTTTTTTTTTTTTTTTTTTTTTTGCCGTAGGCATAATGGGACCAGAATTAGTTTTCCCCTTGAATTATGTTTTTTACATCTCAAATTGGGGTAAAAAAAAAAAAATTCCCAGTAGAACTCGAGTATTTTATACTCGGTTTCCATAAATAGAAATCAAGTCTTAGAGACTCGATTCCCATTTATGGAAATTGAGTATAAGATACTCGAGTTCTACTGTGATTTTTTTTTTTTTTTTTGCCGCAGGCATAATGGGACCAGAATTAGTTTTCCCCTGCAGCAAATTTTCCAGGGCCCATAACACATTTTAACCACAAACCAAATTTTCCATAGGCGAAGGGAGCATACATTAAAAGTTCTACAACCACATTAAAATAGTAACTATTCAATAAAATTATAGTTGCCAAAGTAATATCATTGTATTATAGGAAAAAGCTGCATCACGCAACTAATGTAACGAGTAAAATGGATAGCAAATAGTTCAATTATCCGTAATTTACAACAATATCTCAAAACTAAGACCCAGTACAGATATCTCAATTATCCATTTTACAACATTATCCGTAATTTACAACAATATCGGTATACAGATACACAACCTTGGCACCACCATTACTTCTTCAAATCCTTTGATGCTGAGACCCAGTACATATCTCAAAACTGATGGTGTTATGTCAGTTGTCTGCAAGGTAAAGATTGAAACTAAGATTTTCCACTAATCAAGGCAGATCTCTTCCTCAAGTATCGTGCTCCATATGCTGCACTAGAACCCACTGTTGTTGATGCCACTAACCAACTGCACGGACTTAAATGGACTTGAGTTATTCAACATTATCAGATTCAACATTCAAACCAACAGAGTAGTGGCTGCATTACCTCAAATTATTGATGTATGGCTGAGTTTCCTGGATTCCAAATTCTGGTTGAAGAAGAGCTGCAGCTACTAAAACCAAATGGAAAACTGTATTAACCTGTCAAGAATAGTACTCCTTGTTAATCAACCTGACAGAGTTTAAAATCAATCAACCTAATTGCATAATGAAAGTGCTAATTATCTTTTTGTACAGTCTGATATCAGCAACAGGCTTGCTGTGCTAATTATCTTTTACTACAGTCTATGATATCAGTTGCACTGCTGATCAAAATACTTTTTACAAATTTTGTGCTTAACTAACTAACTAAATATTTCATAAAAAAATTCATCGGAAAATAGGAAGAGCATTATAAAGCTTTACTAGTTTACTAAATAACCTATTAAAATCCCAAATCCCAGACCACATTGCTGAACATAGATACACCAATAAGAACCTGTATCAAGAAGAGGGAACAAAAGCATAATTCAGCTACAGGGAAGACTAAATGACCCAAATATCAGGGAGCAACGAGCAACTGGCCAATTATAATGAGCTCAGAAGGAAGAAAGGGCTTGAACTTTTACCTTGTCAACAAGGGGATCAAGGTAGGAACCCAGTACAGAATTAATTCTCATCTTCCTAGCCATGTATCCATCTAGCTACATGATGAATGAAGAAAAATAAAAGCATTTAACATCTCATTTTGACATGCTTGCCAAATACTTACAATAAGAGATGAATCTGTTTAAATAGTTGAGGTCACAATAAAGAAAAGTACCAAAAACTAAACAACCCAATCTGCATAATGAAAACACACACGATACCTTTATTTTATTTGATGCTTCAAATCCATCCAGCTGGTTGAGAAGCTCTAGCATAGTCCGCTGCACTTCACTGTCACCATTGCCACTACCAGATTCCATTCGAGCAGATCCAATACTGTCTATTTCATCCATAAATATGATTGATGGAGCATGTTCCCTGCCAAAGAAAAAGAGAAGTTGATATCCAAAATGCTTAGTTTAAAAGAGTGTATGATTTACAACCAAATATGCCTCCCTAATCAAGGAAGTAATATGGAGACACAATAAGCATTGGAGTTTAAATGCAGAAAGTAAAAGGGTACACGAGGCAAACCTCCTTTATCTCTTTAATTTGCTGGTCAAGACCGCCAATCATGTCATATGTGGAATCTAGAACCTTTTCAACTTTCATGAGGTTGACCAATGGATCAACTTTGCTTGGCAAGATTAAATGAAGCACATAACTGTCATTACGGAGAGCAACTCTTGTTGATGGAGTTATCTCGGTGATATCGATATTTTTATCAATGTCAACAACATATTTCCGTTCAGGATGAACCTGGGAAACAAGATGAAACATTACATAAAAATGTATTCAAACTGTTATCAAACCATCTCTTATTAACAAAAAGGCACTCCTAAGGCACTCCTTGTGCATGTAATAGTCTATTCCCTTGCTAAAATATCATTACTTTTCAAAAAAAGAAACCATTAAGGCACAGCTGCAAATTTACAATTGACTGCATTCAATTAGGAATATTACTTACCTTAACTAAAATCTTATTCTTCCCCATTACTTTGACAACTTCACCAACATATGATCCAGGCTCCTGGAGTAGCTGTAATTCTTCCCTAAGCATTCTCACTGTCAATTTTTGAGATAACGTCATTGACCAAATCCTAACCAAAACTCAAGAAACTAAAAAATATATATCTAGAAACATAAAATAAAATTATTGCAATTGATTAGATGCAATATTTGTGTGTTATGCAATCAACTTTAAATAAATCCATCAATCTTAATGACTAGCCAACCCATCCTAATTCCTAAATGAAGAGAATAATAAAAAAAGAAATGAAAAATAAGTACCCAGTTTAGCATCCCATGACAACCATATCCACCCATTACAATGCCATGACATTTGAGCCAAGACATTGATTAAATGACATCCTGATAACTAAATAGAAGTTGCAGACTCGCCATAAAGCACTTAACTTTCTGATATAGGAATTTTTTTACTCTATGTAAAAAAAAGGGTGTGATAAATTTACAAGTAATATAATTACATTGGGAAATCAAAGTGACTCAAGCAGCGTATGACGCTTCATGACAACTGTAATACAATGAATAAAGTCAAAAATCATACAAAGTGAAACCCAATAGAGGTAACTTTAATGCTAAATCTCGTTATGCTAATTCAAGGTTGCAATATTTGGGAAACAAGCATACCTTTTTATTCAATTAAGGTTTCAAAACCTTCATTCAGATTAGCTCCAACGAAACTGATGAAAAAGCTGATAAGGTTCTAAAGTTGGATATTCTGGATTGTTGGACTCCAGAAAATCATTACCGATGGTCTAAACCCAACATGTTTAACACTCAGATTCAGTCCATCCGTAGTGATTTTCTAGCGTCCAACAATCCAAAATATCCTACTTTAGAACCTCATCAGCCTGTTCATTAGTTTCCTTGGACTGCATGATAATTATCAAGTATCTTTCCCAAACGACTGCATGAGAAGGGATTGTTGCTGAGCCAGCATCATAAGTTGTTGTTGATGCAGAGCAAATGGAGACACCATATTTGACTGCAATTCAAACCATAATCTTATATTGTTTGTTAATTTTTACATGCAACGCATAACAATAACCAGAAAACTATACACTCCAACCAAACTCATAGACAACTGTTGGGGTGTTCCACAAGCTCAATTGTGTTAAATTGAATAAAAATGAACTTTTACACTGGTACTCCAAATACCGAATATAAATCTAATATAACTAACTAAAAACAAATGGTAGAAACCTAGTAAAAAATTAGTTCATAACAATCTTATAAATAATGCAAAGCATTTACCTTCTCAAAAAGGCTCATAATATCATTTTTTACATCTTTCTTGGGTTTCTCTGAAACAGGAGGCATTACTGAGGGTGAATCTAGAAAAAGATCCTGAATTGCAGAAGCTAACTGGGGGCTACTTTCAACTGGCTTTGTCGGACCAGTTTTCTCAGCTGTTGATGCTTCTTCAGCAGCTGCAACAACCATAAACAAAAGCACAACCATAACCCTTAATCTCAAAATGCAACATACATGTTAGCAAAAAGATGCACAAAATTAGGAATACTGTTTTGATGATCCAGAAAGTGAAAATATGTACTCAGCAGAGACGTACACTGAAAACCAGCCCAAGCATTATCATCAGGTGAAGCTGCCTCTAAACCATTTTCACTTGGACCATCCATGGATAACATGTCGAATAGGTCAGTAGCAAAGTCAACTTTTGGTGGAGAGACAACAGAAGCAGCATCCAAAGCCTGCTTTGTAGCTTCATCTTGGGCCACTGTCGATGCTGACTCCATTTTCTCAACATGTTGAGGCTTTGGAACAGGAGTAACCTGCTCATATGTAGTTAAATCATGCATAAAGAATCTAATGCAGTACTATTATCAAATTTAGCTAGAAAGGCAGATAAGGATTTGGAAAAAAATGAGGTAAAAACAGGAATAATCTCGGTTAACCAGTCTAAGCCATTATAGCTTAGGAGATAAGAAAACACATCAACTAAACTCTACAATTTTAATTAGATTTACTATCTTGGCATGAATTCTACTGAGGGTTAAATAAGATATTTACAGTATAAAGATGCATACTGGCAAGTAGCAACTAACCTGCAATCCATAGTATTCAGCGTGATATTTATTATCACCCTCAAGACGTTCGACTTCCACATATTTATCAAATGAGGCATAAACATCCCGACAACCTTTGACATCAAGCTGAAGATCTACCATACGCATATAAAGAAGTTCATGCCATACAGCACAGGAGAAGCAACAAAATCCTCATTCAAATTTGAAGAAAACATTACCATAAAATGATTCCTTCCTTGTTGATTTGTAATCCACATTAATGCATTCAATGTAGCTCATATGATGCCCTTCAAATAACTTCTGTATTGTTCCCTCTACAACAGTTCCCTATTGACAAATCAACAAAAACCTAGATTTTTAATAAGTCTCACATCTGAAAAAAACTCATGAAGAGAAATCCCGTCAAATTTTTACCTTCATTTTGTCTTCAAGTTTTTCAGAAAGAACCCTATTAAGTTCTTGCACATCATGCTGCATAAAAGAATCATATGTGTCCCATCCAAAAGACTTGGTCAGCTCTTTTGTTGCAACATTGTTGTCACTGTACTGGAGCTTGTAAAATAGGCTCTGCAGAGCCAAAGGAATGCTAGCTGATGGCAAATCATTTTTAGTTGTAGGCATATGGTACACAGCCTGCAATATAAACCCAGGACGTTAACTTCTAAAGTAACCACAAAGGGGACATTTTCGAGTGCTACAGAAAAGAAAATAGGGATCAATACTAACCTTCCTAAAATAAGGAATATGGAATAGAGTTTGGAGAAGTGAGTTCATGTAACATGTTGCTCCTTGGTTCTTAAGTCCAACATAACCAGTCTCCTTTTTTGAGTCGTAAGTCCAATAATCCACAACCCTACGAAGTAGAACCTCAGCTTCAATTATGATAGAATCATTGACAAGATAACCTCTACTAGGATCGTATAGTTCGCCAAGAGGCATAAAGGACGTGAAGCCCCAATCACTTTCTCGCGCATTGAACTGATGCTACGTGTCTGCATAATGAGAATATGATGGGAGTCACAACAATAATTATGGGTACACCCAAACAACAAAGACAACATCCAGTTATGGGACAAGAAATCACTATTGACCAGATCAAATTTGAACGTCAGTCTAAACCCATAATCACCTTAGAGTTTTCAAATCACATGGTCTAAATCACCAAGTTGCAGAGAACAAGCAAGAGTCGAAACATAAATATGTTTAATAATTCGGCTAAGGACATGCTTAGAAGTATCTAGACACATGCTCAATTGCTGTAATAAACAAACAGAAACGAGCATGTGCTGCAGGTTAGGCAAGTTCAAACATGCTATTTTCATTTAATGTAAACAAAAAAAAAAATTTAATAAGTAAATGTAAACAAAAACAATTATGGATTACTAAAGAAAATTGTAGCATTTAAATTGGCTCTCACTCCTTAAGCTCCTTGCCCTTTTTTTTCTTTTTTTTGATGAGTACGAAATAATATATTTAGGGAAGACTACTTCATTAAACATATGAAGTAGCCTAAAAAAATGAGAACAAGCAACAGAAAAGAAAATAAAAAAATTATGTACAAGAAGAAAGGGAATCTAAAAACGGTGGAATTGAATCCCTAGAAGTAAATCACCAATCAAGCAGGGTTCATGCAAATAAAGCTAGAAGTTGATCACTGGTAAGCACCAAATCTTCAAATATACAATTATTGTGCTCCCTCCAAATAATCCACATCACACAATGTAGTACCAAATTCCAAATATTGGAAGAATGTTTTCCCAACTAGTTTCTCCATCATGCCAATAAGTCACTAACCCTCTTGGGTAAAACCCAACTCACACCAAACGATCTAAAAGCAAAACTCCATAAAAGAGAAACCTCCCCACAATGCAACAGGAGGTGATCAACACTCTCCTCACTCCACCGGCAGAGGCAGCACCAATCCACAATTGTAAAGCCCCTTCGCCTCAAATAATCGCCTGTGAGAATCTTCCCCCACAGTCGTCCAAACATAAAAAAGACACTCGCCGTGGAGCCTTCACACCCCAAATACTTTTCCAAGGAAAACTAGTAGACTTAGATCCCTTAGAGCACCATAAAAGGACTATATGTCAAAATCCCCCTTCAACCTTAACCCCCACCTCATCCTATCCCATCCTCATTTGAAGGTTTATGCGGCTCCAAAGTGTGGAAAAAGACCCCCCCCCCACCAACTCCATCTCCCAATCATTAAAACCATCATGAAATGGTATATCCCAACTCCACCCTTCCTCCACAGTTTGATTCACCAACACATCTACACAGACACATCCCTAGAAATAGCAATCTCAAATAAAATCGGGAAAGTTACTTTCAATGGCTAATCCCCACACCAGTAATCATGCCAACACCAGACCCTACTCCCCAAATTATGATTAACATTGCCAAGGGTACATTAGTCTAACAAGGCTAGCCCCAACTGCCAACAAACTAATTCTTGCATCTTACTCAAACCTTCAAACATGGGAGAATTCTTGGAATCATTACAACTCATTGCCAAAACCATAAAATGATCAAAACTGCTACCTATGCCTCCTCCCCACACCCCCCCCCCCCCACCCCCCACCCCTTCCCTCTTAAAGAAAAAAGAAAAAAATCCCAAGGAATAATATAAACAAGGGGGTACCTTTTCTGACTGAGTACTTATGATGAATTTGATTAACCACGGCCAAGCTAAACTGTGCATATCTACTCCACCCATAAGGCAAACTTTGTGAATCGGCAACATCCAAATACATAGACAAGTGGTCCACATTGTTTCCCTTTGGGAAAATAAGCACACGCCTGCCCAAGCAAAGCAAACAATAAGATGAGTGATGGAAATACACACATAATGAAGGTTCAACACATTTCAACAATGAAAAGAAACCAACAATACCATTTAAAACCACCAACAACAAATACTTCTGAATAGACCTTCTTCGCATTCAGCCTAGAAATGTTGTCAATCCTCCATGTGAACCTCGATGATGGAGGATCCTCCACTGGCTGGTTCTCCACAGTACTAGCAGTTTCAGTTTGTGCTACAACTAGCGATTAGAAAAAAAAGAACATAAACACATAAAATAGATAAATAGCTTATATCTTAGCACACCAGCAATAATCGAAACCTATAATGTACTGTGACCACAATGTAAACTAAAACCAGAACTCCATTTGGCTGCCCCAAAAAAAAGGCAAATAAGTCATATTCATCTCAACAGAGTAAGCTATTGTATGTGGTAAGTTACACACGCACATACCCAAAGGGTCTCGAACCCACAATTTCAGCCTCCCTCCATCTAGCACTTATAAGAGGAGGAGAAGGTGCCAAATGAGCTCTAGCTCATTGACCAAACTTTCCAAGAAAAATCCAAAAAACACTTCCCTTGCATGGGATATTGGGGGAAAAAAAACAAAAAAAAAAACAAAAAATTGCTCACATTTGCTCACAAAAGCAATAAGGATACTCCAAAAATGCATTCTAGAATCCTAAACAACTACTTCTCACTAACTTTCCAACATTTTCTTATCATTTAACGAATTCAATCAGTTCAATAGCTCTGGAACAGATTGTGTGATACAAGACGGAGGCAAATACCAAGGGAGAAGATTTTTCCTTTTCATTCTCAAAATAGTTTACATCATTTGTTTCACCCATTTTCAATACAAGGATTTTCTTACCTCCACTAAGTCCTGAAAACCCATCAGATCTCCAAAATTTAAATTTTATCCTAAATAGAACCAAAGTTGGTGTGAAAGTTCATTTACAAACATACATATCATTAAGCATGTTCTAGTGCAAGAAATTATATGTCCAAACTTCCATAAACAGCCTCAACTTTGGATGGAACACTGGAAGCGTAAACATAACTAGCAATTCAGTATTGTTTATTGAATCAACTAAAAGATGCAACCACTTCAAAATCATATATTGTAGTATTATTCCTCACCTGTACCAGTCCTTGCATTGCAGATTGCCTGAACTGTTGCTGTGCAAGGATTTGCTGCTGCTGATGCTGAGGTAGTTGCATCAGTTTCTGCCTTGGCTGCTGCTGCTGCTGCTGTTGTTGTTGCTGCTGCAGTTGCTGAGGGGTATGTTGCTGAGGAGATGGTGTGTTCATCATGTTTGTACCTGACCTAGGAGAATTGGCATATTGTAGTGGAGATGTTGTTGTGTTATCAAAGGAAGTAGCAGTTGTGGCACTAGGAGATGCAGCTGATCTTTCAATAAGTTGTGGTGCAGAAGCCTGCTTAAAAGTTTTTGGTAATTGGACAAAACACACACCTTCAGAAAAGAAGACCCTAATTCCCATCCTACAGATGCAGAATATCAAGCCACAACAGGCTAACACAAACCCCAAACCTTTATCTACAACTTGTTAACACAAACATAGCAAGATAGGGATAAAAGCATAGCATGCCCCACTTATGCACACTAGGGTGTGTAGGATATCAGTAATCGTAAATCAAAATTAGAGGACAACCACACGAATGATGTTTAGGCTTTAACATTAGTAGGCCAGCCTCTTTAATTCACAATTTCAGGAAAAAATTAATGAATCATGTAAAACTTCACAATGTGAAACTTAAAAATAAAGTCAAGGATCATACCTGCAACAAAGTGCCCTGTCCACTGATGTTATTTGATGACACAGGGGTATTCTTTGAATACATTCCTAGAACAAATTTTTGCAAAAGCCACCAAAATAGAATTGATATTCAATCCAATGTATATATTCCAAAAATAAAAAGATCATGCTTCAACAAGTGACTGATTATTACCAGATGCATCAGCAAAACTTTGCACTCCATCACCTACAGTGATCACATCCACCAAATGCGATGGAAGTGCAGGTGTGATCTGCCTTTGGTCTCCTGGTATTCGTAATCCTACATGCATAAACCAATCATTTCTAAATGTAAACTTACAAGTATGCCTAGACCAAATACATCTTTCTGGCACAAAAACTTGAAGCTTTATTAGAGGTTATATTATTTTCAAGATACTCTACATTGCTATTAGTCAAAACCTCTGAAAATATGCTTTGGCCCACCGTCCTTAATATGCAACTGATCTTGCACCTCAATGTCCATTTTGACAAGCAGCCACACTCACCAAAACATTATTACTAAATTATGTACTAGCTCTAAATTTTAAGCAGACCAAGGAACCCTTAATTATATGCAAATGTAAAGATTATCTTAGAAAGTAAAGCCCATATTTAACGTGATGAAAGAATAATTTGCAACTTGGACTCTAGATCAACAATTAAGATCATTTCAAGCGGGTCTAGACCAACGAATCCTCAAAATGAGGACACAATTCTTTGACAGGGGATGGAATTGATCCATCAACCAACTTGTGTCTGGACAATTTGGAGAAAGACTCCGGGAACCTAAGCTATCAATTCTATATGGCACTTTAATGTGTCTCCCATTAATCATCAATCAGATAACTAAGCCAAAGGGCTGGTGCCAGAAAAGAATGTGCTTAATTAAGAACACAAAATGAGGCCCTTAAAATTCTCAATCCTTTTGTCATTGCTACAATAGCATACATCACAAAAGTAGCTTATATTTGGGGGGAGGTGAGGGGTTAAGGAAATTAAACTTATTTATATATGCACTAGAAGCAGCAATTTGTGTCAATGTTTAAGAATGTTACTAACTGCTAACAATAATAAGAAGAATTCAGACAAAACACAATAAGAGAAAATCCATCTGCAGCTACTCTAATATGCACAAAGCATCTGTGAAAGCCGTCCTTAGTGACAAGAAACATACAGTAAATCATTTCTGTCGAACTTTTTCTTTGTCATAGAGGTGGTACTATTTGACGACAAATTGCTGAAACAAATTTACAAGACTAGACTGCATGCAAAGGCCTTTCATCTCAAGATACAAGAAAGCAATTAACCAATATAAATTTAGAGCTAGATGAAAAGCAGATAATCTAAAGGGCAGTGAATGTAAAGAGACAGTTGAGAGTAATGCCTTCGCCATAATTTACAGCAGCTCGAAGTAAATTCTCTTGTTCTTGAATTTTTGCAGCCTGACCCTTATCCAAAGTTGGGGCAATTGTCAGCCCTTGACGGGTTCCAAACATATAGGCTTTACGCATGTCAGCTATCATTTTTTCTGCACTTTCACAAGCTGCTCCAATCATATCAATTCTAGCCTGTAAAATGGAGATTTCTAAATGCATAGAATTCATGAAAATAAATAAATATTGAAATTTGGATGCTCAATGAACTTTAAAAAACCTTTAACTTCTCAATTTGTGAAGATAATGGCAAGTTTTGCATCCCAAGAAGCAACTGCTCCCTCTTGGAGTTGTCCTCCACTTCCATCTCAGGCAACAGTTTTGAAGACAGCATAACTAGTAGTACTGTAATCACAGAATCCCACAAATTGATTAAAAACTTTGATAGCTATATTATGTGTTTCATTGGAAAATATTCACAAAATGTGTTCAAAGACCTAATTAGACCAAAAGCATTTAACAAAACATGCAAACAGCATTATCATATAGTTTGGAAAAGAAATAAAACATTAGGCGAAACATAATTCAAGGTAACAAAACCCAATTTAACGCAAACCCCAAAACCACAAATCCTAAGCACAGTAACACACACACATAAAAAGCACAAATGCTCAAAAGGGTATATTCCAATCAAGAAATTAAACCCAAAGTAAACAATCACAGCAACATAATGCAGCGCACACATCACAAAACCACAAAAGCTCAAAAGGGTATGCTGTAATCACCATTTCAACCAATATCGAATTCAAGTCAGGCCCAAATCTCCCATCTTTGTGCCAATTCAACACAACCCCACATCACAAACATTAAAAACAAAACAACCACAGCAAATAAATAGCAACAAAAAGAGAGACACAGAGAGAGTGTGTGTACCAGAGGGAGTGGGAAATCGAAGAGAAACATACATAGGTGTAGAGGTCAAGGGAAGCAGCCACCGCCGTGGATCCGTGCACCACAGCATGCTCTCCGGCCAGTATGACTAATACCTTACATATTGTATCAAAACCAACATTGGTCTCCACGAACTGGTTCTTCAGATCTCCATTCAGTGTAACAGGTACACCAATCACCTGTCAAATTAATAGAAGTTCTATTAATAGACTGTGGTATCATAAAAATATATCTACATTAAAATAACAAATGATGCAAGGAATAAAATTGCAACAAAAGCATTTAACAACCAACACATGTTGGGTTACCTCCATTGTCACATTTAAGAACCATATCCTTGTTGGAATATCTACCTCTAGCTAATGTCCTTATTTGACGCATTCACCTAGTTCCAATAATGTACGTTCAAACCATATTGAAAACAAAAATAATCTTATTGAAATGTGAAAAGAGGAATAATAATGGAATAAAGTGTGTTGTTTCACATTAAGCTTTCAGATACCTTTTTTGAATCTTACGCCGTCTCGTATAATGAGGAGGAGGTCTTGCATGTCCTTCGTCAGATGCCTCGGGCCCAAGATTGTGTCCATGTTTGTGCCCCCCTATCCCACACGGAGGTGCCTTTGATATGCGTTTAGGCCGACCTTCAGCCGCTGTAGGTAACCCAACAGCCTACTCAACCTGAACATGGGGTAGGTCAATGGCTGAAGAAGGGGTACTAAACGAACTATGGGAGGGTGGCTCCTACTGCATGTCAGGTGGGATACCCAGGTCAAAGGATGGAATGGGTGACAGCTGAAGAAATGACTGTGGGGTGGGTGGACGGACGTCAGACCCAGAACAAGGAAGTGGGGTGGGTGGAGGGATGGTGGGGCAAGGAGATGGATGGGGGGTGGGTGAAGGGATGGTGGGCGTAGGGGCTGGATGTGGGCTAGGTGAAGGGATGGTGGGCGTAGGAGCTGAATGTGGGTTGGGTGAAGCGATGGTGACGGTAGGGGATGAATGTGGGGTGGATGAAGGGATGGTGGGGCTGGCGGATGCATGTGGGGTGGATGCAGAGGGATCGGGGGTAGGGACAAGCTGAGGGGTAGCAACAGGCGGACGAGATTGACATCCGGCCGGAGCTGTGCTCGTGCTTGGGCCGGTAGGCATAGCTGCCTCCTCAATCGGGGCCTCAGGGATAGGAGGTTGGACACGTGTCATCGCCTGCACTGCCGTCAGCACCTCAGTAATGTTGTTGTGGTCCTCCGTGCCTGCTAGGTGACGCCTCAACAAACGGACGTATCCTTCAATTTGCACATGGAAAAACCACATATTAGTAATGCAATACGAAATCAACAATGCCAATTGATAAAAAAAATAAATGTTGGTTCTGCTACTAATAATTGCAAATTAAAGGGAGATGAAGTGCTAAGCAAAAAATGTAGTAACAAACAGCATGCTCTCTAAACAGTGGTTTCATGGTAAGAAATACGGTAACATGTAGAAGACATTGAGAAGTTACCAGCAGAGTCACTACAGCACCAGGCCTATCAATGAACCTCCGAGTCACCCTTTTGAACCAGTCGTGGTACTCGTGCTCTGGAGGCATATCACCAAGCACTGCTTCACAATGCCGATACAAGCGATTACCCCACTCAAGGATATGCACAGCATGTTTCTGCATCCAATTAACACCGATCTTCCCCCTCAAATCAATGCCATGAAGCACTATGTCAGTGTTAACATTGCGGGGAATTTCTTGGATCATCCCGAATTGACGAACAACACGATCCGGTGTATGTTTCTCTACTAGGTGGAAACATACAAGCGGCACTGTTGCTGTCCATACGGCCCTCCCTGCAACAAACCACGGCGGGAGGTCGTCAAAATGAGCTTCATATGGCTACCACACCACCTACAGTAGCCAAAAAAGAAGTACACAACACAGTAGGGAACAATGTTTATATTTCAAAGTTCATGAAACCTATATGGACGTTCGTAAAAGCGTAAAATAAGGCATTTTCATACCTGGTCTGGCAACATGGAAGCTAGTTGCTCGCGATACCTGTCCCTGAAGATGTGGGCGGGCCTATTTTTCTTGTTTGGGACCCACAACCACCTACAATGAAGAAGAAGGGATCAATAAGTACTGAGATAATCTTAAAACTATAATGTAATCACATATATTAAATATCAATATAATACTAAAAGCTGAAACGTATCAATTAATGTTATTTGGATGTTAAAATTAAGATATTAAACTAATTAATAATATCAATATCAATATGAAACTAAGATAATGTTAAAACTAAGATAATGTAATCACATATAACTACTGAGATAATCTTAAAGATATTAAACTAATTAATAATATCACTAGAATAAGAAACGGCCCTTTTAAAAGACAAAGCACAAACCAGCTATATTGAGAGTCACAAAATTATAGTAGATTAACATAATCATATACATTCAACCTCGGTTTAAAATTTTGTTACGTTGACATAAAAAATTGCTAGAAGCCTTTAAAATCAATAAATAAAATCAAGTTACATGATTGTGGGGTTGGTAATGATCTTGGGATAGTATGTTATAGCAGTATGAGGTAGAGACTTACTTCAGGGATAGTGGACCACGTACTGGAGGACCATAAGCACCCACTGGCAGGCCACGCTCAACTGTCGGGCACAAATAGGGGAATCTGGCCCATGCCCAGTACTGGAGCAACAGTAAGCACCCACCAATCTGACTGGTGTCCTCGCTTGCCCTACATAGCTCTCGATACAACCATGCAAGGCAAGCACTTCCCCAACTGTACCTCCGTGGGTTGTAAAGGTCTTCCAACTGCTGCACCCACATTAGATGCACTCTATCACCGGATTTGTCCATGAATATTGTGTCCCCCAATAGCGCTAAGATGTAGCATCGTGCGTACTTATGCAGCTGATCCTCTTCAGCATCAAGCAGCAATGGGTTAGCAACTTCCTCCAAAAGCCGGTTGATGAGAATCCTCTGCCCATCAAGTTGCTTATGGTTGTTTTGAGTTACAGGTCGAAAGCCAAGGAAGTCCCAGCACACATCCACCTAAGTTTTTTGTGTGCTCCCTGTTATAGCGTCACCATCAACAGGAAGCCCGAGAAGAACCTCCACATCCTGCAATGTGATGGTGACCTCACCATGTGGCATGTGAAATGTGTGAGTCTCGGGCCGCCATCGCTCCACTAAGGCCGTTATCAGGCCATTGTCAATCTCTCTACCCGGGACCCAGAGGAGTCCCTCCAAACCAACTGTGTTGATGATGTTCCTCACTCGGTCGTCCACCATTAGAGGTTGCTTGGAGAACTCTGAACTACGGCTACGGCAGGTAATGGACCCTGGATCCTGCACATAACAAAACCATGGATTAATATATGACAACAAATACGTGTACATTGTATGGATTAAATGCATGTGCACAAGGGTATATTTAGTTGAGTGTTTTACCCGCCCATTCCAAATAGCTTCGGACCGATGCTTCGCCTGCTGTGACAACACCGAGTCGTCAATGGGTCCAGGCTGTGTATAATCAATTCGTCCAGCATTTGCAACAACCATACTGAAGAAGAATGATAAGCAGTTAGTTTCAGAATTGAACACACAATATGCTTAAATATATAGGTATGAGTTAGAGCAACTAAAGCTAGTTTGTACAATGAAACGAGTAAAAGATGAAAGACTGAACCATCGTACTAGTTATTTCTTTGAGTGCATCAACTAAACAACATCCACAATCGAATAAACATAACATGTCAAATCAGTGTTGTACAACTGCACTAATGTAAAACAATGGCAATTCAAATTAATTCCCTATTTTGGCTACATCAACTTTAAAATTTACATTAAAAAGCACCAAGGAAGATATTTATCTTCTCACTTAAGTAATACAATTTTTGCTGCCTAATTTTAGATTGGAAACACAGTTAGCTTAACCTTGTCCAGTAGTTCTAAATACCCAAGACTTGAAGAGAAATAAGAGGAACATCAAGGACATTTCTACCATTCTACACTTAAGTTTAATTTCCCATTTTGTTTATAACTTTCTCTTTTTCTTTTTCTTTTTCTTTTTCCTTGAAGGCTTGAAGGGAAACATCAGCTCATAATCAAATAGAAACTAGAGCATGGAGATTGATTAGAACTCCCAAATGATAACAAATTTAGACTTTTATCAACCAAATTTCATGAATTAATTCCTACAATTCTCCAAATCACTTCTTCCATACAGAACATTGTGGAGGAAAATATGAAAAGTAATAACTCAATATGACTTATAAAAACCACTACAATTGGGTTTTCAAAGTAGATTACTCCAACAGGAGGAATTCACAAGGGAGTACTCACATACTGAAGATATCATACCACAAACAACAACAACTTAAAATACCAATTTATAGCAAGTGGAGTACACAGTTTTTTTTTATTTTGCTGGATATGTAGTTAATTAAGTAATCAGTACAACAACCATTAAAAACTAATGGTAAAACAAGAATATTTTACCTCTATTACAAATTCAGTACAGAAAAAAAAAAAAAAAAAAAAAAAAAAAAAAAAAAAAAAAGAACTAATTACATTGCAAAATGCATAAGGGACTCACCTTTTTTTCTTCTTTTTCTTTCAGATAGTGGAGACTGAGTTACAGCAGAGGGCGAGTGAGAGAGTAGAGAGGGTGACAGGGACGTGCGACAGTGGGTCGGTGAGCGAGAGAGTGAGAGGGTGACTGAGCGGTGAGGCTGAGAGGGTGAGTGGGTTGGGGCCGGCGTCGGCGACGGTGACGCTGAGAGAGTGAGAGAAGGAGAGGGTGAGTGAGAGTGGGTCGGTGAGGCTGAGACTGAGAGAGGGGTTTGAGAGAGAGAGAGGTCAGACCGGTGAGGCTGAGAGGGTCAGTGGGTGAGTGGGTCGGCGTCGGCGACGGTGACGGTAACGCTGAGAGAGTGAGAGAAGGAGAGGGTGAGTGAGAGTGGGTCGGAGACTGAGAGAGGGGTTTGATTGATGAGGGAGAGTGAGATTGGAGAGAGCGTTAAATTCAAAAAATGCCTATTAGAAATCGAGTGCCTGAGACTCGATTTCCATGTCTAGTCCACGTCGAAATCGAGTCTTAGACACTCGATTTTCACGTGTACTCCAACGTCTTTTTTGCCATGTCAAAGTACGTAAACCGAGCCTCAAAGGCTCGATTTAGAGGCCCAAAATCGAGCCTCTGAGGCTCGAGTTGCTAGAATCCCAATATCTTTCCAAACCGGGCCAACTAACTGAATAGTTAGATGTTTATGGGTAATTACCCATTTTCGCCTGGAAACTGACTATCAATATTTTATGGCTCCCGTAACATTCTTGAAATGTTTATTTTGCTTCATAAACACTTCGTTAACATGATCTTCTACACCAAAAAAACAAAGGATGAGAAGTTGGTTTGAGTTGGATCAATGGACTGTCTCCAACCTAACAACTGAAAGTTTGGGTCAAAGATGGCCGTGAGTCCATAACAATATGGCGATATGTCATTTGGGTAAAGGAAAAAAATTTCCCCCCAAATGAGCTAGCTTTTACTCTTTCGTCACATATTTAATATAAAAGATACTAAAAACTATATATTTTTTAATAAATACTATACAAATAAGGTATGGAAACTACAGTACCTAAACAGTGTCACAGACACTGTGTAAAACAGATGACTGACTGGAAGAGGGGTGAAAAGAAAGATAAACATGGACAATTGGACATTAGCTACCTCCTCTCTCTCTCTCTCTCTTCTTTTGGGTTATGAGTCATGACATTCACCATAAGGTGCATAACACAGTAAATGGGCCTAAGAATACTGTTACAGCCCTGGCCTATTAACTCTCCCACGGTCTCAAATGGGCTTCAGCTAGACCTAATCTTTCGTGCAAATTCACCAACCTTTTTACATTAGAAAAAATGGAATTTTATTTGAACCAAATATTAACCTCATTTTAGCACTAAGAAAATAAATTTTCATTTTCCCATGTATAATTTGTACACGAACAATTGAACACTATAATGTAGAGACATATGGTGCGCGTTTGGCACATATTATAATAAGCTTTAGAGTCCAGACATATGGTGCATGTTTGACACATATTATAATCTAGCTTTTTATTTTTATTTTTATTTTTTTTAACTTTGGAAAAAAGTTAACATATGCCTTATAAGTATTAATTTTAGAAACTAATTTTAGAAACTTTGATGGGAAAGGAAAAAAAGTAACTGATTTTTTGGCAGCTTTTTATATTTTCCATGAAAATTATATCAAAACTTTTCTAAAAATTAAAATAGTCAATTAACAAATATTTTAAGGGCACTCATTAACTGGACCCTTTAACTTTTATGTATAATTTTTTAAAATTTCTTTTTTTTTTCTTACTTTTTAAAAATATAAGTATACTTTAACTCACTTTTAACAAAAAAAATAATAATAATATTCAAGAAAAAACTAAATAAACTATTTCTAATAGGATAAGTGGGATTTTATAAAAACTAATATATATATATTTATATTTTTTTTTTTCCTGGTTCTGAGATTGCAGGTTTTAAGTTTTAAAAACTCTCTCGTACATGGGGCTGAGATTGTTCTTGTTCACTTGTTTGGACCTGCCGTCTCTTCTTTTTTTTGGTGGAACTTTTTCCTTATTCTGTTCCAACTTCCAACTTTCCAAGTCTAATCTAATCAGTGGCCTAGTGAGCAATGATTTTGCCAAGTTATGAGCCTACCTAGGCTCCATTTTATCGAGATTAGGGTAGTTAGCCCTTCTTTACGGTCGGTCTTTTCGTTTTGGGTACCTGTTCCCCACAGTAGCAGTCTGTGTCATAATTCATAACTCATTACTAACAAAATAAGTAAAAAACTTTTTTCTCCCAAAATAAAAAATAAAAAATAAAAAGAAAGAAACTGATATAAAATCATAGAACACATTCCATCACCCACGTTACTTTTGTTGTTTGGTTTGGTTTTGTTTTGTTCTGGCTTCTAGTTTCTTTTTTCCCTAGCCTTGCATTCAATCCTATTTAAGGAATAGTTCAAAATATGAAATATCATTTACATGAATCACATCCCTTCATTTATTCTTTCCTGTTTGTTTTTGTTTTTTTTTTTAATAGTAATTGAGAGTACATGACTTAAGAATGCATTTGGACGTATTTTGTTAGTTGTTTATTTACTAAAAAAACTATTACAGTCAAAAATTCTGTAACTCAATTTGTCAATACATCCTATTATTTAGAGTTTGAATTTCCCGTTTCATGCTATAATCATAACGCGTTGGGCTTGTCAAACTAACACAATCATAAACTTGTTGCTTAGGTACAGAACTTCAACTTATCATTTTGTTTTGGCTTCATTTACGTCTCCAAAGTTCAAACTTGAAAGTCCATGCAGCAAATCATCCAACCTGGCTTGGACCATTTTGAATAGAATGTTGTTCCCTATACCCTATTGTGGGTCACTTATGTTTTAGATTAATTTGGATTTGACACCAATGTTACTCCCTCTATGCTATACAGTTCCATGTGCAACTACGTATGGTGCATAGTACTTCCGTAAAGTCCTTTGATGCTTTGGACTTCTAATATGAGCTGTAAATGGGTCCATTACGTACCTATTTCTTCCTGATATACAACACAGTTTGAACATAATATACAATGTTGATGCTCTCAAAATCTTAATGCATGTGTGATGTGTGGCCCAAAATTGTTACATTTAAAGTTCACCAATCCTGGTCCAGCCCACAGTACTATCCCACCGTTTCTGATTCCACGACCTAATACTACATAATTTTTAGTTGATTGGTAGTGAAGCATTTGTTCCACGAAATAATTGGAACTTGGTTTAGTGACGGTGTCAATTTTTTCTTGGTGTAGATCGAAACTGATCAAAACATGTTTGTGTTGGGTTTTCAATTTATTTTTCTATGTAAGATCTCTTTCTATAAGAATCATATCCACGTGATGAGGTCAGTTATATTATATAATGGATCTGGTTAATGTAAAAAAAATTTGTTCATTTTTTCATTTTCTTATAAGAAGTTTCATAAAATAATTTACTATGTATACTTTAAACATACACCATATTTAAGGTATACATTAATAAAACCCTTATATAATATGTGCTATAACATCCATTATTATATTCATTGTTGCCTCCCCTTTTACATGTAAACGGTGAGGCAACAATTAAAGTTTCCAAATGGTCCTCTTTTATGAAGTGGGGAAAGAAAATGAAAGGGAAATAGATTTAGGTTTTGGTTGAAATAGTAAGCAGCTAGCCTAGCTAACATTTTCAGTTTTCAAGTCCCTTTTCTTTATTCTTTTTTCTTGCTAAATAATATTTCTATAGTCCTTAATCCTTACCTGTCTTTACATTAGGTTTTGGGCAAAGGTAACATGGCTTTCCATGTGCTTTTCTGGGGTCTTGAAAGGTCATTTCCTACCCTATAAATTTCCTATGTTTTTTAGCTTCTTGTATTTGGAAGTCATGGCCTTTCGGTGCAAGCAGTAGTTGTGGACCAACCTTCATATTTTTTATATTTTTCTCTGTTCTTTTTTTTTTAATTTTTTTTTCCATTGGGTAAAATTTCTATGTTCTATAATTTTATCCTTCATTAACCAACCAATCTCATTCATGGAACATGATGCTTATAATTATAGAGCTTGACCCGGTTCAGTTATTGACTTTGAGTTCACAATCAAATCTTTAATTATGAATTTTGTAATCTTAACTATTAATCTAACTTAATTAGCAGAGTCAAAGTAATTTTCCAGAGAATAGAAACTACAAGAAGTGATGGTCCAGTTAGATGGTGAAGTTCTGAGTGTGAAATATAAATTTTAAATGGGACACTTTTTCTTAATTTATTGGTTATTAATGTTTTAAAAACAGAATCTTCTTTTTTGAATTTAAAAAAAAAAATTAAACCCTTTAAAGAATTCAAAAAATAAGAGTTTTTAGCTTTTTAAGGTTTAAAGTCAGACCAAAACTCCTTCCAAGGCGAAACGGTGATGAAATTTTAATTAATTGATAATTGATTACAATACAAATAGCTTAAATAGTTTAGGTTCTTTCTACATGTTAGGGTTTTGACGTCTTGTTAACAGTTGTTTTTAGAGTACTTTTTAATGAATTATTTTTAAAAAATTAATATCATTTTAATAGAAACTATAAAAATTTATATAAAAAAAGTCAATTATTTTTTTTATTTTTTCATAATTTAAAAGAAAAAAAAAATATTCCCTTAACCGCGGCTTTCAATTAATCCCAATTCCATTTCCATCCCTGCAATGTGGGACCATTCTTGAACGTGCATGTAATAAATACCCGTAGGTCTCTATTCTATGTATATAAATACACGTACTACCACCGGACCGTTTTATAATTAAAAACAGAGAAGCCGAACGAACAGTACAAGCAGGACAGGCCGTATTTTACGTTAAGCATTAAACGTTAGAGAGGACTTTCTCTTGGTCTAAAGACACAATAATTACAAGGCAACATAAAATGTTACAACTTGTACTATAGTTATCTTATATTTATGTAATAGATTGTGAATGGTAAAAAAAATAAATAATAATTTTATATGAAAGTAATAAATAATTAGCCACAGTCTAATAATATGTAGAATAGTTATGCAAAAAATTATAGCATTTTATGTGTTACTAAAATTATTAAAAACATGTTGAATGAGTCTTAGTCTGCTCCTGAAGACTGCAGTCTATTAAAGACACCAGTGAAACTGAAAACTGAAAACTGGATACAGCTGAAAACTGAAAACTGAAAAACACTGTAGCGAAATAATTTTTAAATGTGTGAATAGTATCGTGGGACCCACTTTTAATGAAAAAGTTGTTGAAAAGTGAAATTTGTGGGTCCGTGAACAGTACACGATGTGTTGTGATTGGTCCAAAAATATTTGAAAAGTCAAAGTTTGCGGCTACTGTTCATTGAACAGTGCATGAACAGTAGCCGCACCCCTCAAAACGCTCAAAAACGCGTGAGAAAAAAAAAAAAAAAAAAAAAAAAGTTAAACGCAGACGCAGACTTTTCATCCCAATCCAAACGCAACCTTAGTGTGTGTTTGTTCTTGAGTTTTGCTTTTGCGTTTTGCGTTTTGCTTTTTTTTTTTTTTTCACACGCGTTTCAGGGGACAGGAGTACTGTTCAGTACTGTTTGGCCCTTTTTTTTTACATTTCTGTCAATCAGTGGGCCTGTGTACTATTTATGGACCCACAAATTTCATTTTTTATCAATTTTTTCATTAAAAATGGGTCCCACAGCACTATTCACACATTTAAAAATTATTTTGCTACAGTGTTTTCAGTTTTCAGTTTTCAGTTTCAGCAAAATAAGTTCTATCCAAACACACCCTTAATTTCGAAATTGGTTTCAGATTATTAACTGTGTTCATATTTGGGGTTCAAGTGTCACGGCTAGCTACGAACAAGAAGAGCACATGCACATGCAGGTCTACTTTAATGTAAAGTCAAATATTTTGATAGGTATTCATTTATATAGGGAACACATCTCCATCACAAAATCTTTTTCGTCTTTCTTATAATCTTATTAATCTTGTTATTTTGATATAAATAAATAAATAAATAAATATATATATATATATATATATATATATATATATGATGAGGATAAAAACACTGGCAAGGGTGACGGCACGTGCCTGCCAAGGGTGACGGCACGTACCTGACAAAGGCGACGGTGCAGACCTGGTAAGTGAAGATGCCGACTTAACAAGGATGACGAAATGGTCTTGCCGTCAGCATACCTTCTAGGCTGACGGTGATGTAAGGCAGAAGAACTCCACATAGGGCCGAACTTCCTGAAGCTTACGGAGTGAGCATAGACTGACGGGATAACATAAACTGACGGTGTCAGTCTATGAAGTTTCCATCTCGCACGTATAAGTAAATAACTTGCTCCCCACGTTTCATGGAACCTAAAGACTCCTATATGGAAAGAATCCCGTAAAATACGCCCAAGGAGACTCCTACAAGGAAAAGACTTCTACTCCAAGGAAAAGAGGGTCAGCCCTCTCTACTATAAAAACCCAAGCACCCTCACAAACCGAGGTACGCGTAATTTACCCTCTCTAGCACTCTAGAGCAGTGAGAATAATTCTAATTTGACCTTCGGAGGGTACTTGGCCGGTACCACACCGGTACTCCCCGCTAGGTTATTCTTTTTCATTGTGCAGGTGCCATTAGTAATCGTACGAGGAACGTGTGACTCATTGGTGGTATTGTTTTCGGTATCATCAGTTGGCGCCGTCTGTGGGAAACGCTTTAGCACGTTCTCGCTTTCAAGACAAGAGAGTTACATGGTACTCACTCGCTCAATGGCGACCAACAACGACATTCAAGAAGAAGAAGCTCCTACAACCGCGCTTGAAAGACAGGTGAGGACGCTCGCCGCCGCCGTGGAGCGCCTCACAAAGCAAAATCACGACCTAGAAGAGCAACTGAGACAAAAGAATGCAGCTCCCAACAACCAAGGAGCAGAGCAAGAAGGAACCAGCGCTGACAGGAGAAACCAGGAAGGACCCCAGGCCAGCAACGCCCCGAGCAAACCTGAACGACAGAACACGAGCATCCCCTCCCTCGCGGAAACCACTCCGCCCCTCGTTCTCGCGGAGATGCAAGCCATGAAGGAACAAATGGAGGTTATGATGAATGCTCTCAAGGGACGGGTATCAAGCGACCTTGACGACCTCGTCAACAGAACGGACTCGCCGTTCACCACTACCGTCAACTCCTACCCGTTGCCAAGTAAGTTCCGCATGCCGCAGATAGACAGTTATGACGGGGTCAAGGACCCACTGGACCACCTGGAGACCTTCAAAACCCTAATGCACCTTCAAGGAGTAGCGGACGCCATCATGTGTAGGGCCTTCCCTACAACGCTAAAGGGCGCGGCAAGAATTTGGTTCAGTCGACTGACCCCAAACTCCATCAGCACCTTCAAGGAACTCAGCGCTCAGTTTACCGCACACTTTATTGGAGGCCATCGGTACAAGAAGTCTACGGCTTGCTTGATGAGTATGAAGCAGCGAGAAGACGAAACTCTAAGAGCCTACATCTCCCGTTTCAATAAAGAGGCGCTCTCAATCGACGAAGCGGACGACAAGATACTTGTCGCGGCATTTACAAATGGTTTAAAGAAGGGCAAGTTTTTGTTTTCCATATACAAAAACGACCCAAAAACCATGTCAGAAGTACTTTATCGTGCCACAAAGTATATGAACGCTGAAGATGCACTCTTAGCTCGAGAAGAGAGGCCTAGAAAAAGAGAACGGCAGGAAGACGGTCGGCAGGACCAAAGCCGAAAGAAGGCAAGAACCGCGGACCGAAGGGACGAAAGACGCCCTAAGCCCCCGGGGGGAAGGTTCACAAGCTTCACTCCGCTAACAGCCCCGATAGATCAAGTCCTTATGCAGATCAAGGACGAGGAACCGCTGACGTTCCCAGGGAAGCTGAAGAGTGACCCCAACAAACGTTCACGAGATAAGTACTGCCGATTCCACCGCGACCACGGCCACGACACAGCAGATTGCTATGACCTCAAGCAGCAGATTGAAGCCCTTATTAGACAAGGAAAGCTGCAGAGATTCGTTAGCAAGGAGAGGGCGGATCCCCCCGCACAAGACCAGCACCCCCGACGGGACAATGAGCGACCAAGACCCCCAATTGGGGATATAAGGATGATCGTAGGAGGGATAACCGCTGCCGGGTCATCCAAGAAGGCCCGTAAGACCTATCTCCGGCTGATACAGAATGTTCAACTGACGGGAGCCGTGCCGAAGATAGCAAGAAGAGAAGGTCCCGTGATCGGATTCTCAGAAGAAGACGCACGACGCCTTCACCATCCACATGACGACGCACTCGTCGTCAGCTTGCGTGTAGGAGATTACAATATGCACCGGGTGCTCGTCGACAACGGCAGTTCAGCAGATATCTTATACTACACCGCGTTCCAGCAGATGAGGATCGACAGGGGGCGGCTGATCCCAACAAATGCCCCGCTTGTCGGCTTCGGCGGGAGCCGAGTATTCCCACTGGGCGCAGTCACCTTATCCGTAGTTGTGGGTGATTACCCCCAACAGATAGCCAGGGACGTGACATTCTTGGTTGTTGATTGCTCCTCAGCCTACAACGCTATCCTCGGGCGACCCACGCTCAACTCATGGAAGGCGATAACCTCCACCTACCACCTGATGATTAAGTTCCCAACTGACTACGGAGTAGGGGAGTTGCGCGGGAATCAGATGGCCGCGCGCGAATGTTACATAGCCATGGTGGAGATGGAGGATCAGGTTCAGACTTTAAGTATAGAAGAGCACCGGACGGTAACGGAGCCGGTTGAGAAGCTGGAAGAAATACCCCTTGACAGTTCCGATCCTGGCCGAACGACCAGAATTGGAACACTCGCTAACACCACGACCCGTCAAGAGCTCATAACATTCCTTAGGCAAAATCAAGACGTATTCGCATGGGGTCATGAAGATATGCCAGGAATAGATCCTTCAATCATGGTGCATAAGCTGAATGTGTCGCCCGCCTTTTTACCCGTCAGACAAAAAAAGAAGGTGTTTGCCCCGGAGCGGGACCGAGCCATAGCAGAAGAAGTCAGAAAGCTACGGGATGCAAACTTCATCAGGGAAGTGTACTATCCCGACTGGTTAGCAAATGTAGTGATGGTGAAGAAAGCGAGCGGAAAATGGCGAATGTGTGTGGACTTCACCGACCTTAACAAGGCCTGCCCCAAGGACAGCTACCCCCTTCCCAGGGTCGATGTCCTAGTAGACTCTACGGCCCGACATCAGTTGCTGAGCTTCATGGACGCTTTCTCAGGATACAACCAAATCCGGATGCACGAGGCCGACCAGGAGAAAACGTCGTTCGTGACCAGCCAAGGCCTATTCTGCTACAAGGTCATGCCCTTCGGCCTGAAGAACGCGGGCGCAACATACCAAAGGCTCATGAACAAAATGTTCGCGCAACAAATTGGGAGGAATGTCCAGGTCTACGTAGACGACATGCTAGTCAAAAGCCGAAGGGAGGAAGATCATCTAGGAGATCTCAAAGAAACATTCGACACCCTTCGCTCTTACAACATGAAACTCAATCCGGGGAAATGTGCCTTTGGAGTGACGGCAGGGAAATTCTTGGGATTCATGGTGTCTCAAAGAGGGATCGAGGCAAACCCGGACAAGATCCGGGCCATTATGGATATGGCACCACCAAGAAACGTGAAGGAGGTGCAAAGCCTCAATGGAAAGATAGCGGCACTGAATAGGTTCGTGTCAAGGGCGACGGACAAGTGCTTGCCCTTCTTCCGAACATTGAAGAAATCCTTCGAGTGGACTGACGAGTGCCAACAAGCGTTCGAAAGATTGAAGGCTTACCTCTCCTCCCCACCACTGCTAAGCCCGTCGCAGCCAGGAGAGGAACTTTTCCTCTATCTAGCCGTCTCCCCCGCAGCCGTTAGCGCGGCCTTGGTCAGAGAGGAAGAGAAGGTGCAGAAACCCGTGTACTACGCAAGCCGAGCGCTTCACGGTGCCGAAGAGAGATACCCGCCCATGGAGAAACTTGCCTTCGCATTGATTACGGCGGCCCGTAAGCTCAAGCCATACTTCCAAGCTCATACTATAAACGTCCTAACGGACAAGCCCTTACGACGGGCGATGAGCAGCCCTGAGACGGCGGGACGATTAGCACTCTGGGCCATAGAACTAAGCGAATTTGACATTCAATATCGCCCGCGGACCGCCATCAAGGGACAGATCGTCGCCGACTTTATAGCTGAGTTCACCCATGACGAGGACCAGGGGGCAGCAGAGTCCCCTCAATGGAGCATACATACGGACGGATCATCCAACAGGCAAGCCGCAGGGGCCGGCATTGTGTTACTATCACCTGAAGGAGACACCATTGAATGTATGGTCTGTCTAAACTTTCCCGCCACCAATAATGAATCAGAATATGAGGCACTAATAGCAGGACTCGACCTCGCCAAAGCAGCAGGAGCCGCAAGGGTAGTCGTCTACTGCGATTCACAGGTCATCACCAACCAGATAAATGGAGACTACGAGTGCAAGAGCGAAAAGATGAAGAAGTACTTTGACGAAGTAAGGACAAGAGTGGGCGACCTAGAAGCCAAAATCATCCAGATTCCCAGAGAGGAAAACGAGCGAGCGGATCGTCTCGCGAAGGCCGCCTCAGCAGAACGAATGATCGTCCCGGGTAATGTACTCTCCTTTGTACAGCTTTCCCCGCTAATAGATCTCAGCAATATGCAGGAAATATGCTCCGACAGCGGCTGGGCAGCGCCGTTGGTTTCGTACCTAAAAAACGGGGTCTTACCGGACGAGAAGGAAGCCGCAAGGAAACTTAAAGTCCGGGCGGCAAGGTTCGTCCTGATAAAAGACATCCTATACAAGAGAGGTTTCTCCCGACCGTATCTGAGATGCTTGGGTGCGGAAGAGGCGGACTACGTCATGAGAGAAGTACATGAAGGAATCTGCGGAAACCACTCAGGGTCCAGATCATTGGTACACAAGCTTGTACGAGCAGGGTATTATTGGCCCACCATGCAGAAGGACGCCGAAGCCTATGTCAGGGCCTGCGACAAATGCCAACGGTTCAGCAATATCATTAGACAACCAACCGAAGAGCTGACCCCAATGACAGCCCCATGGCCGTTCGCACAATGGGGATTAGACATTATGGGACCATTCCCTACAGCTATGCGGCAGCTGAAATTCCTGGTAGTAGGCATCGACTATTTCACGAAATGGGTGGAAGCTGAAGCATTAGCCACGATTACGGAGAAAAACGTTCGGAGCTTCGTCTGGAGATGCATCGTATGCAGGTTTGGCATTCCTAGAGTTTTTGTCTCGGATAACGGGAGACAGTTCGACAACGACCAGTTCCGGGATTTTTGCTCACAGTTGGGAATAAGGAACCATTACTCCTCCCCCGCCCACCCTCAAGCTAATGGCCAAGTCGAAGTCACAAACCGATCCTTGCTCAAGATCATCAAGACTCGGCTCGAGGGGGCAAAGGGTATATGGCCCGAAGAATTGCCAAGTGTACTATGGGCATACAGGACGACGGCAAGAACACCAACAGGAGAGACACCGTTCCGCCTGACGTACGGAAGCGAAGCAGTCATCCCGGCAGAAGTCGGACTCGCAAGCTATAGGGTACACAACCATGATGAGGACAAAAACGATGAAGCTATGCGACTACAGCTCGACCTAGTGGATGAGATCAGGGCAGCAGCAGAACAAAGGCTCGCTAGGTACCAGGATCGCATGGCCAAATACTACAACTCTCGGGTCCGACACAGAGACTTCCAAGTCGGAGACCTTGTTCTTAGGAAGGTCATGGGCGCCGCTAGAGACCCTACCCAAGGGAAACTCGGCCCCAATTGGGAAGGTCCTTACCGAATCTCGTCGTGGCAGAGAAAAGGTACTTACCACCTTGAAACATTGGAGGGACAGAAGCTACCACATCCATGGAACACCGAGCACCTACGGAAGTACTACCAATAGGAGCAGCAGCATGAAGACCAACCCCTTTTATATTTTTTCAGCAAATTATAGTTTAACTCCTCAGATTTATCGTTTGCTTTAGTTTTTTCGACAATACTTTTTTTTAGCCCAAGGGTCAGGGTTTGGTTTTAATTACTTTTATTTAAATGCATGGCAATAAGAGGAGTTTTATTCAGAAATCATTGAAGTATATTTTTCCTCCGACGGTCCACTAAGTTTACGACCCAAGAACGACTAAGTCCATAACTCGCGGGCTAAGGAAAAGCCTGACGGACTAATGAAAGATGTTAAGGCATCGAGGCTAAAAAGCCAAAGAAAACAATGGTCCGAGAAGGCTAAAGCTAAAAGCTGACGGTCCAATAGATAGAGTTATCATATGGATCGAGCCTTCAAAACCGACGGACCAACGGAGATGTCAAAAGACATCAAGGCCAAGGCCAAGAAACTGACGGCCCAAAAAAGGCTAAAAGCCAAAAGGCTGACGGTTTAATGAGATGGAATAACCATCGTAGAAACAGTCCTCAAAACTGACGGACCAAAAAGATGTCAAATGACATCAAGGCCAAGGCCAAAAAACTGACGGCCCGAAAAGGCCAACAGCCAAAGGGCTGACGGTCCAACAAGATGGAATAACCGTCGTAGACAAGGTCCTCGAAAATGACGGACCAATAAAGAGTTGACATACAAACTGACGGTCGTAAAGCTGACGGGAATTTCCAACAATTTCGTCTAAAATAAATAGATAGAAGCAACGGAAATGAAATACGTGCAATTATACAAACGACAAGGGCACTTGAACATTACAATTGTTTAAAACTACAATTGTATTACAACCGTTTAAAACTAAAAATAGCAACTGTTTTTCAGAAAATTTGAAAAAAGAAAAAAAAGAACAAACTGCCTAAGTACATAGCTATAATTAAGCAGCAGGAGGGTTGCCGTCAGCAGGACGGTCCTCAACGTCCACGATAACCGCCGGAGAATCAGGAGCTGTAGGGTTGACGGCAGGCTGGGCCAGGACGACGCTGCTGTCATGCTCCGGAGTAGGTTCGGGCTGAAGAGAGACGTCGTCTCCATCGTCCATTGTAATCCCAGACAAGTCCAGATCCGGGAAGGCCGACGCGACCTGTCGAAGGCAGTCATCAAACCCAGTGCCGTAATACTGACCACATGAGTCGATAAAAGACTGCGACGTTTTGAAATCTCTGATCGCGTTAGCCCCCGCCGTCTGTAGCTTCTCCTCCAGAACCGTCACCTCTCCTTGGAGCTTGACGTTCTCACCACTGGCCTCCGTCAGCTTAGTATTAACATCTTTCAGTTCCTGGTTAAGGACACGGACGGCTTCCTTGTACTGAGCCTGCTGATTCAACAAGTTCTTGTTGTGGCTGCGAACTCGACTGACGACCCCCTCCTTCGCCTCGCAACGGTCACGAAGGGCTTTGACACGAACCAAAGCCTAAAAAAGCGTATCCGTCAGATGAAAAATACATCAAAACAAGATATGGCATGTTCAAACCGAAAACGTGAGAAACTTACCCTGGAGAGATCAAAGAGGGCCGACGCCCCTAAATCTTCCGTCCCTACTTGATCACAGGGCTCCATGTCCGTCGGTTTGATAAGAGATTCAACCTCCCCGACGGCGTATTCCTTGTGGGTTAGGAGACGGCACGGGCCCTCGTTGACGGGACCAGTGGAAGTCATCACCCCCTTTCCCGCGCCGTGGCCAGACGTCGGAGGGGACTTCTCCTTCAATGGCTCGACTGACGGAGTGACGGCAATCTTTTTGGCTGGACGGCCATCACTCCCGTCAGGTTTCCTCTTCGCCACCTTGGCGACGGCCACGGGGGTTGACGAGGCTTCCCCCCCTGCTTCCTTGGCCCTCCTCTCTTCTTTCTGACGAGCTGCAGCGGCCCGTATCCTTTGTTTCGCGGATTCCATCTCTACAAAACAAAGAAAGACTAATAAGGGAAAGTGACGGAAATAATTAAACTGACGGGGGTTGAAGTCTACTTACGCCGGCGCGCAAACTCCTCCAACCTACGAGCTTCCGCTGACGGATCTGGGCCCCCACAGTATAAGTGGAGGGTGTCAAGGGTGATCAAATCCCGGCACTTACGGTCTTCCAAAGGGATCTCTAGAATCCGTTGGATGAACCCCTCCTGCTCGTCAGTTATCTGCGGACGGATATAAGCTGAAAAAGAAAAAATAACAAGTGTTACGACCGTCACCTAAAAAAACACACACGAGCCTCATGAGTGACGGGATTGACCTGAATCTTTGACAAAGGCCCATGTATTGTCAAAATAACCACTGGGCATCGTCACCCACTCCTCCTGACGGCAGACCCAGTCCGTCCCCTCAACAAAGAAATACCTACTCTTCCAATTTCTATTCGAGTCAGGCATATCTGACACTAACCGTAGCCCTTTTTCTCGGGCGTTAAAGTGATACGTCCCCTTGGACGAGGCAATATGGTGAGGTCTATAACAATAAAAGAACTCTCCTAGTGTAAGCTGACGGTGTCCTCCGCTAAGACTGCCCCATAGGATTTCGGCTCCTATAAAAGTCCTCCAGGCATTTGGGGCAACTTGGGTGACGGATATTCCAAGGAAATCAGCTAGTTGACGGTGCAACGACGTCAACGGTAACCTCAGGCCCGCAGCAAACATGGCGTCATACATACCGACGTCAGCTGTCCGCCCGGAGTAACACCTCTCACCCTCTCTAGGGAGACGGATGGGAATGTGGTCTGGGATCTGATAACGAACCCGTAACTCCCTAAAGACCTTACCACTCATCCCAGGCAAAAATTTGTTGACGGCCCAATCCTCAGGAAGAATGAAGGGACGGTTATCTCCGGAACCCTCCAAGGTTCCTTCACTGGATCTCTCATCCCCGTCACTATCTTCCCCGTCAACATCTATTCCATCCCCGTCAACGCTTATTCCGTCCCCGTCATTTTCATCCCCTCTTCCCTCATCCCCATCTCCCTCAGCAAAACTCTCTTCACCGTCGGGAGATTGGGCTGACGACTCTCTCTCCGACGGGAGGGAGAACTCTGACTCATTTCCAGAACCAAAGATCTCGTCGTAGCCCGCTCCCTCGCGGACTGACGACTCATCACAAGACGCGTCACTCGACATCTGACTACCTACAAGTGACGGGTTCAAACTAAGTACCTAGGCTGACGGCCTCACTAATAAGGCAAAAATAAAAAGAAAAAGAAGGAAGGAGAGAGGATGAAAACTTACCGGTATGAAAGCCTTCAGGACGGCTACAGCGACGGATAAACTGACGGAAGTGAAGTTGACAGAAGGTGAGCGACGGTCTGTCTCTCCACAAATTCAGCAGGGTTGAAATGGTGAAAAATGACTGAAAACGCTGTTTATATACATGGAAAAAATGGCGCGGAAGACGAAGCGACATCTCGTCAGGAGTGAGGCCAATGGGAACGAGCCACCTGTCCAGGGCATTAAATGCTCAGATCTGCGCGATGTTTCTGCCTCTTTTGAAAACAAACTCCATAACCCGTCAGTGCAGAGGGTGACGGAGATATGGAGTAGGGGGCAAATTATGAGGATAAAAACACTGGCAAGGGTGACGGCACGTGCCTGCCAAGGGTGACGGCACGTACCTGACAAAGGCGACGGTGCAGACCTGGTAAGTGAAGATGCCGACTTAACAAGGATGACGAAATGGTCTTGCCGTCAGCATACCTTCTAGGCTGACGGTGATGTAAGGCAGAAGAACTCCACATAGGGCCGAACTTCCTGAAGCTTACGGAGTGAGCATAGACTGACGGGATAACATAAACTGACGGTGTCAGTCTATGAAGTTTCCATCTCGCACGTATAAGTAAATAACTTGCTCCCCACGTTTCATGGAACCTAAAGACTCCTATATGGAAAGAATCCCGTAAAATACGCCCAAGGAGACTCCTACAAGGAAAAGACTTCTACTCCAAGGAAAAGAGGGTCAGCCCTCTCTACTATAAAAACCCAAGCACCCTCACAAACCGAGGTACGCGTAATTTACCCTCTCTAGCACTCTAGAGCAGTGAGAATAATTCTAATTTGACCTTCGGAGGGTACTTGGCCGGTACCACACCGGTACTCCCCGCTAGGTTATTCTTTTTCATTGTGCAGGTGCCATTAGTAATCGTACGAGGAACGTGTGACTCATTGGTGGTATTGTTTTCGGTATCATCAATATATATATATCTCCAGTGCAAATTACTACAACTTTTTGTAAACACCTACACAGTGATTTTACATATAGGTGGTCCATAAATTTAAAGGTGTTATTAATTACTTTGTGGTGCGTCCAGCTCTTCCCATGAGATAAGTTTTGTTCGAATTCCATAAAAATTATCATACACTAACTCTGAAACTTATATATAGATTGTGTGTGTGCAACTTTACAAATCCAAAAGAATATTGTCCAAAAATATAGTTAATTTATGGTACCAATCTTAACTACTGTTCTTGATGATTGATCTCAAGGACCGGTCTTGACTACTGAAGAGGGTAAAATGGATGTAGACGGTCTCATTCTACTGAATTAGCCACAAACGATGGTGCTTTTGGCTTGTGATCAAGATGAGGGAAAAAGGTGGGGGGCGTGTACACAAGAGGACGGACCCAACACGGTGGACAGATCAGAAAGCCAACGGAAACAGAGTGGACGGTAATAAGGCCACGTGGCATCCCCATAGTTTAAGTAGTCCTCAAGAAACTCCAAAAGGAAATATCTTGCGTCTCACGATTAAGCCTAGTCAATGAAATCGCTATATGGAAAGGATCCCGTAAAATATGTACTTTGATGAGGATCTTCTTTATAAGGAAAAATTCATCTTCCTCAAGAAAGGGAAAAATCGGTTCTACACTACTATAAAAATCCCAAAGCACTCCCAAACCAAGGTATGCATAATTCACCCCAACTCTGTTATTCTAGGATTGTGAAAAGTTTTCTAACTTAACTTTTGGAGGGTTTTTGGCCGGTACCACATCGGTACTCTCCTAAGGTCTTCTCGTTCTATGTTGTGCAAGTATTATCTTGAGCACGTGAGAACTGTGTAACTTACTGACGATTTATGGAGTCATCAACTACCATTCTTCATATGTGATCTTAAGTATTGATCTCAATAACTTGTCCCATCCTTCTGCATCTTGAGATTGTTGCTTTGACAAACATCCTCTCAATCGACCTAAAGGGACAATTAGCTGGTACGTTTACTACCTAGCATTAGACTAGCCAGCTGATCTACTGCCAAGTTTCCTACCAAAAAGTTCACCTTATTCTTTATGCACTATAATTCTTTCTTGGGCTTAAAATGTGGCACTGAATTTTGAAATTGAAATATACTACAGTGGAGATTCCCAATTATGTTTCTTGCACAATTAAAAAGTATTTGGTCCTTCACATTTATATCCAAAACTATATAGGAAAAAGATTGCATTGTCCTTGAGCGACTTGAGTTGCGTGCCTGTGCTAGGAGCCGTATATACTCAGATTTGGTTAGATTATGAAAGAGGAAAGAGGTAAGGACCTCCAGTTGCACAAACCAAATTAGCAAAGGGGCAACAATTCATATAGCTATTTTTCAAGGAATTGTCACATATTATTACTTCCAAATGGCTTCTGAACACTAATGTGTTGTGGTCCAAAATACCTACTACATTCAAGAGGTCTGCATGCTCAATAGTGAGTACCATTAAAAGCCAAAAGGAAAGTATATGAACTCTTATAGCTTATGGCCACAAGAAATTATTTTTTACTAACCCCACATGTACCCCAAATTTTTTTTTTGAGCCAAGCATTAGTAGGATAGGGGTTAGTAATTATATATTTAATTGAGTTATTGGTCATTGAATCCTAAGTTCTCATGTTCATATTTTCTATATATCTATCTTTGATTAGGCCTTTAGGGGGAACTCCCTGTAGAATATAGATACAAAAATGGTTAAAGAAATGAGCTTTCTCAAATTATTTGGACTTATACTCCAAAAATGCAAAGCATCCTTTTTGTTACATTGAACACCTCATGTACTAAAAATAAACCCCACCCATACCAAAAAATGAAGCTTCTTTAAAATTTCTTTAATTATAATATAAAAAATTATCAAGGTTCATAGTCACAAAAAAAAAAAAAAAAAAAAAAAAAAAAAAAACTTAAGCACTAAGTTTTTTTTTTTTTTTTTGGTTGATAATTTGGTAGTTAGTGGTGGAGGGATTTGAATACTAGACCTCTAGATTGTAAATACTATTAAGTATCAATTGAGCTACAAAGGTTTTGGTGAAACAATAATCATCTTATGCATTGGATATACGCATCTTCCTTCTTACATTATATAGTCTCTACAATTGAGTGATCTACATTTTGTTAAAAGAATGACTCATATATCCTAAAATGAGTGATTTAGACCCCGTTTGGTTGATTCTATTGAAATTAGACAAATTTATTGAATAAACCAATTATGAAGTTCAATTGATTTTCAATTAATTAGCCATATTACAAATCACCAATAAAGCAAAGGGAACTAAAATAAATAACAAAAGCAATTTGTTTATAAAGTGAAAAATCAATGGATGAATATGATAGAAAAAATGAAAAATACACTATGAAAGTTATTACCAACCCCATGGAAAATTTAACTATTAGAATCACAATTTATACAAAATTGAAATAAAATTTCACTCTTTTGTGCCTTCATTTAGTTTACATCTAGGGCACAAAATCCCAACTTAATCAGCCGACTTAATGAGCCTGATAATAATTAAGATTTCTAGTCCTCAATTGGTCGAGAGTCGATCAACAGACAACAAGGACTCTTCCATTGTCGATTAAGAGAGACTGTCAAGAAATTCGAGATTACCTTTCAATTGAGTTTGAATCTTGGACTTGATCTTGAAATAGAATTACAAAGTTACAACTCAATCAAGACTTACATGGTCATGAGTTTAGTTAACACTCTAATAGGATGATATCTAATCGAAGTAAGAAACATGCAAAGGACTGGTGGGTGTGTACATGTGAAATGCTGCACTTTATATATCTGTGTCACTGTGATTCTAATTCTGTGAATCACGAGCCCAACAATCAAGGTGACTGAAACTAACAACAGCAATTGGTCGTACATCTCAGTACAGCCATTATTGATCATTGAATACGGGTAGAAGAGATTGGGGCCTAAGTTAGGAACTCATATCGAGAGAAGCTGCATGGGTGCTTCCGTGAGACATTTTTTTTCATTGAAATTTATGTTTTAGACTTTTAGTACATTGCATTATTTTCTCTGAAGTTTCTGCCTTACCCCAAATTTGACGGTGAGAATTATTTTCTTTAAAGCTAAATTTATTCAATGCCAGAAAAGCATACTAAAAAATAGTAGTAATAGTTGACGGTGAGAATTTTTTTTTTTTTTTAAAAAAAAACCGAAAATCAGCAATTTGCAATCAACTATGCATGAAGTTTGTGTATAATATCAATGTGTGTGTGTGTGTGTGAGAATTGTCTCTCTCATATGGATAACTAAAACAAATTAAAGAAAATGAATCATTGGTATATAATCGGATGCAAACCTAAACTCAATTCTCTGAAAATTTTGTGTTAAAGACGATTGCGAGTGTTATATATGTATCACCTTCATCACTTGAGTCAAAGATTTATTTTTTTATTTAAATTTTTTTTAAAAAGTATCACATTCACATTGAGAAAAAAGAAGAAGAAGGGTAATTTATGCAATTTTTTATATATCAATTGTTAGGAGTCTAGGGTTTTAAATTATAGATGTTGCCGTTGAAAACACATAAAGTACTAACCAGTTGAGTTATAATGCTCTTAGTGGGTAATTTATGTGTTTAGATTAGTTTTTTTTTTTTTTGATTGTTTATTGTTATTTACTGAAAATCAGTTAAGATATGGTTGTATTTAGAAATTCTAATGTTTTAAAAACAAACTGTACACAGAAATAAATAAGCAACATAAAGAAGAAAAAAAAAAAAAACTTGAAAGGAAAATTTGATGGTAAATTGAAATTAAGTTATGTCAGCTTAAGATTTTGGATAGAAAATGTATAATTGAATATCATCAAGTTTTTGGTGAACTCTCCAAAAGTCTCTTTTTCCCTAACAACAATTAGGATAATCATATTCTTTTTTAGAATTGTGGAGGAAATCAAAAAAATTTTAATGGTTTTTACTGACGGGTGTCCTTAGAATATATATTAGAAAACCATTTTAAGTAACTTTTTTATAAAAAAAATGAAAAAGTGATTACCTGCTTTGACAACTTTTTTAATTTTTCACAAAAACTTTTTCAAAATAAATGATTAATGTGTGTCTAAGGTCATACATTAACCGACCGAATATTAATTGGTATGCTACTTGCAAGTTAATTATTTGAGAGAGAAGTAAAAAGAATGGGAGACAAGATGAAAATATTTTCCTAGTGCTTGGGATAATATCAAAGCTGAAACAAGACGGTGGAAGATTTTGTCAACTAACCCCAAATAACCCAAACAGAAAGGGACACGGTAATTGAGTTTAGCAGCAAACATGAAAATCTTTAAAAGTACTTTAAATCAGTCATGAATAGAGATCGGGGTACAGCTATATATATTTCCAAGATCAGCATTTTTTTTTTTACCCAAGGCAAAAAAGTACTCCTCGGAAAGAGAATTTAAAGTACTTAAGTAAAAGGAAACCTACCATAATTTCTTTACCCAAAATGATGAAAAAGTAACATAGGAAATGGATGGGATGCTGCTCAAACTGTTTGTACGGTAAAAGACAAAAATTTACATTATTAGTGTTAGTTTATCATGGGGATGATTGATTTAAAACTTTCTATAGCAAAAAAAATATTTTCATAATTTTTAAAAAATATTTTTTTATATAGAACTTTTTAAAATATCATTTTTCTAAAATACAAAAATACTTTAATACACTTTCAAGAAAATATTAAATAAATTAATGTCAAACATAAACTTACTTGCAAGTACGAGTCAAATGAGAGTTTTGGAGGGGGTAAAACTTAGGTAATGATTTAAACCATTTTTTTAGGGGCTTTTATATTCCAACATCAATTTTTTCACGTAAACTTTTATGTGCTGATGAAAAAATATTATTTGTTTAAAAAATATTTTTAAAAACTTTTTATCAAAAATATATATATATTAAAAATTATTCACCTAGGATACAACATGAATTACCAAAGTTTCATAAGAGAGAGAGAGAGAGAGAGAGAGAGGGACCAAGTTGTCCTTTGGAAGGGCAACAATGGGGAGTAATCCCCAGTGGGATTGGCCCCAAACATGTCCTTAAGCTCACACAGACCCCTAAAACACCTATAGGTGTTGTCTTTTGCTCTTACACCCCCACATGACTTTGTTTCTCTCTCTTCCTCTCAGTCTCACCTTAAATACCCCCACACATCCCCACCCCAATTTCACACAACTTTCCTTAGCTCTCCCACTCTCTCCAATCTCTCAATCTCTCTCTCTCTCTCTCTCTCTTAAACAACCAAAACTAAGCTCATCACTCAAAAATGGCCATCAACAAATCACAAAAACTGCCTCAAACTGCAGTACTCAAGCAAATCCTCAAGAGGTGTTCAAGCTTAGGAAAGAAGCAACGTGACTATGATGAACAAGGCCTCCCTTTGGACGTACCAAAGGGCCATTTTGTTGTTTATGTTGGAGCAAAAAGAAGCAGATATGTTGTCCCAATCTCTTACTTGAACTACCCTGAGTTCCAAAGCCTACTAAAAGATGCTGAAGAAGAATTTGGCTTCAACCACGAGATGGGTCTCACAATTCCTTGTGAAGAAGTTGTCTTTCAATCTTTAACAGCCATGCTCAGATGAAAGATTTAGACGGACCCAACTTAGGCCTAGCTAGTTTGGTTTTTGGAGGAAAAGAAAAGAAAAATTAGCTGAAGATGAAGCTGCTTTCACTGCTTCTCTCTGTTCTAATTTTCTATTTTTTCTTCTTTTTTAACTAAGTTTTTAAGTATTAACCCAAAATTGTGAAAAACCCATGAGTATTGTGTATCTGGGTTTAGATTTGTAGATATTGAAAGTTTGAAAATTGTTCTCACAGTGGGTTGGGGTTGTAGTTGTACCAATGTACCCTGTGAGCGAGAGCTAATATTTATTATTTAATGATACTTTGGGGTTTTAATATTTTAACCCTTTTTTTTTTCTTACTTACACTTTCACTTTCTCTCTCATATAGTGTTCCAACTTGCACTAGTTTCCATGGCTTTGTCCAGATAACAATTTTCTATGCAAAGGCTGTCTCTGGTTAGCTCAACAGTTGGCCGTTAAATCTGTTAAAAGTGAATTCTGCTAAAAGATAGCTAAACAGAATGTCTTGTCACGATACAGTGATAAAAACTGACATATATCAGAATTCTAATTTTTATCACGGACTTTTATATTCCTTTCATTAATTCTCCAAAGCTATGCACAAGATCACAATTCAGGTAGATGGTTCAAATTCTCCAAAACTACACAAGATCACAAATTCACAATGGTTTGTCAAGTATTTTCTTTTTCAATAATACTGGATACATGACCCTATCACCAAAAAAAAATAAAAAACCTAGATACACGACTTTTTTTCCATACCTATAAAATTATGTTTGAAAATACTGGCTTGGCTTGTTTGGTAAAAATGTTTAAATATTATTATTCAAAATAATGTAAAATTTATGATTTAAAAAATTTTGTAAAAATACATATTTAAAATAATCATAAAAATTATTATAAAACTATTATGTAACTGTTTTTTTTTTTTTTCCCTTTCTTCTTGGGATTGGGAATTGTGGTCTTTGTTTAACATTCTTTTATGGCTTTTGTTAATTGGGTACTTTTGTGCACTTATTAAAAAGACGCATTGGAAAATAAATAAATAAACTAAAAAAAAGTATGAATTTTAAATTGTAAGTAACTCTCTTTTTTTTAGTTATTAAATGAAATTAACTTGATTCTTTATGAAAGATGACTAGATTCTTTTATTTTAAGGAAAGCAAAAGACACACGTTAACAAGACTCTTTTTTTTATACGCAATTCACTTTATGATGTGTAGATTTTTCACACCTATGCATTGTCCATATGATAATGACAATTTATCGCTACTTGACTAGATGACAGATTCACATAACAAATTAATTTCCTTGCAGCAAGGGAAAAGAGAAAATAAAGGGATAAGAATGAAAATATGAAAATAGAAAAATATATATATAAATGGTCCTTGGCAACTTGTGATTCATAGGTGAGTCTCTGAACCTGAACCCATTTATGAAATTTAGAGCCCAAAACGAGTAACTAAAGCCAGATAGATTGCCCAATTTTAAGTAGGGGCTCACTGAATAGATGGTTGAGAATTCATACAGACAATGCTTTTATCTCTGCAACAAAATTTAAAATTTTGATCATGTGACTTTTGGGACTTGGGAGTTGTACTATTTTGCCATCTTCTTCACCATGATCAGGTTCTATAGCTCTGTCTATTCTCTGTCATCAGTGACTGTGGTCCATATCCTCATACTCATAGATAGCAAAGTGAAGCAGCTCCAAAAAAGTACAAGCAGGACGTTCTTGATCGTTTGATGCCTGGACCTGGACTTTTTAGTTTTAAATGACTCTGCAGATTATTAGCATATTGGATATAGCTAGGCTTGAAAAGTAAACATCAATGGGGGCACTTTGATTAGTAAGGTGGTCCTCTAATTAATTTAATTATGTGGATCGGCCTATACAAAGAAATGCATATGACAGCTTAATAAAGTGTGGCCAAAGGTCTATTGATATAGTGTAACTATTACTCCAAAAGTAACCGTGAAAGCCATTAAAGTACTTTATTATTTTAAACGATAATATATATAAATATATTTTTAACAAATAAATAAAACATTAAGCCATTAAGCACTTTATTAGGAACAAATTATACCGTACATTCAAGGGACTACATTTCCTTTTCATATAAACCTGAATCTTATGATTATTAAAAAAAAAAAAAAAAAAAAAAAACCTGAATCTTATATTTGGAACTTACTTGTACATGAGAGAAAGATATAATTCAGCATGCACATCGAATAATAATAGTTGTGTATTGAATAATCACATTTTCACCAATTTATACTAAAATGATAAAAACAAAGGCAAAATAATCAAATATAAATTATGGACTATGAATTGGATTTGACTTAAAAAAAAGGTGAATTTAAGAGTTGGGGAAAAATCAAATATATTTATTGTTTCAATTAGTCAATTAGCGAAGAAAATAAAGGAGAAAGTTATACTCAAGTTTTTTTTTTTTAATATAAATTTTTTATTTTATTTTATGTAATTCGGAAGTACCATCTCAACTTTTAAATAGACTATTTCATTTCCCAATCATGAAACATTTCAAAAATCTTATAAACCAATAGTGTGGTGCCCGGATTAAACTAGGTGCTTTAGGTTTACATTACACCCTAGACCAATGAGCCCATTACCAAACACTATCTTGGGTTTTTACTCAAACTTTGATCTCTTTGTATATAGGATGTTAAAAAAATAAAATAAAATTCTTATGACCTAAACTGGAATCATTTCAATTCAAAATACTTTAACAGTTTTGTTAGAATTGAAGTTCGAACATAAATTCTAACATGGTATATTAGAGATGTGTCTTAGTTTCAATTTAACCATATATGGTATCACTTTCCCCTAGTTTAAACTCAATGTACTATAACATACTTATAATGGAAGACTAATAATATTAATCATATTTCTAGTAAATTTAATTGCAGTACAAGAAGGCCTTAATAATCGATAATGATATTTCTAGACTAGTAACGACGAGCTAGCGCAGACCTTGGAGCTTAATACCTCTAACAAGTATCATTATTTTCTTCAATGATAAACGTGAAAGCAAAACTTTTTTGACATTTTACCGTAGAAAACTTAAAAAGCCCAGTAGAAAATCTTTTGGTAACATTTTATTTTATATCTTTCGACCTTTGACAATCAAATTCTATTTCTATTCCCATAAATCAATTAATATTAATATTAATGTTGAGAATATTCTAAGATTGTGTTTGATGCTCTTTTGGGTTTATATAACCCGTCTATAATTGTGTCCAATAGTTTGACTAATGTAGTCCATCAACTTCGGGACTTTAGATCAGTTGAAGTCTCTCATGTGAAGCAACAAAACAACTGGCTTTGCATTTTTTTACTAAGCATGCTAAATAAGCAAATAATTTTGAGAATTAAGTTCGCTATTTCTTATGAAATAATGAATTGATATTTTACTGTAGAAAACTTAAAAAGTCCAAAAGAAAATCTTTTGGTATCATTTTATTTTATATCTTTCGACCTTTGACAATCAAATTCTATTTCTATTCCCATAAATCAATTAATATTAATATTAATGTTGAGAATATTCTAAGATTGTATTTGATGCTCTTTTGGGTTTATATAACCCGCCTATAATTGTGTCCAATAGTTTGACTAATTAATGTAGTCCATCAACTTCGGGACTTTAGATCAGTTGAAGTCACCCATGTAAAGCGACAAAACAACTGGCCTACACATTTTTTGACTAAGCATGCTAAAGAAATAGACAACTTTGATAATTATGTAACTTGGATAGAGGAAAGTTCATTGCTGATTAAGTCCATTATTTCTTATAAAATAATGAATTTGTCTTCCTCTTAATAAAGTTGCAAGTTTTTCATTAAATATATATGTGTATATATACATATATATATATATATATATATATATATGTATGTATTATATATTAATATTAATGTTTAGCAGAAGGTTCGATGGAAACATGAGTGAAGAACATGACTAGTATCGTCTTTTGAAAAGGATTAAAGTATAGAAGAAGAGTTCACTGAATCTAGTGACCTGATTTTCCAACCATATCCATTCATGGAAACAAACAAAAACTTAATATTAAATTTTACCATGTTTACAAGTTACAAGCCATATATGCGCCTCGCAAGTGTAACTTAAAAGTATATATATATTTTCCAGCAGCGTCTTTTCTTTTCTTTTTTAACATTATTTTATTTTATTTTTTATTTTTAGATAATATAGACAAAAGACATAGGGAATGGGAAAGAAGGGAGTAGGAAGACAATACTTACAACACTAGCACTTACAAAATGGCCTAACTTTTATAAGACTTACATAATTTTATTGTTAATGTTAATATACATCTACTTTTTATTTAATAATAAGTGACAAGTTAAAAAAAAAAAAAAAAAAAAAAAAAAAAAAAAAAAAAGACAAGAAATTAAGGGATAACCCAAAATCACTAACTTATAATCCCGTGTATATGCATAAATACATTTAAAAACTAAACATATATACTACATTATAATTCATACATAACTTAAATACTATTGATGATTATTTTTCTTAATTCTTAAAAAAGTATTGTAATAATATTTTTTCATAAAATATGCAAATTATTCATTCTTGTTTATTTCATTTTATAAGAAACAAATATTTTACACTAAATTTATTTTGTGGGCATTTTCCAAATAAGATATAAACAATCAATTTTTAGAATATGGTCGTATGCTTTATTATTATTAATATAGAAATTTATATCCGTGTAAACAAAATCCTATTTCAATTGTCTTTCAATAGCCACAAGTAATTGGCTTAATTAAAAAGCCCTTTCTTGAAGAACGCCTGAACGGGGGACCACTGTATCAGTCACAATGAAGACAAAAGTTCGCAATCACATGTGCAATAGTATAACCAAAGAAAGATGTCAATACTTATTCAATCTTTATTTAATTTTTGATCATCTTTTTCAATCCTTATTAATTAGATTCAAATCTAGACAGTTAAAAGTCTTATGATTTTACATTTTCTTGGCTCGTTATTCTTTCATGTCTTTTCAATGTTACTTTCTGGAAAATCATGCTTTTTCTAGTCTCATTTCGTTTGCGCAACAGGCATGGAGAATTTGATTTTATATATATATGTTGGCTTTTGTGGAGTCTAGTTGTGTTTGATCCGAATTATAACATAACCCGAAATAATATTATTATAGTTTTTAATAAGAGATTTTCTGAGACTTAGTCTATAGAGCAGATGCTTGGGCCGATAGGCCGAAGTCATAGTGGTCATTGTAAATCTTATGAGTAGGATATAAAAACTGTTGTTTTGGAGATTAGAGCTTTATGATGTTTTTTAGAGAGAAAAATATACTGCCGCACTCTATATTTTTTTTCCTAAGAATAGTGAAATCCCTACAACTCCGTGGATGTAAGCAAATTACCGAACTACGTAAATACTGTCTTGTATGTTATTATTTTTCTTTAGCATATATTTTTTTCTATTTTTGCATCTCACATATATGGGAATTTCATGTATATTCCCATTAATATATGATATACTTAGTCTAATTAAGTTTGTCAAAACCCTTATTATTATTACTATAACACAAATATAGCATAGCACTCCTTTCGCAAGGTCTTCAAAGAATCTAGATCACATTTCATGAACAAGAAGAAGAGTGTTAGAGACATTATATCTCTATAACAAAGAAGAACAGATGGTTGTCAGCTGGTTCAAAGGAACATTTATAATTCACTAGTAATTAATGAGCCTAGGAGTCGTTTGGTGAACAACAAAAGAAGAAGGAAAAAAAAAGAAGTTAGTGTGGTTCAAACAACAGCAATTCAGTCTATAAAAAGGTTAATAGTGAGGGAGATTTGGTATGATTATAAACCACACATGAAACGTCATAAACTATGTCGTTAATCATTACGTGATTCTATATTAGGGCTTGCTATGTGGATAGTGGACTCACTATTCACGTGAAAGGAAAAAGCAGCGTAATTATATTTCAAAAATAGTAAATATTTTTCTATGCGCCGTTAAGTCCCCGGAGATTATTTTTGAAATCCTGAAAATTTAGTAAGTTTAATGAGTATCTATATATGACCATTATGGTGGGTGAGACCTGATAAAAATAATAATTAATTTTGATCATGATTAATTTATCATAATTACAATTAGATGCAACACACATAAAATTAAAATTTCTAAATTTTATATAGATGAGAGTTTAGAATAGAGTAAATGATGGGAATTGAGATATCTCAAAAAAATTTATAAATTGTTGTCAACTAAACACAACCTTATATATAATAAGTCAATAATAAAAGACATATTGGACAATAAACAAGCAACACTCATGTGATTGCATCAAATCAGGTTGCTCTCATGTCACATTATGTTTATTTGGACTAATATGGTATCATTGGAAAAGGAAGAGACTAATTTAAATCAAACAAAATCAATTATTAGCTCTGCCCCCTCCTTTTTTTTTTTCTCTCTTGGAAAGAATTTCGTTTTAATTAGTTTTCTCTCTTTTTGATTAGCGAAAGCTCTTAGTGGCTTTAATTGATACAAATTGCAGGATTAAGCTAACTTCCTTCTCTAATTAAGTCAATTGAACTATTGATTATTGAAGGCTTCTTCTGATTATAAGATAAAATCTTTTACTGTTCCAAAAAAAACAAGTTACAATTTCATAAGAATCTTCCCCTTTCCTTTTCAAACGTAACCAATATATGTGTTTTTTTCCTCCCTCAAAAGTCAGAAGATTTGATTTATTAGAAAACTTTCTAGCAATCACACTGAATATGTCTCATTGTCCATTTCGACCCTGGAAACATGAAATAAGTTTTACAAAAAAAAAAAAAAAAATCCGAGCTTGGAAGCTACACAAGTTCTGATAAGTCGATCTGCATGCATCATGCATGATATCATTCATCTCCACCACTTTGTATTGGATAGAAATCATAGAATAAAATTGTGGTTGGTATTGTAAGTAAGAAAAAAAAAAAGAGAGAGAGAGAAAAAGCGAAAATAAGAATTTTCGTAATGTGAGATAAAAAAGAGGGAAAAAGTAAGGGCATGTTTAGTAACTGTTTTTTCCCCTTATTTTCTATTTCCAAAAATAATTTTCTATTTTTAAGATTAAAAAACTTGTTTGACAACTCAAAATTGACAGAAAACAAAAACTATTATCAAAACTCAATTTGTGAAGGAAACTGAAAACATGCAAAAATTTGTTTTCAGCTTCTATTTTTCAAAAGTTAATGACACACATTTAAATTAATGAATTTATCTTATTTAATGAGTTAGCATTAGAGTTCAAATTCTAATAACAACATATTTTAGTATTTTCTATTTTTTTTAATTTCAACTAAGCAAACATGTTTTTGGTTTCAAGAATACAAGAAAATTATTTTTTCTTTATATTACCAAAAAAAAGCTTTTGAAAATAGAAAATAAAAACTGTTACCAAATATAACCTAAGAATTTACATGACGTGATTTGACTTTGACAGCCTTTTACAACCATAATTTCATTTTTATAATCAAGGGGTTAGTCATATAATAACTAACCCTTAACTAATCTTCAACTACAACCCTAAACTAATAATAGGTTAGGGATAATTTATTTTCTCTACAAGCATATGAATTTATAATACCTCTAACGGAATGGATTCTCTAGTTGCTGGATATTAATTTGCAATTGTTACTAACAATTATTTTCTTTCATTTCTTCTTTTATGGCACGTGACTAGATGTTCCAACCCAACCATAAGATTTACATTTGGGGTTCAATCCCTCTATCTTTAATTTTTTTAAATACTTTTTTATTTCTTCCGTCTCTATTGTGAACATGAGCCACATATGTTGGGGGTTGGGCTAGAATAGAATTGTGGTTGGTATTGTAAGAGAGAGAGAGAGAGAGAGAGAGAGAGAGAGAGAGAGAGAGAGAGAGAGAGAGAGAGAGAGAGAGAGAGAGCGAAAATAAGAATTTTCGTAATGTGAGATAAAAAAGAGAGAGAAAGTAAGAATTTAAATGACGCGATTTAACTTGACAACCTCTTACAACCACAATTTTATCTTTATAATCGAGGGGTTAGTCATATAATAACTAACCCTTAAATAATCTTCAACTGCAACCCTAGTCTAATAATAGGATTAGGGTTAATTTATTTTCTCTACAAGCACATGGATTTATAAGAGCATCTCCAACAGGCTATGGATGGCCAAAATTTGGAGAGTGAAACCGGAAAAAACAAGGAAAGAGGACTCTAATAGCCTCTCTAAAACTCAAAATTTTTTTTTTTTGCTAATGAACAATAGCTCATCAGAATCAGGTCTAATGAGCTACTGTTCATTCTTCAAATCTTTTTTTCTATTATAATAATTAGGTGTTGAATAAAAAAATGTTGGAAAATGTGTAGTTGTTAGAAAAATAATAAATAATGAATGAAGAAATAATATTTAAATGAGATAAAGAATCTCTTAGAAAGTGTATTTGAAAAAATAAGTAGATAAAGGTAAAAGTCACTATTCATTTTCTAAATAGTACAAAAATTTGCTGATTTTGCTGGAAATGCTCTAATACCTCTAACGGAATGGATTCTCTAGTTGTTGGATATTAATTTGCAATTGTTTCTAACTATTATTTTCTTTCATTTTTTCTTTTATGGCATATGACTAGATTTTCCAACCTAACTATAAGACTTATATATGGGGTTCAATCCCTCTATCTTTAATTTTTTTTTTTTTTTAATACTTTTTTATTTCTTCCATCTCTGATGTGGAGTGTAGACACATGAGCCACATATGTTGGGGGTTGGGCTAGGTTGTGGGGTAGTTGGATCTAACTCTGTATGTAAGTTTTGATTAGGGTAGACTAGTTAGATATGTTTCTGACTATATGTATTTTTGACTGTGGAACCCCACTTTTGTTTCTTCACTTCACCTTCAACTATAATTTATTAATTCTTAAAAACCTACCATAGGGGCTCGTACATGAATTTCAAAATATATATATATAGAATAGGTGTGCAATTTACTTGGGTGAGACTAATTAAACCACTAATAACTTAAGAAAAAAGCTAATGAATATTTGTTTAGGAAACATTTTTAGAAATATTTTAAGAAAAAAGAAAAAATTATTAATTGTTTTGACGGTTTTTTATATTTCCTATGAAAGCTATGTCAATTTTTTTTAAATAGTTTATTAACAATTGTTTTAAAGACCCGTTAACAGGATCCATAATTAATACTTAAGAGAGGTTTAACGAGAAGCTTCAAATAATATCATGCATAAAGAGTATCAACTATCATATGCATCTTGGCTCAAAAGTTAAGAGCCGTTGGTTGAACTAGAGAACCAAAAGATTGTTGTCTGGAAGTTGGAACTTGACCAAGCCTACTGCAAATGAACAAATCAAAATGATTTTAATCACTTCTTGATTCAGTAACCCAAAATTTGATTGAAGTATCTTATAAACAGAAATAGAATAAAGGGCATTATTATTCTTTTGATGCATAAAAATGATGGATGCTAATATTATAATTTTATAAACATTGTATGAGTATTATATATATAGGTTTATTATTATTTATAATTGGCCATTGGATTGGCACATAACCTTTACTTCATGTTCACTTACCAAATCTTCCAAGCAAGAAAAAGGAGAAAATTTTTTATCAATTCTTTATTGACATTCAAACTTGTGATAAATGGCTTTGAAAGAATTGAATTTTGGAAACAAACATCTTGTCCCCGTAGCTGATCCAAGTTGCAAAAATATCATGAGTTTTTTTTTATTATATTATATGCCGTACGTACTGTTGGGTTTTTAACTTCGAACACATACGTGGGATGAATGATGGGGTAATATATTTTTTAGTCATAGATATGGATATATGTGTAGGTAGGCAGACATTTCTTCTCAAAAAAATATAGATTGGCAGACATGAATCCGTGATTTCAGTATGAACTTTGGTTTTAAATCGCGTGCCATTTCCTTTCTTACAGTTCCGGCAACTTGCTTGACTTTTCGCTTAGTTTTAAGTTGAACGACTTGCTGATGATTAATTTAGATATGAGTGATGTAAAAAAAAAATTTTTAATTTTACCATATATGTTTTACAAACTGATTTGTCAACTCTAAGATATTAAATCAAAGGATAATTAAAATTTATTATTTATTATATCTTGATGTGAAAGCAATTATCATGTTTCTCCAAAAAAAAAAAAAAAAATTATCATGTCATTTTGTAATTATTTTGTGGTAACATGAGTTGTAATTTTAGGATTTTTCATTAATAAGAATAACTCCATGCATGAACAGCCAAATTGAAAGTACTGCATTCCACCTTCTGCTATGACTTCACAACTGTTACATCATAATATAATTCTAGAAATAGGATTAATTCTTTTTTCTTTTTCTTTTTTTCCTTCTTTTCTGAAATTGATTTGGAATGAGAGAAAGATTCTCAATCTAATATTTCAGATTCAGATATGATGGGAATCAATGGCTTAGATTAAAAGTTTAAAATTCACTTTTATTATTCTCAGCTCTTGGATCAAATTTTTTTTTTTTTTTTTTTTAACCTTTCAACTTTTTACTTTTTTTTTTTTTTTTTTTTTTTTACCTTTCAAACTTTAAATCTCACATCTCTACGGTAATTGCACGATGAAATTATTGAATAGGATCCAAATCCCTCAGATTCTCCATCTCTCTTATGTACTCACTGTTACATCATATTAGCCCAAAATCGATTTGGGTGGACACCCGGACAAACCCAAATTTGAATTCTTTTTTTTCTTTTTCTTTTGGGAGAAACGCCCAAATTTGAATTCTAGATCAACAAAAGATGATCTACGTGATAGTAAGTTACCCCACATGCCACAGGCCCACACGAAGCCAATGTTTCAACCTATTTTCGGAGCCAATAGTCCATGCCCACGTAGCCCAGCCAACCCATATGTCTGCTCTTGAGTCTTGAGCCCAATACATCACTCTAATGGAAAGAAAAGATATGGCCTCAAAAATCAGCACCCATATTAGAGGCCTTAAAGATCTTCAACCAAATGGGTCAAACAGGAACCCACAACTTTGGACACCCCACAAGTTCTCTAGGCCACTCTCAATCCCACCCTGGTGATACTGAACCTAAATCGACCCACTTAAGCCTTTTAACTGTTTACATCCCAGATTCCAGAGTCTTGTTCTTTCTTTGACCAAAGAGAGTAAAGTAAGAGCATATACATAAACTGCTACATACAATATAAGCAAAATAGTTTGTAACAGTTCAGCAAATGTCATGGTTCAATTGACCAAATTACAGAAGGTAAAGTAGAATAGAAGAAAACAAATTCACATATATGGATATCATGTACAGCCATTAGTTACAAAAATTACCTGATGTTTTGGAAAGCATACCTCTCAGAAAGAGCTTCACAAAACCTCCCAAAATATGATTCTAAGATGAAATGACAAGAGCTCTCCATCTTTGGTACTTCTAAATATTATTTCTAAATGGCCACTTCAACCAACAACCATTATTTTTGCCTGCGAGCAGCAAGCTTAATGACCGTTCTTTGCTTTCGAGGAAAAGAATCTGCTAAATCCTCGTGAATGTTTTTCTGGTGTTGGGGTGGCAGAAGAAGATGATGAAGAGCCTGACTTGGTAGGCCTGTGTTTTGGATGCTTTGAGCTGATTGGTGACCTCAGGGATTGGTTTGCTTCGATATCAGATGGGCTTCCCGGGGAACTATAAAGGTCCAGGGGAGATTCAGCACCTAACTTTTGCAGATTAGCAGAAGCAGCACCGTCCAATTCAGCTTGATCAAAGCTTTGCAAGGTCATGCCACTAGTAGTTGGTTCATTCTCAGCCAGACCTTCACTCCTGTGACTCCTGTCAATGTAAGGAGATCCCATTAGCTCTGTTGGAGGATGCAAAGATTTCAACTGCTTGCCAAGAAGGAAAATGGTTTCTTGACACTCGGCTAGCTTCTCTGCTGCAGCTGTTAACTCCCTGTCCTGTGATTAAAGAAACAGGTTGAGGTTTAGATTTTTCTTTTCTTTGTTTTTCATACTGATCAGCCCAACTGGCAAAAGGCAAGCATTCAACAAGAAACATAGGAACTAAATTCAAGTAACTTGGAAATTACAGTACAAACTTTAATCATTTATCATAACTTTATCATAGGAACTATAGGTACTTCATGCATGTTTCCATATCAAGTATATATACACACACACACTTGATATGGAAACATGCATGAAGTACCTATAGATCTATTCAATATGCAAGCACTTAAGAAGCAGAGAAACTAGTGGTGGACACATGCAAAGCACCAAGTAACACATGAATGTTTTCAATTATGTCGTTTGAACAAAAACAGAACTGAAAAAGTATTCTACACAATTGCATTGATACAAACATATGTTTGGGGGATAGAAAGAATTATTTTCTGCAGATAAATCTAGGCCTCACCTGTTTGGCCTTGAGTTCAATATCAGCTGCTGCTTCAGCACAAACAGAGCAGCCCTCATTCCTAAAATAATAGGTATGCAAGAGTTAGACATAAATCAGAATTGAGATCAAGCAACAGGAGATTTCATTAAATATTTAAAACAAAATGAATAATTAACTTGAGTTAACAGTGCCATGTGAATTAGCATGCCTAAAACAACTGAAATACAAATCATTAAAAATGCAAATATGCTTATTGAAATGAACCTGGCAGCATAAATAAAATGCATTCTGGCCTTAAAAATTGCATCCCAGAATTTCCCAGAAGGCCTTCAGGCCCTCTCATGTCCGATCTTTAGATGAGGAATGTGTATCAATTGGGACAAGAGAGGTGGGCAAGAATAAGTTTGATTCTAACCTTTGCAATTGATCTTGAAGTTCCTGACATCTGGCAAGCGCATCTTGATGACTCTTCTTTTCCCCTTGAAGCTCATTTTCTAAAGTTGCTGTTTTTGACTGCAATAAGTTCAGCTCAGTTTCTAACTCTGTTGCTCGTGCTTCAAGTGATCTGTACGACTCTGCCATACATTTGAGCTGTGTCTCAGCCAAGCTGTTGGACCTTTGAGCAGATGCCAATTGTGATTTAACTTCTGCTAGAAGCTGCTCAGTTTCCCGTAACTGGGACCTTGTCATCTCTAGGTTCTCAGTAGATCTTGCTAGATCCACAGCCATGTTATCTTTCTCTGATTTCAGTTCTTCAAACTCCTCCAATGAGAACTTACATGATGTGGAATTTGATTCAAAGCCTGAGACTAGATTTCCATCGTCAGGAACCTCAAGGTCAGAAGTGGGATTAGAAATGTGGGCACAACCACCATGATATCTTTCTCCAGATGAATCCTTTTGAACTACTTTATTCTCAGGTAAAACAACTTTGTCAATGCAATCAGGACTATTAATTTCTGCATCAGCATTCTTGTAGCCCAGGACGTTGAATCTGAGTTCACTGGCTTTAGCTAAAACATGGGAAAGGTCAAGAACAAAATCAACCAAACTAGTATTGCTGTACATAACTCTATTAAAGGTGACAGAGAACTCCTCAATTTTCTGATTCAATCCACAGCCATCAGGTGATGTGTCATGGACTCCCATTGCTTCTTTTCCCAAAAACAATATGAAGTCATGAATCTGTGAAATGGCAGCTGCCAAATCTTGGCTTATCATATCCACAGTTTCTGTAGCTGGCTGGGACAAAGAAATGTCTTTTTCTGTAGTTACCACTGAATCTTCTGGGTCAGACTTCCTGTCCAATGTCGCATCAGAACAGTGTACTTCCTTGGAAACAACGTGTACATCGAACAGAACATGCTTAATATCCTCCAAAATTTTCCCCATATCAGCATCCTTGGGCATAGACTCAAACACCATTGAAATCTTTGATCGGAGCTTCATCAATGGCAGCTGATCTGCATCTGAGCCAGGACTTGGTTCTAACAATTCCACGCCAGAAGATACCTGGTTTTCCAATGGATTTAAATCACATTGCTGTTCAGACAGGAGATTTTTCTCAGTCGTGACTTCTCCCAATGCATCAGGATTTGGAATTTTAGGCACCTTATTGTTTGAAGATTCCGAACTGGAGATGCCTCCATTAGAATCATTTGATAGACAAGCCAGCTTCTCCATCTCTAGAAAGTCATCCATAAGCTCTAAGTGATTTGCATTTTCAGCCTTGTTTAATTTCTCATTGTTCTTTTCTTTTTTGCATTGGGAGAGCTCAGAAATCATTGACATAGACCAAGACTCAGCGCAACTTCTCTCATCATCGTTTCCATCTTCTGACATGGAGGTCAAGCTTGGTGGATTACTTGCATTTTGACTTGAAGAACCTTCAGTGGTAATATGAATTATAGATTTTGGTGAACTTTTCTGCTGATTGCTGACTAGAAATTGTGCTTCTAAAATTTGAAGCTTGCTGGCTGTCTTAGCACACAAACTCCTTGAAGCCAGCAATTCACTGTTACGCTTTGCCAAAGCTTCTTTGAGCATCTTTGTTTCTTCCTCCATTGCCAATAAACGTTCAGTGAGAAACTCATTCTCTTTATGGAACTTCTGTGCATTATCGAGGGGAAACTCAGGCACTGGAGAGAGGAGCGGACTAGAAGACTTAACGGGAGACCTCCTCAGTCGACTTTCTCCATAATCCCGGCCTAAATTCTCAACCTCTAGCTTCATTTGGGCAAGTGCAGCAGGACCGGGCAGCTTCTTCCGCACAAGACCACGTAATCTTTGGCACTCCGCTTCTAGCTTGGCTATTTTTTTAACACCCTCCATATGCTGCTTGTTTGCTACTTCTGCAGACCTCATACTCATGTTCTTTTCTTCATTACGAATTTCCAGCTCTTTGGAAGCTACATGGAGTTCATATTTAAGAGAATTTACTTCCTTTTGGCATGATTCGACATCGCTCTTTAAAAGCTCAATTTCAGCCTCAGCTTGAGACTTTTCTTCATTTATCTTGATTAGCATGTTCGAACGTTCCTGCAAAGATCTTGAAAGAGCGGCATTATCAGCAGCAGACCTGAGGAGTTCTTGGTCTAGGTTAGCTATTCTTGCTTCAAGCTCAAGTTTAATTTTGTCACATTGCTTGTTTTTAATAAGAACAACGTCTTGCAATTTCTGCTCATGTTCATCCTTCAGATTTCGTATCTGCCGCATGCACTCTTTAAGAGCACCATCAAGATGTGATGAACGATCTTCAGCAGTGAGCTTTGCAAGTGTGACAGTTTCTAGATGATTTTTCAATGACAGAGCTTCTGCTTCGGCTTTTTCCCAACCTACAGAAAAGTAGTTTCAATTTGAAAAAGTTCAAGCCAAGATAAATTGAAGAACCATTTAACATAAAAACCAGATTTTGATAAGGCAACAAATTCGTTTATGAGTAAGATTAGATCAGCATCATACCTGAGACAGCTTCTTCAGCAACTTTCGCATGCTGCTTTACCAGGTTGTCCTTAGTAGTCATCTCTGAATTGGCTTCTGACAGCTTTTCATCCAATTCCTTAATCTGATCCTCCAGTGTCTGGACTTGTTCCTCATATGTCTTAACTTGATCCTCCAAACTGGTCAGATGCGTATATGACTCCACAGAAATTTGAACATAGTTCGGTTTTTTATAGTTATCCTGTTCAATAAAAGAAGAAAACCAGAAAGAATAATTATGAAATTATTCCATCAAAATGCTAAAGAAACTATGTGGTTGTGAAAATTAGACTCATATATAGCTGCGAATGTCAATCCCCCACTCAATGCTCATGCACAAAGGCATGTGTGGATACTGGATACCCACCTTTAAGAGGATAACTATTACAAGGGAGATAAAAAAAGAAGTGAAAAAGGAAAAATGCGTCAAATCTGAAGCTGATATCTTAGTAAAAATGTTAGAAGAACAGTTTAGAGAGTAGATATGGGAATGATGATAACTATAGTATGATAAGGCTTCACTGCTAATTTAGAAACAATAAGTACAATCGACAGAATGTTCATAAGGAAGAAGATGAACAGGATGAAGAGATGGAAGGAAAAAAAGACCTCGGTGGCAACATTTAGTTTACACGCTTCACCCTAGAAGACAACTATACTTCAGATATACATTAAGTGATTAGAAGACATCCAACATATGAAAAAGCACAGAGACACTCAATCCCATGGGCACACTTTCTGGATTCAGACAGGCTTATCAGACTTCTAGTCTTATTTACCAGAGTTAACCATCCACTAAGGCAGAAAATTATTTAGCAAAGAACATAAAAGCTAGCATTGTGAAGTTCTCAACTAGCAGAAGGAAATTAGATGGATACTCAACAAATTAAAGACTAGTATAGAAACAATAAAAAGTAAGGATATAGAAAGATTCAAGAATGGTTTTGACAGAAAAAGGAATTGCTCAACCACAGGTTACAAATAAATAACTAGCAGATGAAACACTAGGGGGAAAAAAAGAATAGAAAAACCTTTAAGATGAAAAAATATTCAGAGTACCACTGTTTGCATTATTAACATAACTGATTTCAATGAATTCACCTGATCAGCGAGAGTAGCAGCAACAGCAGTGTCCAATGCAGCAGCCGCTTTTTCAGCAGCAGCCTTGTCAGATGACTTTTTCTTCCATGGCCAACTTCGACGGTCCATCTCAGACTGTAAAATTGCCCAATTGTGAGTTAAAATGACAAAAGAGCATCTGAGAAAATTTTACAAAGTTCCTATTAGCGGAAAAATAATTAGAAATGTATTAAGGATTACTGCATAAGCTTTAAACCAACCAATACACCAAAAATTGTACCTAGAATGTTTTGCAAGCCCCTAAATAATACATTATTCATCCATAATTATAAATCCTACTCTGGAATATATAGTTACATTCATTTGTTCTTATTGAACTAACGTTCCTCATAAATATGGGAAAATTATTAGAGCAAGGGGAAAAAAAACTACAAGGATATGTTGTACTAAAAAACATTTTGAAGTACAAACTGCATTTTCATGTATGAAAATCTGTTTTGGGTTGGTACAATTCCAGGAAACATTCAATTATTATCAGAAAACACCATGGACTTGAATCTTCTTCAAGTCTCAAGAAACAGACTAAAAACATCCACTTGATGTTTCAATGAGCACCACAATAATCTGATAAGACACATGCTAATAAATTAACAAGGACAAAGTGCAGCATTCAAAACTTTTTGGACTGACAGTCAGAGCAATCCATACAAGGCCATTAAGGACACTGCAGTTCCATGTTTTCCACCGTTGATTACTGAGCAGACACCAATGAGTTTCTCAGGTAGTATTTTACTAAACAAACCACCATCATATTAGTAGGTATAATGAGGCAAAGATGTGCTTTTGAAACTAATCCAGATTATCAAATACAGACATTTGAATCCTCAGCTAATAAACCATATTGGCACTTTCATTCTATTGGATGCAATTAGACCTTATGTTGTTGAAATAAAATTTCCCAAGCTATGGGGCAAACACAAAAGAATCTTACAAAACAAAAGGCTCATCATCCTCAATTGGGAAGACCAACGACATGAGAGAGAGAGAGGTGAGTGATGCTTGAGTAAATGAGTGTTCTATGGTTATGATATCTTTCATAATGTGTAGAAACACAGCAAAGAAAAAAATATGCACAAAAATAATCATCAGCTCTTATTATACAAAAGAAATCAAGCATCAGTAGCAATGTATTAGACAAATGATGTTTCAAGAACATATACACACACACACAAACACACACAAGAAAGAGGATTATTAAAAGGTATAAATTGCATGGCACATAGCTCACTCATGACATTTTCCAATGTGAGAAAACTCTGCAAGATCACTGAAAAGATAAATTTACTCATTCCTAGCTTAATTGTATGAATTTATTGCATTCTTCTTAGTTGCTATGATGGTAGTGGTACATCATAATCAAAAATCCAAAGCATGCTCACTCATGGAGGATATCTGTCCCATATAGTCCCGAAATTGACCAAGAAACACCTATTAACTTCTTCCATGGCCCTTGAATCAAATCTCACTGAACATTTTTCACTTTAAGATACGGAGTTCAAGTGATAGCTCAATGGTATTGACACCCTCTGTGGTGCCCTATATTTGTGATTCAAACCCCATCTCCCCTCCCCCACTATTTACCTATCAAAAACAAATGTTCACTTTCAAGATACCAAGTATGGTCACTTCTGAGGGTTTTGTCACTGCCTTCCTATTAAGCAGACCAAAATTCAGAAAAGTATATTTTGGGTAAAAAAGAATACTGAGGTACACAAGTGACCGCAGTGGAATTTTGTAATTTATTGACACAGGCCAACATATACACACCAATAATTCTGTTTACTTTGGAAACATTTTCTAATGTAGCTTTGGTTTCTCAAAAATGAAAAACTCATGCCAACAAAGTCAAATTGTCAAGCCACAAAAACATAAATTCCAAACCATAATTTCTCTCTGTTTGTACATTTTTCACAGCCAAACAGAGCATAACAGAGAACAGAGCCCCTAAAACAAGCAGTGCGGATATTTTTCTGGTAATTAAACAACTTCTTCCATGCAAGTAGCTATAATAAATTACTGAAGAAACAAAATACCAAAAATCACACACCACAATCACCAGCAATCATATACCTTAAACAGTGCTAAATCACCACCCAAAATTTTATTTGGGTGTGTTTATGTTTATATATATATGGGTTAAGAAATTGTGTATATTACAACACACACCATTGCATGTTTGATATAAATCTAAAATTCTTAACATGGAAACACTGAGCCATCACAGTACTTTCAGTTTCAACAGTTCCAAAAGGGGTACATTGTATTGAAATTGGGTATGTATATGTGAATGCAATGAGGTTAATCAATTGGGCAATGGCAGATTCAAGATCTAATTAATCAAAAAGCTATTTATTGCTAGAGATCCCATAATTCAGAACAAAATTTCACTTCAAATTATAAAAGAAAAAAAAAAGGAATTAAAATCAAAACGAAAACACTGAAAGTTAACCCACTATTAAAAAAAGAGCATAATTGGTTTAGTTATTATATTTTAGAAGAAGAATCATCTTGTTGAACTAATTTTAGATCCAAATTAATCAAACACACACCACAAGCAAGACTGATAGACTGAAAGCAAAGCAAAAAAAAATGGTATTTTCTCATAACCCAATTTTTTATAATAAAAATTTAAGTAAAATTTTTAGTCTCCATTGAATAAATCAACAAAGAAACCAAAAATGAAAAAGAGAGAGTGAAGCAGAAACAGAATAATCTGGGAATGGAAAACTTGAAAAGGTCGCCGACAGAAAATAGATTAAACAAAATCGGAAATTTGACAAAGTAAAAATCTCAACTAAAAACAAAGTGTTTTCAGAAATAGAAAGGGCAAGCAAAATATAAAAACGAATAACAACAATGAACCTCAAAAAAAAAAAATCAAAAAAACAAGAAAAACAAAAACAAAGACAGTCCTATTTCCACTTTTTTTCTAAGCCATTAGCTTCATAGACTGAATTGTTTCCACACAATGCTTTGTGATTAAGCTTACCAAAACAAATGCAGCTCGCTTCAACAAACGGTATTGGATAATATATATATGTATAATCTGAACTATGTTGAAATAGAAGAGTGACTTGGTTTGAAAGAGAGTGAGAGAGAGGTTCAGCAATGGAGATCCGAAGTTAGGGCTTCTTTGTTGCAGTGAAGTGTTGGTTCAACACAGAGAGAGAAATAGGAGTGTGGTGGTGAATGTGAATATGTGAAGGTGAAGATGAAGATGAAGGTGGAGCGGGTGGTGAGATAGTGGTGGGTGAAAAATATTCGGACATAGGTGTCACTTAAAAGGGAAGACGTTGCAAAAGCTCCAAAACTATCACCTTTTTTTAAATTCTTTTTCTTTTTTCTTTTTTGGACTTTAATGACCAGTATTTTTTTATGTGGGAAATATTAATATGGTTGTATTATGTGCCTTCAAGCAACAAGTTTAGAGAAATGGGAGCAAGTTGTTATTTGTAAATATAAAAGTAATGGTAGTACCTAGTATAAATGAGAATCAGTAAAAATTTATTAGCTTAACTGTTGTGTTAATAACATAATCTCATTCGAGATATTCTATGCTGGATTTCATAGATTTGAAAAGAATTTCAACTGACAAGATAATAAGTTGTTATTTGTAAGTAAAAAAGTAATGGCGGTGGTTGGTATAGATGAGAAGTTGAGAACCCGCCAAAATTTACAAGCTTAATTATTGTGTTAATAGCATAATTTTTTTTGAGATATGATGTGTTAGACTGGGCTTCATAGATTTGAAAGACGTGTCATAAATCTACATCTTTCAAATTACATTTACTTTACTATTTGATTCATAGGGTTTTCGAGATGTTTCATCCAAAAAAAAAAAAACGTGGAGTTACTTCCTCATATCAAAAAATAGATATTAATGGTTTGTTTTATTGTGTGGTTTTTTTTGCGTTTTATGCATTTATTTAGAATCTGGGATGTTTGTTAAAATATTAATCAAGAAGATTAGGTTGATATTAGTTTACGGATTTGCCCCTGCAAAATTGGAGAATGGCGAGAGGGTCCCAACTCGCACGCTTGTGGCAGAAGCAACGGCTTAGCTGTACCCGACATTTGGAAAGTTCTGTTTTTTAATTTTAATTTGAAAATAAATAGTAATTGAGTTTTTTTGGACTTTGGACCACCGCCACTTATATATGACTCACTCGGTCTTCACACTATACAGCTCATACGTTCGGTATTTTGCTGTGTGGCGGCTACACAATGGGCTGCCAATGCATGATAGCTTCTTGGAGTGGAACATCAGGGCCGTTCATCTACTTCTAACACGCTCTCTTTTTGTTTTTCCTTTTTTCTTTTCACACACCCATTTGTGGGGTTTTGGTATCAAACAAAATTTTGTTTGTATTGGAAATATCATTTTGTTTTTTCTTAAGATTTTTTTTTTTTAAGGAGATAAAAGTGATCAATCATTTTAAAAAAAAAAAAAAAAGTTACAAATCATGTAACTCTAAATTATGTTACACAATTTAATATATTTTTTTTATTACAGTGAATTTTAACACATACATTATTGAATTATATTTTCCTAAAAAAAATTAATAGATTTTCTTCTTATACTCTATATAAATGCAAAATTTCGATTTTTATTTATTTAAAATTGTGCATAAAAGATAGGCACCTAGATCGAATAGTAAATAAAATTTTATTAATTAAACAAAACTTGGTATACGTATTACGAACATAAAGAGCAAGTAATCTAGTGGTGGGATTTTTTAAATATTAATCCTACAAAAAGTAATTAACTAGTGTAATATTGTTTAGAATTACATTAAGTGTAACTTAAACTTAATTCATAAATAATATATAATTTTTTTCCTCAAATAATATAAGAATTTCAAGTTCGAATCAAGAAAGTAAGACACTACTATGGTAACAATGGGGAAATTACTCTTGTCAACCAATCCTACTTTTTATTTTTCAAGAAAAAAATTGAAGAATCTTGTAACTCATGTCTATATTCATAATTAAATTGAGATCTATAGCTACTAAAGTACTATCCGGTTAAGTTCAAGTGACAATGAGTCTAACTTTTATTAGAATTGTATCGATCACCAAATATCTTTTTATAATAGAAATGATAACAATTTGTAAAACGTACATTAAATGGTTTCTCAAAAGTGTTAACCATTAAGCTTGCCAAATTTCAAAGTCATATGTGTACTAAAAACAAAGTACCATACAATTTGTATTTAAGATTACAATTTTTTTACCACCGCACACCCTTGGTCCTATGGTCACTCCACAAATATAAGTGTTTGTGGAGTATGGGGGACAAAGGCCGGGGTTCAAGTCTCCAAGAGAGAGCTTCACACACATATACTTAGATTAGGTCAAAATAGAATTCTATCTTGTATAAAAAAAAAATACAGTTTTTTATTCCTAAATAAATTAAAAGAGAAGTTAATTTATGGATTTTATTGTAACTAATATTCGATTGTTGCGAAACTTGACTTACATGCTAAATTTTTTTATGACACATTTAATAGAATAATAAAAAACGAATGCATTGAACTTTTATTATGATTTCTTAGAGATTCATTTGTTGCCACATAACAGAAGTCTTTGAAAAGCTCTATTTTAATTTTTAGAATTGTCAAAAGAATAACCCTTCCAGCTGGTACTTTTTTTTTAGATGAATATGACATAAAACCATTAACAAATCTCCTAAGTTCTCTTTCCAATTTTTTTTTCTTTTTAAATTTTATATTTTCTAACAAATTCTTTGGTTTGACATTTTATTTTTTAATATTGATTAATCAAACATTAATTATATACTCATTTTAAAAAAATATTTTTACATGCATAAAGTATAAGGCACTCCACAGTTTATCTGCTTTGAATATTAAACGTTAGTTGAAACCAACAAAAAGACTTTTTTTTTTTTTCATAGAAATTATATATCATGACTTTAGTTGACTAAAACAAATTAACACTAAACAAATTCTAATTTAATAGCTTTTGTTTTTTCTATAAACTTTATAATAGAAGTTACATTTAATTTGATATTTTCTAGCAAATTTTCATCCTTGACTTCTTATTCATTAATATTTATTAATTATAGAAATTTCTTGTATAGTTTTTTTCCTAGGATTTGGAATAGATATTTTATTTAAATGTTTTTTTATTAATATTTAAAAAAAAAACCATATAACTTGTATGAAATTGTTATTATATGAACAAATTAACAAGTAATAACTAGTTTAGTCAACTTTTAAATTTGGCAACATACATTTAATAAAAACATTTAACTAGTATAATTTGAACTTAATCCATTTTAAACAGGGAATCTAATCTAACATTTGACAAGTATTATACTCTTCAATAATACACCTAATCTGTGGGCTCAAAGTATTTAATCGTTTGTGCTAAACTTTGACCTTAACATATATATTGGCGTAATTCTTAAAAAAAAAAAAAAAAAAAAAAATCATATATATTGGCGTCATGATTAAAATTGGAAAAAATTCAACATTTTCTACATATACTTCCACTTTATAATGATGAAGACCTTGTAGTTTTGTTGTCAGTTTCTTCTCAAAAAAAAAAAAAAAAAGGGTTTTGCTGTCAATATCGTATTAGGAATCATAATAATAGTGTAAAGTTAAAAGAACCAAAGCGACGTAAGAGTAAGTATATGCATGGTGTTTACCAAAAAAGTATATGCATGGTGGAAAATTACGGGTAGAAAAATTAGGTTCACATGGTTTACATACATACAACACAAATCACAATCCACACGATCATCAAATCACATCTCATGCCAAACACTACGTAACATCACATTCATTTGACATATTTAAGCATTAATTAAAGTAGGAAACTCCAAGATTATTGATATGACTTGTGCCTGCTTTTTCTTTTTCTTGCTCCCTATTTGCAACAATGAAAATTTTACATTTTTACCTTGAAAGCTCCTTAATAAAAGCAACTCAAGAGAATTCTTAAAAAGCAGCTTATAAAATATGGGACATTAATGGTGTATATTATATATTATATTATATTGCACCTTTTGATAATCGATGGGCTAAAATGAAAGCGACATAAGAGTAAGAGGCGAAATGTATAGGCATGCATGACATTTGAAGTACTACATTTTATTTATCCGCCTTATATATTATGATTTGTAAACAATTTTGTACAAGCTGAACTGAGTCGAGTATTAAAAATTCAAACATATTTCTTTAGCTTTATTTCGAACGCAAAGCCGAGTTTGAGTTTATTACTAAACAAAATTACATATTTAAGTTTGGTTCATTTTCTTATTAAGAAAAATTCGAACTTAATTATTTATGAGTTACTTAATTAAATTTTTGTTTCCATTCTATGGTAAAATCATAACTAAAATTTGTTACATCTTCATAAATCTTTGAATTTTTATTAGGAATTAGTTGTTTATATTATTGACAAACTACAAATAATAGTTTGATATCATATAGACCTATTTATAAACTAATACAATCCAATTTCAATTTTATATAAATATATTTTTAGAAAAATATGCATATAAAAAAATATTATAAATAATTAAATCAAGTCTTATATTCACAAGCTTATTCACAAATTTATTATTATATTTGAACTTGATTTGTTTAATAATCGAGTTTAAACTGAAATTTGAACTTAATTTTTTTGTCAAAGAAATGAACTTAAACAACATTTTTCTCGAGCTGAGCACGAGCTAACTGCACGTGGTACCCTAGACCAGCCAGAATCTGTGTACTAGAGTCTCTCTCTCTTTTTTTTAATTATGTTTTTTTTTTTTTTATGGGTTTTTAATTATGTTTTTTCCTTTAATTCAACTGGGATGTTTTGCAAACGAAGTTACCTCGGATAGTTGTTGCTTTTTAGTTCTTTTTTACTTTTCTCATTGCCCTTTATACCCTGGGGGGCCTGTGGGTGTAAGAAAAGTTTTGTAACCGCAGGAACAGCGATTTTCCTATTGCATTTGCATGGTCAAGGATGCGAATTTGCTCGCCTACAATCACACGCAAGCATTTCCTAAAATGGCAAACATAGCCATAGTACTAAACTCAGACCAAAAGTTTTGCCTGTCTTGTCATTTTAATGCAGTATGTAGAAAAAAATAAAGGAATACCTAACTTTTCAAATGTATTTTGACTATTTTCCTGCAAGGAATAACATATTAATGAGCTATTCATAAAAAATATATATATATATATTAATGAGCTAAAAATCAATTTTTTTACTTGAGAAAATTACAAATTACATCTTTAAAATATGAGATAATTTGGATTTCACACCATTAAATTTTAAAATTTTGAAGATACTCTTTGAAATTTTATTCTATTTATATTAACAGTCCATCCGTCTATATTTTTCGTTTAGTGCCACATAAATTTGCCACGCGTATTTAGTTCATCCAATAAAATGATGTTATGTCATTTTTATTATGTCATATCATTTTTATTTTTTTATTTCTTTTAAGCTACAAAAATAATAAGACATTATTTTATTATACAAACTAAACACTTATGGCAAACTTATGTAACACTTAACGAAAAATATGGATGAAGGGCTATCGATACAAATAAAATAGAATTTCAAGAAATAAAATCTAAATTCTAAAATTTTAGTGTGTAAAATCTAAACACTTCCAAATTTTAAGGGTATAGTATGCACTTTACCCTTTTTATTTTTTAAGAGTTCTTTTAGACCACAAATTTTGTTACAATCCAAACATGATAGACTATAATTGATTACCTATAATTTTCACACTAACCTATTATTTCTTATTTATACCAAAATTATGACACAAAAATTGTACCCACCTACTATCTTGAAATTTAGCTGAAAATAAAAATATCCGTCTCATAAAAAATGTAGCGTCACACTTCTAAACTTTAAGGGTATAGTATGCACTTTACCCTTTTTATTTTTTAGGAGTTCTTTTAGACCACAAATTTTGTTACAATCCAAACATGATAGACTTAATTGATTACCTATAATTTTCACACTAACCTATTATTTCTTATTTATACCAAAATTATGACACAAAAATTGTACCCACCTACTATCTTGAAATTTAGCTGAAAATAAAAATATCCGTCTCATAAAAAATGCAGTGTCACATATTGGAATTTCCAAAATTGAATTTCATTACTGGAATTATGAAAAGTCGTATAGTATCCCCAAAAGCCCTATTGAAATTGTCAAAAAATAGAATTGCATGGCACTGTTTTGTGACAAACGATGAAAGCTTAAACAGTTGCAACTTGCAACTTAGGTCCTATGTTCCGTACTCAACATCTTAAAAAGACAACACCTTTTGGACTATCTGAAAAATATTTAACTGCTCTGTCAGACAGCCTCGTTAACTTTTGTCGATTCAGTTTTTTACCAATTTAATAGTGTCGGTTAATTTGGTTGGTTAATTTGGTTTTGAATCCCAGTAATTTTGGCAATCACCGTTGATTTTCAGACTTTTTGGCACATTAGCTGCACTATATAAAATTTCGCGAAATTCAGTTCACGAAAGCCCATGTAAACTTGTCCAACCAATTACAGCCGTCATTAGATAAATGCCGATAAAGATTCTTCAACCAGGAATGGTAGCGCGTATGTAACACCGCCTAAACAAAATGGTAAAGGACATTTCTTTTTTCTTTTTCTTTTCTAAGCGAGGACATTTCCTTTATTTCTCTCTCTCTCTCTCTCTTTTCTTTTTTTCTTTTTTCTTTTTTTAATTTCACACCAGACTTATATGATAAAGTAGGTTTAGATAAAAAAAAAAAATCAATATCTGCTTGAAGAAGATAAAAATCAATAAAAATTTGTCAATTTAATTATTGTGAAAAATACTATAAATTTTTTTGTGTTTATAACTGTAGGGACACAAAATCTTTAACGGCCCAACAACGATGTTGGGCTCGCACACGGAAAGTCCCTCACAATAATATTTGTAGAGAGTGGGCGTGAAAGGCCAGCGTTGGATCACAGGGCGACGTTTCGGGCCGGACTATAGGTGAACCAATATGAGAAAGAGTTTTGGGCTGGATATTCAGGCCCTTCAATCTTGTATCTAGGAGGATTTGGCTCCTCGGATCATGTCTGAGGAGCGATAGTGCTGCCCCCGATTACCCGTCGGCGGGTTTTTATGTGGCGTCCGGAGTATATTATCCAGGCATTCTCTTTCATCAAGTCTTTCTCAAGAAGTTAGATGGGAGCCCCCCCTCTTTTTGGTCACATAACATTCCCTTTTATACTAGCCTACGTTCGTTGTCCTTCGTCCACGTGTAGGGTCGATCTTTCCAGGACAGATATCTGTCCCATCAGTCTAATCCCAAAATTGCTGGAGATGATCTATAAAGCCTAAGATCCCGGCTCTGTTAGGGGCAGTGTCATGTCAGGGAAGGGTATTAAAGACAACTTCCCCAGGATATTTTCTAATCTTTCTAGCTTACTCGTGTTCCATTCCTGTCCCTGAGGTTTTGGACCTGCTGAGGACGAAACCGTCCTCGGCTGTGTCTTCGGGCCACTTTTTTTATGTTTCCTAGTTTCGAGCTTGGGCCCTGGCTTCCTTCAGTTTAGGACCGGTGGGCTTCCCATAAGCGCTTGGGCCGGACCCATAAACTATTGGACCCCACAATAACATTACACCACGTTGAAAGTTGAAAATTATTATTATTTTTTTTTTTTCATAATTGAAATCTACCAAAGACAATTTTATGAAACCAAATTTGAATAAAAAGGAAAGGAAGGAATAGTTACAATTTACTTCCACATGATTTAATCATATTTAGTTCACAAACTCTTTATGTTTGACATTTGAAGATTTATGGTCTGTTTAAAATCCACTTATTTTGCTAAAATTTGAAACTTTTTACTAAAAGTACTATAGATAAAGGAAAAAGTTAGCTAAAATAGTACAATGAGACGCATTTATAGTGCAGTGGAGCCCATAAATAGTAGCAAAAATAAGTTAACAAAAATAATTTTTTCTAAACACACACTTAGATTAATAGAAACTCATTAGAATTTTATCCAAAGTAACTTGAACAATTTAATTTTAATCCAAACTTATGAGTTTTTTTTTTTTTAGAAAGTTTCAACTTATGGCATCTGCTCCTAATGATAGCTCTTTATCATCAAACTTATGAGTTAAAATGTAATAATTGAAAAAATTATTAGACCAAACCATAATAAATAAATAAAATTATTGTTGACCTAAAAATATATATAATTTATAAATTTAGATGAAATCCTAACAATTTTATTTTCATTTAAATAGTAGCAATAAAAATTTGTAATTCACTTAAGAACAAAACTAAAAAATAAACATATGACTTAATGGTATTGGCCTACTCAGGTTGGACTTTTGGAATATGGAGTATGGACACAATGCAATTAGAAGTCTTGGAACCTATTAAAAGTGGCATTGATGGCCTATGAACCTAAGATTTTTTTTTTTTTTAAGTTGGAAAGAAACCTATGAACCTAAGATTGATATATTTGTGACTAGTGACCACACACACTGACAAGTATTCATAGTGTGACATGATATATTTTTTAATCTTTTATCACCACCGGTTGGTTTAAATGTTAGGTAGTCCGTAAAACAATTAATGTATGAAAGATGTGCGAGGCAATATTTATGTATTTTACTATTTTATTTGATTTAAGATTTTAATAGACATATATTAAAAATTTTAGAATTATATAATATATATTAGAAAAATACGTATACAGGTCACTTTTTTTTATGAACATATGTTACTTTATTTTATTATTATGTTTTAATGGATAATATCTTTATATTAATCGTATTTGTTGTCTAATGTTAAACTTATCTTTTGTGTATAATTTAAAATATACAAAAATTGAAAATTATTTTGAATATAAGATGATTGTTGATCTCTGATCATCGTAATGTTTTGTAAGCATAAAAGAAAAAATAAAGCAATGTAATCTAATGATGTTAAGTTTCCCAATTAAATTCACTAAAAGTCAAACATTTAGTTGTATTGAATTTAATTGTGTTTAAAAATAATGACATTCTTTGTATTTTATTAGTCGATATAACTAAATATTTAAATTTAATTGAAAACTTAATGTACTATACCTATGGTAATTATTTTTCCCTATTATAATGCACAATTTCATTAAAATAAAATAAATAAATAAATAAATAAACCACACACATCCCTCCTCAACTCCTTCAAAATCGAAGAAGGGAAGAAAAACTTATTACAACAAACATAAAACCTATTTGTAATTTTGTATAACGAAACTTTAGTGAGTGAATGAGCAACACTATTTGCATCTCTTTTGATTCAACTAAATGCACATAAACCAAAGCAACAACTAAGCTCAATGCATTAGTAGAAATAAACCACTCAACAGTCAACACTGGGCAAGCCTAAATTCAAAGTATCAAAACAACTTTTAACATCACCCTTTGCAATATTTTGTGCAAATCCTTAGCTAGTGCTAACTATAAGGCCTAGAGGATTATTGTTACTCTGTATGCAATAGATCACAAAGTACATATTGCTTAGCCCATACATTTTTAACTTCACCCTCCTCATATAGAGCCACTACTATTACCAATATTGTAAATTTATGCCTCAACAATTCAAAATTTAGCTTTTCTACTCTTATCATGTTATTGATGCCGACAAAAAAAAAAAAAAAAAAAAATCACACAACTAATGTTCTATATCTAAAATTTATCCAAAATAATAATATTGGTCTCTTTGTTAGTTTGTGAGAAAAGCATGAGACAATCTATTACGGAGGGGGGGGGGGGGTGGTATGATGTGAGATGAGAGGAGAGGCAAAAATAGAGCGAGTAGAGCCCACAGAGACATGGAAGCGCGTGGGAAGATAAGGGTGGGGGCATCAAAATAAAATAAAAAGAACAGGTACTCGTTTTAAGTGGAGCAGAGAAGAACAGCATCCAATGATGTTATGTCAGGGACTTATAAGAGAGATAGACAATGTGGTCCCCACGGACCACACGTATCAGTGCCCTGTGGGGGCCACTTATTTCTGAGAGCTTCAGCGACACGTGTCGGCAGAAAGCAACCACGTTTTGTAAAACCGGATCGTTTGGCCCCTGATTATCGAAACGGACAGCGTCGGCAGAGAGAAGAAAAGAAGAAGAAGAAGTGAAAGTGAAAACACAAACAAAACCAATAGCCTATCAAAATAATAATAATAATAATACTATATGGCTCTTCAAATCACGACAAATTATTAACCCACAACAGTACACACCAACATGAAATGAAATCATACATTCATTTCCTACCCAAAAAAGAATAAAGAAAAAAAAGAAAACGAAATCATACATTAATTGAAGTTATTTATATATATATATATATATATGAAATTATGAATTTCATTTGACGAATTTTGAGCTCCATAAGTCACAGAATGCCTTTTAAGTCCTTGACATACTTTGTGAGAAAGAACATTCCGTGACCTTTTAACAAGTAGAGACGTGTAAAAATAAAAAAAGTAGACAACCTAAGTAACAAAGTAAAATTTTATGCGATTCCTCTCTTTTGACCATTTTAACTTTTTTTTTTTTTTTTTGGTTGTTGAGTAAATTGACCATTTTAACTTAAGTGATGGTTTTCCTATTAAAAAAAAAAAAAAAAAAAAAACTTAAGTGCTGGTTTGGGAGATTTTATTTTTTATTGATTTGATTTATTGGATCTGAAAAATAAGTTAAACAAAAATATAATCATATTGAAAAAATTAAAATTTTAAAAAGTTGTAAATAAATTAAATAAACTGAATAAGTGAAAAATAAACTATTAAGAAAAAATTTAGCTCCAAACCGGTTTGATGTTATTTTCTTTTAAGTCATTGAAAATGCATCATTGTGTAGTTTTTGTCATATTATTTTTTAAAAGAAAAAGTTTACCTTCTAAGTGGATTGGAGGGAATTTCCACTATCTCACGGTATGATAGGTAAAGAAATTATTCACATGTATTTATAATTACATAACTTGTTAAAATATGTCATGTAACTTGTTTAAATAATACAACTCATCATACAGTGAATTGGGGAAAAAAGTTGCATTACTTGTTTAAATAATATATACAAATAATCTCATAAATTGTGAAGATAAGCTCTGAAGGAAACCCAAATTCCTTTTATGATCTATAATATTCCAATTGTACACTTTTTATTTTTTATTTTATTTTTTTGGGTTGAATTCTTCCATTCGTACACCGACACACACATCGCATGCCTCCCTTATTCAGCAAAACTAATTCATGAAACCGTTGTACAATTTGTTTGATATCTATGATTCTATATTCGTGGACCCCCTGTTGTAAGAGGGTACAATTGAATGATCTAACTGTTCTATATATCTTGAGGCAAACAGTGAAAAATAAAAAAGAATACAGAATTGCAAAGGCTCCATGGATCTGATCAGATAAAATATAATTCATTTATGAATATTACACTAAAATATTGTATTTCATTAAAAGTTATGATGAGTCAATTGTAGCCAATTATGATCTCTCCCACTGTCTAAAATCAAGACAAAAATAAAAGGATATCATAATAAATCATTAAAGGAATAGCCACAATGTAATGGGTCCAACAAAGATTTCGAGTAGCTTGAAACTCACAAAGTGCATTTGGAGTCTTCTAAATTGGTGTATAATAGTGGTACTTATGACAGATTAGATCAATTAATATAACTCTTCCTGTTTGTTAAATATATTATTCTAGATAAGGCCCAACTCTATTATTCAAGTAACAAATTATAATACAAATAAATTACTCATAATTTTACTTGTAGTATAATAAACTAATCATAATTATAATACAAATTCATTGAACTTTATAGTAAAGATATGACCACTATGAGTTTTTCATTGTAGACTACTTAAGTTTATTATTAAAGTTCAATTTTTGTCTTAAGAACAAATTATAATGCAAATAAAGTAATCATAATTTTACTTGTAGTGTAACAAACTAATCATAATTATAATACAAATTCATTGAACTTTATAGTAAATATATGACCACTATGAGTTTTTCATTATGGACTTAGGTCTTTAAAGCCAGACCACGTTAATAGGGCCAACTCAATACAGTTTTAGATCAAAGTAAACAACTTTAAGTGGGGTTTTTTTTTTTTTAAATATAAATTAAATAATTTCACTTTTTATATTATCATTTTTATTTAAAATCTATTTTTTAGATACAAAATTATTAATTAAGCTTTTGTGTTTTGGTTTTGCTAAGATTTCTTTTCAATTGATAACATGACTAATTCACTTAATTTTTTTGAGTAATCAACTTTAAGTATCGATTTTAATTTTGAAAAAAATCATTTTGTATAAACAACTGTAATAAGTATTGTTAATAAAAATTTTATAAAAGATACTTCATTTGAAAAAGAATATATATTTAGTAGATAATCAATAATTGTTATATTACATGTTTAAATATCATTATAATTATTTTTCTAACACTGTGAAATCGTTCTCTTCATATTTTTCATAATTTTTTTTACATAAATGTAAAAGTTATGCTATGTATTACTATATTTAATAACATGGTGAAATGTTTGACTTATATTACACGTTCTATTTGTTTTGTTCACCAAAAATACAAATCTTTTTTTGGTAGAAAAAAAAAAAAAAAGATTTGTATTTTTGGTGAACAAAAATACAAATCTTTACACATGATACTTCTATACTGAAGGCAATTCTATAATTCATAACGTGGCCAGAGCATTAAGCAAAAATGAAAATTGTCTATACCTACCTGACATTACTATTTTCATTCGAATTAATTTGAATGGGTTTGACAATGTTTCACTCAAGAAGAATTTGGCAATGAAGCAACAAATTAAAATGATGATAGAGTTAAAGCAAGAGGCAAACAAAGACTATAAGGCAAGCTAACTTGCATTCAAACTGTAATTTTAGTACAAGTACAATTGTGGTTCCAAGAGCTCCACTAAAATGAATCCAATATGCAGGTAAGTTTGAGTACAAGGTTAATTAAGGCACACTTATATGAAACTACTCTTAAGTCTTTACTGGGCATGACCATGGTAACATTCTATTTATTGGGTGTGTATAAAACCATAGTTTACCCAACCTTACTAGGACATCAATGAACACTAACATGATGTTTTACCAATAATCAATAGAATCTTTCCTATTACAAGAGTCGAACTCAAGACCTAGTGCCCACGAAACCTTAAGAATAAACATGAACCGCCACCCTTGATATCAAATACTATATTGTTTAAATTGCATCTTACACTCCATAATTGTGTCATGTATTTCAATTTAAAGTATTAATATGATTTGCTCTAGCTGAAATTTTATTACTAAAATTTCAAGAAATTTTAAAATGCTATTTCAATTCAATTAGTTTATAATTTTTTTAAAGTTTTATCATATCATAAATAATTTTTTTTAATAATAAAAGTTGAGTCCTATATATCATGTTTATACTATGTAATTTAATGTAAGTGTTACACGTATGATGTGCTTTCACCATGTGGCATAAAATGAGCCCACCAAATTTATTGACATAGTTTTGTTCAAAAAATTTGAAGTAATTTAATTATATCATACTGCTATGATTATTAACTTACTGCAATGATTAAACTAAATTATCAAAAACTTTAAGTAATTTTAAAAAGAAGTTTCATTATACAAACTTTAAGTAATTTTTAAAAGAAGTTTTGTGGTTTATCATCTTTTTTTTTTTTTTTCAATTTCAATTAATATTACTAAATTATTTTGTTTAGGTTACATATAAATTTTTATCAATATGTACATTTCATGAATATTGTGCTAATTAATTGATATATTTAGGTTTACTTCTTAATTTTTTTTAGACTGTATGTCTATTTAGAGAAAATCTTCACAGCACACAAGCCTGTTCTTGCTGCTGAAGTGTAGCCATGATGTATATAAAGATTTCGGCTGAAAAAAGATGCAAACTTCATGGAAAGATAGATAGCTACGTTTAACTTTGTCAGTTCTGAAAAAACCAAGCTAACAACTGGATTTGAATGAGTATTAACCACTGCTCAACGCAATAGTTTGTTCACTAATCAAGGACTTTATTTATTCTTGATAGAAAGATACGAATATAATTTTCGATCGATCACCAACCGAAAATTTTGCTGGAATTTGAATAATTAAGCCGAATTGATCCATGCTTCTCCTCCAATATTTGGCCCTGAGTCATTTTCCAGTTACGATCAAATTTTTTTAGTTGTTAAACTATTCAAATCCTTCTTCCTTTTGATAACATAAATTTAGTTAAGGTGTAGAGAATTATTCAGCTATGGTTTTCCTTTTGCAATAATTATTATTTGTGTTCAGATTAAATGAAACAATCAGAAGGGTTTTAATAGGCAATTCAAGAATATCAACATCAAGCTCTCAATAATTAAATTGTGATAATGATTTGTTAGGTTTTAGGGTCATGATTATAATACCTTGAGAAGATGTATTGACTAAGACAGTTCAAATGTTCAATATATATAATTAAGCAATTGTCGTAAATTATAAATAAATTAATGCTTTAAGTGGTCATCTTATTAATAAATAGCAAAGATGGTTTATTCTGTGTGATTGACTTTTTCTTATTGTTGGGGGGTCAGGTAGGGTTTCCCATTTTTGTTGAGTTATGGCCAGAATTACTCAAATAAATGGACTGTTTGCTTGTCTTTTTCGCCTTGGATTATAAGTTGGTTTTTTTACTTTTAGTTTTTATGTACAATTTTTTATAATCTTACTTTTTCTTTTTCTTTTTTCATTCTTTTTAAATTTTAAATATACTTTAACACACTTTCAACAAAAAATATTTCAGTAAAAAAAAAAAATTTAAATAAGTTGTTATCAAATGCAAAAGGCTAAATAAGCATTCAATAATTGACTTGAAATGTTGTTCTTGTTATCCATTCTAATTTGTCATTATTAATTAAGTGGAACTAGTAATGGTTTAGGTGTCGTTTTAACCCAAACGTTTATTAAATATATGAAGTGATAAGGGAAAAGGATAGAGAGGGAAACATCAATTGGATGCTTCCTCTAACTGGACAGTAATGTAAAGAGGAAATTCCAATTTGCCAGCTAGAAGATAGCACGTCTCCAAATGAAAATGGCGACTTTATATTATAATATTCTATATATAAATATCGTAGCATGACGTGTGGATTTTATTGGTCTAGTTTTTTTAAACTTGTTTAATTAAGATTATTGAACTTTATCCAGTGGGCTGAGCTCAATGCAGTTTTATAATACATAACTTCTTGGTCTTTCATGCAATTAATTAATATGTATTACACACAAATAATATTATATGCATATATGTATTATTATTATTATTTTTAGCACTGATCGATGTTTATAGATTAGTACGAGAGAGAAGAAGAACAGATGCTATGCATCATGATATATGCAACTTAGTTGTATGCTTTTAAGTTGTATGCACATGTGACAGTGCACGTGCACATTTGTATATATGTGCTTCATGTGAAAGGGCGTACGTGTACCAATTTTACACACGAAGCATTAATATTTAATAAGATATAGTACTAGATACTATTGGATTGTCATATAATCGTATAGCCAAATACAATCAAGGTAGAAACTTGAAAATTGGAATTAATTTATTTCAGACCTTTCAGTTTTAAAAAAGAAAAAATTGCTCACATAATTAGAGGATAATCCGGAAAACAAAAATTAAAGCGACAACATAAACCAAATAATCTGCAAAACAATATGCAGAATATATATATATACTATTGGATAGTCATATAATCGTATAGCCAACCCAGAAAAAATAAATATAATCTAATAGTAGCTAAATATAATCAAGGTAGAATTTGAAATTTATTTATTTTTCAGACTTTTCATTAGGGAGAAAAAAATTGCTCTCATAATTAAAGGATAATCCGGAAAACAAAAATTAAAGTGACAACATAAATCAAATAGTATGTAAAACAATATGCAGAATAATATATATTTGTATTAATTTTTTTTTAATATAAGCTTATTTGTTTTTTTAAAATTATTTTTTAGTAGTTGAAAGTTGACAGAAGTATAATTCTATTTAAAAATAAGTGAAACTTTAAAAAGCTATAGATAAACAAATAAAGCAATAAACTAATATGACAGGAACATATGTGATATGTCACATTCCTATTGTTGAATATATGGAAAAAGTTAATGGATGCTCTAAGCGATTGTATACAATTTATTTTAAGTGAATCTTGTGCATGCATATGACAGGAGCACATGTGACATGTCACATTCCTATTGTTGAATATGTGGAAAAAGTTAATAGATGCCCTAAAGACAATGATTTAAGAAATATTTTTAAAAACTTTCAATAGGAAAATAAAAAAATAATTGATTTTTTTAATATATTATTTTTCATTTAAATGATATCAAAACTTTTCTAAAACTATCTATTACCAAATGTTTTAAGAGTACTCGTTAATCAGACCCATAATATATATTACACGCTGTGAAAGTGCATGCGCGCAAACATACATTAGTGTGAGAGAGACCCATAGGCAATGGTAAAGCCAAGGTTGTAGGCTTTTCCCTAGTTGGAGATGATGAATAGATAGCATTCTTAAAAACCCCTTTAAAATCAAAGAGAAATGTGAGTGGTGGTGGTGGCATGGTATGGGGATGAGATCTGAGAAAGAGAATGATTGCTAATAACATGGAGAGCCTCATTAGTTTTTGTGTATACAGGTTCTCTCTCTCTCTTTTTGTGAGAATTTTGAACCTTTGCTTTGTTGGTACGAAAGAATTTTATTTATGGGTGGGGGAAGAGAGTAATGTTATAGAACCAAAAAAAATTATACCCACTTGGGGTCCCACGTTTACACAAGACAGCTTTAGTCCACCTCCCCATACTTTCTATGCTAAAGCAACCCAGTTTTTTTTTTTTTTTTTTTTTTTTTTTTTTCTTGGATTCGATTTGCCTTTGGTACTTCTCCAATCTCCCAAGTCATATGCTCTTCTCTTTTTGCTTTCCCCTTTGGTGATTATGATCATATTGTTTATCTTGTCTTTTTTTTTTTTGGGGGGGTAAAAGTTTATCTTGTCTTAAGTTGCATTAAAATTCTAGCATTAATTATTGATGCCAGGTAATTGACCTTGGAAACTTAATGACACTCTTCTTTAGGTGCGTGCGCTTTCTAGTTTAAGTTAACTTTATAACTTTTTATTGAAATAGTATTTTGACTAATTTTAGATTAAATCCTTTCATGTTTGCAGAATATAAAAATAATTGAATATTAATAACTATTTTATAATTAAATGTTTATTTTTTTTTTAAACTTTAAACTTATACTCAAAATATGAGTTTGAAGATTAAATAATAAATAATTTTCAATTAACACAAAATTTGATGTTATATATAGAATATCAAACATATATAATACAACAATCGAATTTTCATAATATTAATACAATCAAAAGTTATTTAACATCGAAAAAAGCTACATAAAATATATCTTGATCCTAATACACACATATATCAAAATGTTTGGATATAACTAAATATAAACGTTCATGCCAGTGGTTTTGTATATCACTTCACACAAAAGTTTGAACTAAGATTATGCCATCAACATTATATTAGTTACTAATTTTGTTATAATCATAGAGTCTCTATACCAACTTGCCTAGAACGAGCTTTTTTTACTTTTAGAAAACTATTTCCAATTTTTTCTACCTCTTAGTTTTTATTTTTATTTTTTTAAGATTTTTTTTTTAATAGGATGCTTTAAAACTTAACATTTGAGTATTCTATGTGAGTGTCTACAATATTATATTGGGACACTATCTAGGTATCTAACCCCAAAACCTTAAGTTGGTGAGTTTGCATTAATCAGTGTAATATCAAAATTAAATAAATATAGTATGTCTACTTGGATTCGCATTACAGAATAGATGATAGAGCTGTCAAAGACTTAGTGGCAAATAAAAGAAAATATTTTATATGGAAGAAGATTAAAATGGTACAACAAACATTGCAAATTGTATCTTTGAAGTTGAATTTATTAAAGGATTTAGCAATTTTCTTGCATGTTATCTTAGCATGATCATGAAGAATTAGTAAACAAGTAGCTAATGAAAATTGATCCATGTGCAGAAATCCATGAATCCTAATAAAGGAAATTGCTGTGTTACTGTAGCCAAAGCGACTACTTCAAATGTGACATAATTACTTATTCATCACTCAGGCAATCACACATAATTAATTAATTACTTCAACAAATTGTTAACATTTACGATTCCCTAGGCAAAATATGAAAAAGAAAATAAGTTACGGTCCTTACGGATGATGCTAGAGTCTAGACTGTAAACATTTGGAAACTTTTCACCAAAAAAAAAAAAAAAAACATTTGGAAACAACCATAAAACAATAAATGAATGGGCAGTGGTACAGGACTCGGGTTTTTTTTTTATTTTTTTTTATTTTTTATTTATATAAATTAAAAAAAAAAAAAAACAAGTTGTTAAAAACTTAAGATGACTGGTTTTTTGATTGGAATAATATTTCTTTTACATGGGTTTACCACTATCATAGATAAGTTTTAATTGCAAATAAAGGTTTTTAGTATGATTTTGGGTCATATTTAACACCACACTGCGTGGTTTTTCCAGAATCCTCATCACACCGCAATTTAATAGATCAGTCAATGTGTGGTGCAATGCAATTTGATCAGCTTTCATATATATTAAATAGAGGTTAAATATTCATGAAATCTATATTAAATATAAAGTAAAAATTATATATTAATAGGTGGGGTGTAGGACAGTTTTTTGAAAACCTTAAAACAACTTGGTGTGGTGTGGTTTTAATATATAATATATATATATTTAATTAGTTGAAACATAGTTCATATGATATAATATAAAATAACACATACATATATGGGTACGGTGTAGTGAGGTATGATTATTTTATTTTACAGGCGGTTTTGGTTAATTTATAGTTGTCCGAGCGGTTTTGTGAATAAACCTAACTGCAGAGAAGTTTTTGCCCCAGAAGTCATAGATTTTAGGATAAAATTTAGGGGGGGAAAAAAGACTATTTAAAGTTTAAAACATCTATAAACCACATAAATCCAAAGTTAGAATGTGTGATCACACGATTGGCTTTTGCCAAGCTGAGTATCATAGTCTTTTAACCCGAAAAAGTCTGGGGGGCTCAAAATTTGGTATGATCTAGGGTTTTGATTTGACACAAACCGAAGTTGATGCAAGCTGGGCCATGGCTCGTAAACTGGCTTAAATGGCAGGGGGGGCAAACTAACCAGGGGCCCATTTATGTCCTTGAAGTGGAGAGTGGTTTAATTTAGCTCTTAGCATGTTCTTCTATAACTTACGTGTCACGAAAGTTCTCTCTTTATTGAATGCTTACCTTACTCTCTCATTGCTTGTACTTCATCTGTTTTCACCAGCTTTTAGTTTCCCTAATCTTCTAGTGTTTGTTGAAACTAATAAAAGAGAAATGGCTGTACAGACATTTTTACAAGGAGTAGTAGAGGCCAAAATAGCTGAGTGCAAGAATATATCCAATGTTTACCTTTTGTATATCAGTTTCTAGTTTGGGAATTGGGATCTAATGCGAATTGGGCTCCCCTGGCAATGCCCTATGAACTAATGCTTATCTTTTAATATTATCCACAGAGAGAGAGAGAGAGAGAGAGAGAGAGAGAGAGAGAGAGAGAGAGAGAGAGAGTTCTTATCTGTTCCAAACATACTAGTGGATATATAGAGAATAGTTACTTGGGAGTAACCCTAGTTTGTTGGTTTGAAACGTAAATTCAGTAACTCATCAATAAATTGAGGCCCAAAAATCATTAAACCAACAATTCAATAATACTACGGACATATATGGTGACTTGTATGACGGTGGATGGTTGACAAAAAGTGGTTAGTTATGCGTTGATCCAAATAATCAATAATGAGTAGGAAGTGTTTACCACTTACATTCACACAAATCAATGAGTTATGAAATTAGGTGTATTCTTAAATGTATTTGGCATAATATGACTTATAAGTAGTAAAAGAATAAACTAGTTGCATTTAAAAAAAAAAAAAAGAATAATATGGTAGTACTCTAACAATATTGTAATAACTAATTCACTTGTATTTAACATCTTCCCATTTCAATTCAAGGTGGTGATCGCCAACTTGGATCCATTTGTCACGAACCTTTTCATTTAGCATCTAACATTTTGCTTATGCATAACTTTTTAAAATCTTACTTTTTTAAAATATAGATTTTTTTTAGCTCACTTTTAGTAAAAAAAAAAATAATTAAAGCGATGCCAACGGATACTCAATTTAGACAAAAGATAATAATAGATATAATAATTTGTTTTTAAAAAAACTTAGGAGATCTCTTTTTGTGAAAATATCTATTAACAGATTTAACATTATAACTGTAGTAAGTGGGTTCCAATTTGAATTTAAGTGATAAACTGATAGTTTGGTGGTAATGACATACTTTGTTGTGTCTCATGTTTGTGATTCCACTTAAATAAGTTGATGTTTAATTTGTTAATTTTAAAAAATTTAGAATTTAATTTGTTACTTATGGAACTATATATCGGGTTCATATTAATGATTTTATCCTAACATGAAAATTTTTTATTTTTTGAGAGATTCATATTAATGATTTCTGCTTCATGTGATGTGTTTCCCAACTGATTGTGACTGTGATACCTTACGGGTTTAATTTGATTTGATTCACTCTGGTCTCTTCATGCAAAGCTTTATCAAATTCTTCTAGAACATTTATCAAATTTGATTTTATATATAATTCGATTAAGCATTTAAATCAGATAACTCTATCTTCACACATGACTTATAAGAGTATGACTATCTAATTATCAATCAAGAAGGCAAGAGTTTTGAAGAGTACGGACACAAATACACAAAACAAAAACGTTGAAAAGAAATCAATCACTATTCACAATTGTGTCAATTTCACTCAATAAAATCATCATTATCTTAGCTTCTAGTGTTCAAGTAAAATTTGTTGTTGTCATTTATGGATCTTTCTAATGATGACAAATTATCACATAATTGGAATATTTTATTCTTTTATTTTGGTAAATTCGTTGAAACTAAACGTAGTTCTTAATTTCTTTCTTTTTGGTAATCATTGAAACTAATTCTAGTTCTTTAGAGTGAGGACAAGCCAAAAGTAACGACAAACTAAAAAAGAGAAAGCAATCTCATAATTAAGAAATAAAAAAATATATATATATATAAAAAGTCTATAACATTATCTTCATGCTTTAATTGTAGATTTGGCCGTCGATGGGCTGAAATTGAAGTGGGAAAAAAAAAAAAAAAATCTTTGTTCTTTTTTGGCGATGTGGTGGATAATCACCACGTCATTCATAGACGACTTGGCAGAGGCAGTTGAACATTCTACCGTTTCTAATCGGTAAATTTTGGGAGTTTTAGTTAATTTAATTAGTAATTTTTTTTTTTCAAATAAATGATTTGAGATTATTCAACCTTCGTCTACGATAAAAAAAATAATTAATATTTTAATTTGATAATAAAAAGTATTTATTAAAAATGAACTCTATAAATTAAAACTATCTTAAAAAATAATAATAATAATAATAATAATACTGAATTGTGTGAAAGGGGTTGTAGCTAGCTTGTGACTGAGTAGTACAATAGGCTTTAAGGAAGAGACAGGAATTCTAAGATCAGAAACTATAAGGACACTATCGTGTTCCCAGTGGGGTTGGGTTAGACTACAATGACTGATCGTAGGAGCTTTACTGTGACTTATCTGTGACTGTAGAACTGCCTTACTGTCGGTGCTACACCATAGGTTTGGTTGTGATTTTAATTTTGGGTCAACGATGAGTGTTGATAAGATTACGTGGTCCACCCAAGAGGACCAAACAATTTAGTACTGTGTAATTTTTATTTTTTATTTTTATAAAAAAAAAATTGTCAATATTCCACTTGATTAAATTCTCTTTAATGAAAAATGTTTTTAGTTGAATACATTTTTAAGTTTTTAGTTGAGTTCCTAAAAAAGATCCAAAACATTTTTTTGATAGTGCAGTAAAAATTCTAATTTTTATTAATGAACACAAACTTTACCGTACCAATATTTAACAAATAAAGAGGTTTAAAGTTTATACGGTGTATTCAAAAGTTAGGCCCCTTTAGATGTATACCACTATCAGTTTTTTTAAAAATTTATTTTCTTCCCCTGTGTGTGTTAAAATACTTAATATTCCAAAAAAAAAAAAAATTTAACGAATAATATTCTCACAAAATTTAAGATAAATAACACAAATCCATAGTTCCAACAAATCCACGGATGGGTGGTTAGGTTGGAACTTGGAAGGGAGAATTGGGTCTTTTAGGTCTTTTATTTCTTTATAATGTTGATTGATATGGTTGTGGAGTTGAGTTCAAGGGCAAATTCAACTTAAACTCAATTAAATACATTTTTGGTTGAGGATTTGATGGAGCACTCCTTCCCACATAGATGTAGTGAAGACTAATTACACCTTATGAGCTGGAAGTGGTCTTGTTAAGTCTAGCTCATGAAAGAGATTTCCTAATTTGACTTTGTTACACTTACACGATGTTTTTTGGTGTGCAAGAAATGTAGTTTGATAAGGAATAAATATTATGTTCTTGCCCACCAAGAAACAGATACCAAACCCTTATATATATATATATATATATATATAGGTTGCAACATAAGTTGGTTTTGTGAGTATTGTAATTCTTATTATTCATAGTGCCTTTTTAAAAATAAATTAGCAAGTAGGCATAGAGTTGTTATGAAGTTATGTTTAAGCTCGTCATAATCGCTTATATTGCCAATATCAACATAATAAACATCTAATATATATAGAACTCAACACACACCCTTACCTAATTCAATCCAAATATACGTAATCTGGGTATCATAATTCTACTATCAAATGTAAAGGGAATTTGGTTTAAAAAGGTGAAAATTGTAGAACACAAAGACACCACCTAAAGGATTTTGAGATGAAAGTGAAACATTCGTTTTTTTCTTCATATAATGCGTACGACCATAAAGATAAAGATAAAGATGCCTAACATACAGGTTACAATATTTAATGATAACTCCATGCGCAAAGTGGTCCAAAACTAGTTTTCTTGCCTAGTGAGTGCGTGGATTCTGAGGAATCCAAACTCATCCCAAATACAGTCCTATAACTACGTAACAATGTACCATGCTTCATAATTGTAAGTTTCTCTCTTGTTGTTTTCTTCGTGGACATTAATATTCAATTCATGCCCTGACCTGCAATCTTGGACACTACAGATGCACATTTTTGGTTCACATACCTTCCACTTTAAATGCCTCATGTGCACATCTTTACTACATTTTGGTTGGTTTGGTTATTACTAGATTTTAATCCAGTAATTTCTTCACCAAACCTGTAATATATAATGCAGCCTATACAAACATAGAAGATAAGATAATCAAGATATAGTGGAAGTCTATAGTGGAGCCAATAGACAAACACAGCTGGAGACTCGTTGTCCCTATTTTCCTACTTAGCCGTGAGCATTGTTTGGTTGCAGTTGTACTACTAATCACATAGAGCAACTTTGGAATTTCTGAAACTTTAGACTACGTAACAACCGGCAAAGGTGATTAATACTGTCTTCCGTATGATGGTGTCGTAGTCTCCTCAATCACACGTATTAATGATAGTACATCACTTTTTTTTTTTGGATTGAGACTGTCCTCGACCTCAAATGATATAGTTGTAGCTCCAGTTAATTTAATTGGTAAAATCTCTTGTTGTCGAATAAGAGATCTAAAGTTTGATTCCTGCTTACACAAAAAAAATTCAATTAGTATCTTGGTCTTATGATAAAAAATAAACATTATAGGTTAAAACTATTTCTTTAAAAAAAAAAAAAAAAAAATGAAGTCTTTTCTTTTTTTCAACTCAACGCCCAAATGAGTATGAGTTGCCCATTACTTGCCCAATGTGCACGAATATGTCACGTTCTGTATTGCTGTTTTTTGTTAATTGGGTTATAATTTCACGACCTAAAATGTCAAGTGAGCCTTTAAACTTGAGTCCAGCTTAGGATAACCCAAATCGACAAGCCCATTGGATTGAGTGAATCCCCACTCGGCTTCTGGGAAGATAGGCCTAGTTTTTGGTTTAATTTTTTGGCCCAGGCGTGGTTCAGTACGCCAGGACCATGGAGCCTGTTTCTAATGGATCGAATATTGAATTGCTTTGTGAGTGATAGATTAATTTTTCGAATTGTCTTCTTACTTTTTTTCAATTTTGGTTCAAAGAAATAAAAACAATAAAATTTACTTTGAGAGAAACTGAAACCTTCCAATTACACTATCTAACAATTTATAATTGAGGAAAATTTTCAAATTTCTTGAATTTATCAACAAAATAAATTATAATTTATCCTAATCCAAACAAATTTAATTCATTCAATTGGGATATCTGAATCAATCATAAAAAATTTCTATCCCACAACATAAACAAATTCAAAGTTTCAAACTAAACACGTTTGAATCCATAAAAAAAATTCTTAATCTAATTTAACTTATTAAAATCAACCATAACAAACTAAAAACATATTCCCACCCAATCTTAACAAAATTTAGATACATAATAGATCCCTAAATAATTTCACCTAATAAAGTCATATTAGTTTACTAAAGAAATTGCCGGTAGTATTAACTGAGAACATATTCTTAATAAGAGAATAAGTTCTTGGGTATGTTTCCAATTCTGGTATAGAGCACAATTATAGTCTACGTTTAGGCAGGCGGCTCAACATATTATGGGGTGTGAGGTGATAATTTCTCTTATCATTTATTTTATGTAAAGAATTATTAATTTCCTCCAATATCCTAACCGTGATTCTCGTTGAATACTTCTTTGCAAATCCATCAATTTGGTATTTGTATTTTTTTCAAAAAATTTAGTCTCAGTTGAACTGATTTCTATATACTAATACCATGATGATCATGCCAAAAATCATGAAACATGTTAAATGCCTTCATGCAAAATATGACCACATTACCATGAGAATTTTTCATATACATAGGTTATTTTAAATATAAAATAATTTTTTTTTTTAAAAAAAAAACTTGTAAATTCAAAACAGTGTCATTTCTGTCAAATACTGCAAATCAATTTCAAATAGATTCATTTCAAACCTTGCTCAAATTTGCAGTTTGCAATAACAAGCTCAACACATTTCTAAAAAGTTTTAGTGAAACTTCTCATATTGTAAATATTAATTGAATAATATTTATGTTTTGATATAATTTTTTAAAAATCTATTTTCTTGCTTTTTGAGATGCAAGATTACTACAAATTATGTTTTTGTGTTCAACTTTATGCCGCTAAGATTTCCTTTTCAATTGGTAATATCGTTATTTCTCACTTAATTTTTCTTGTGACATATTCTATCTTAAATAACATTTTATCAATTTAAATTTTGGATAACTTCTTTTCTGCAAATGCAAATGTAAGATATTTTGTTAGTTAATATTGTATAAGATATACATGCATTAGAAAAATAATCTAGCACTTTTATATAACTTAATATGTTAATTAGATTATTTTCGACTATTTATAAAACATATCTTAAAATTTTTTAATTCTAAACTTAAATCTAAACAATAAATATTATAATAAATATCATGTTTGAGATATTCATTCTCTCTTGGCACTATTGGACTTCAGGTATTAAATAATGAATTTTTCCAGAAAACTATTAGTTTTAATTTTAATTTTGATAGAGTAAGAAAAGAATAGTAAAGTTTTTGAGAGATTGATGACTTTTACTCTGGTAATAGACTACACAACATTAAAAAATAATATAATATTTTAAAAAATAATTTGTATTCATTATATCTTTGGGCCTTCTTTAAAAATTTAACATTATAGGACCAATAGACAAGACATTTATTGGCCAACAGAAAAGGTCAAGGCATTTTATTGGCCACTAGAAGATGTCTCTTTTTTTGGGGTCTTAAGCCATTGCCTAAATGGCCTAATGGTTGAGCCACCGTGTCCAAGTACAATCCTTAATATGCAAAGCACTGCCTATTGTATGATTAGTATATGGTTTAGCCTATTATAAATACCCTACATGATAAGGGTTAGAATTTTCTTACAAGTAACAATTGAGGGTTTTTTTCAAAAAAAAAAAAAACAATTGAGGGTTGGTTGGCTACAAGAATAATTGGGAAAAATATGAAATGATTTTTCCTAAGCAAACTCGCTTGACTAAGTTTTAGGAGAATTTCAAGCGAACTGTTATCTGTAATTCAAATTCAAATTATGATCGTCTCGTTTGTAATCTCACGTAGTAAACTGAATCTCGCTCAACCAACATTCTCGTTATAGCACTTTGAACTCTTTCTTCTAAACTTAAACCTCAGTGACTTGATACAATTACAATTAAAATGAAAATTTAATTCATGAAAATATGCATCTACAACTTCAATTTTTTTACACTTTTTGGGGGGGGGGGGGGGTGGAAAGTGATGGTATATTAGCTAAACAAAAATACAAATAAAACTATTACATATGTTAGTTGCCTTCTCAAAAGCAAGCAAATTTTCAACCGTAAGCAATAAGTTATTAAAAAACACAAAATAAATGCTCTGATTAAGTTCAGTGCATCAGCATACTGGTTTACTTCTCTATAGATATGCTCAATTCAAATCATAATAAATGTATTCATTAGGTTGCTGTAATTATTGAGCAGTAAGTTTCAACAACACAAAATGTCCATACAGGTCGTTACACATAGTATCATCCACCACCACCACCCCCCCCCCCCCCCGGGTGTCTTTTCCTTCCACTTTAACGAGTCAATTTGTGGCAAAGCCATTTGTTATGAGTCGTGTTCCATTTATCAAACCGTCCAATTCAATAGAAAGCAAAATCCTGCCTAATCTGATCCCCATTCAATTGTGGTTAGACCCACCAAGGTCATTGAATACCAATTGTCTTTCTTTCTTAACCTTACACTCATTTTTCCTCTACTGAATACACTTCAAAAGAAAGTGACAATTCTGCACTGCCACTGGTTCTACTACTTACAGAATGATTCTTCAACCCTACACACCTTTCAAGATTTCATTACTTGGACTCAGAAGCATGGTTTTAAAGTTTTGATTTTGACGCCCATTTTCTAAAACTGTCGGGAATTTAAAGTCAAATTTTCACATGGCATTCTGCGAAGGTACAAAGCTTGTCACTTTCAACAAAGATTGTCTCTGTACGTGGTGGATCGCTACAGTATTAAGGTGCTTTTAGATACTACTTATTTGTTAAAAATTGAAAATTTATTGTTGAAAATATTGTAGTAAAATAATTTTTAAAAATATGAATAGTACTATAAGACCCAACCAAAAATGCAAACGCTGAATTACACATTTCCAACGTGTAATCCAAACGCACACTCAATGTAATTCAACATGAACAATTTGGATGTGTAGTGCTACTCCATTGTATACTCGTTTATATCCATTATCCACTGTCACAATTATTCTATCCACTTATATTGACTGGTCAATTTATTTTAGGATTTTGCTAATGTGTGCCCTTAGGGCATACAATAATTAATCATTTTTGGAAAAAAATTTCTCGGAAATTGAAAAAGTATTGACAGCTTTTTAAATTCCTGAGAAAATATTTTCAAAAATTGATAGCTTAATGTGTGCCCTTAGAGCACACACATTAACCGAACCCTTTATTTTATAGAAAATGTTAACGGGTATCGTTGAGGATGATTTATTGTGGGATCTAATTAATAATAAATTGGTATAAATTGATGTGGTCACTAAAAATAGTATTGAAGTAACAAGTAAAATTAAAAAATATAAAGTTTGTCAAAAATCTGACATAATGTAAAATAATTTGACATAAACTTATTTTATTAGACATCGAAAATATTTTGAGTTTTGATGAACAATAATTTACTGAAATCTTTTTTTTAGGGGAAAATTAAGCGAAAGTTGATAAATCCATGATCCGTTTGGATTAATTAGATAGGAGAAAAAATAGAATTGAATTGACTGAAAATTATCGAAAAAAACAAGCCCACTTGCTGGTGTTATAGCCCATTGAAAACAAAAGGCAGAGTCAAAGGTCAAATAAAACAGGCAAATATAATGATTTGATGTTTTGATTTAAAATTATAGAACAGCATTATGGGCTATAATTCATAGTGCTCTAGGAAAAAAAATACACCTGTTTTTGGGTCCTAAAATATAGATATCAAACTAAGAAATGCAAGGTTCATGATCAAGTCAAAGGTCCATAATTTGGGTAGGGTATGGTTGGCCAATCATCTTGACTTCCTCTCCTCTATGGCCCATCCAAAAGTTATTGCTACTGGCTTAATCATAATCACGAACACCTTGGAAGATCACTGCAACTAAGCTCATAACTATTATTCGAGTTTACAGATCAGTCTCTTAAGAACAATTTCATATCCCCTTTCTCACGGGTCAATGGGGTTTTGATCCACTGGCACTTTGTTTAAAAAAAAATCAAAATCAAAATTTAATCCTTTCATCTATCTATTCACTTGCGAAAAACAAGTTAACGGGTGGAATTGCATTTTAAATCATATAGTTTGAATATATAACAAAGAAAATCTTATGGTTTTAAAATAACAAATTAAACTCAAGATATAACAAAGGTTTTAAGTTTCAAACCTTTGAATTTAAGTTGTTATACACTCCTAAACTATTGGGTCCCTAAATTATATAGCTAAGATGCTCTTTTGGTAGCTTCCCTTCAAATAAAAAGTGTTTGTCTAGTACTCTAGTCTATTACTCTGATTTCTGAGATTAAGTAAATTAAATTAAATTAAATATTTAAAAAATAATTCGAGTTAAATCTTTTTCTTTGTAAGTATCGAATTATTTTAAAAATAAAAATAAATTTTACTGTGCAAGCTGCTTTATCCAGTGTACACAGTTCATGACTTGAAGCACATGCATTAGCCTTTTTTTGCGGACCATCCCAACCCCAACCATCATCGTGAGGGTCAAAATTCAAGTACATCTTTTTTTTTTTTTTTTTTTTTCTTTTTCCATAGCACAACACAGGCATTTGCAAATCAAAAAAAAAAAAAAAAAAAAAAAACACAGGCATTTGATCGTGTTATCAATTATTGGTCCGTCCAATCCAGTGGCATCCACTTCATATGAATTATAATTTCAAATATCGAATCTTCTTATTTACACATTTAAAAAAAAAAAAAAAAAACTTGTGATAAAAAAAGAATGGCACAAGTTTTATTAAAAAAAACAAAGGTTAAAGACAAAACATATCAGGTGAAAGAAACACAACAAATGGAAGAGGAAGGCTTGCTTTGCTTTCACGTGGGTTGGTGTCATTATAACTCCCACAACGGTTACCATGATTGAAATCTTCAACATAATTAAAAAAAAAAACAATACTCAATTAAAAAAACACAAAAAAAAAAAAAAAAAACGTACTGTTAATAATTTATTAAACTAATGATCGTGTTAGTTGTCAAAAAACAAAGTATTACCGAGATAATGGACAATCATCATGGCAGAATATTTTCTCTACAATTTTCCCATTAATCAATCAATAAATAACATGAATTTACAAAAGTGACCTCCCCCTCCCCACCAATCAACTAATCACTTTTTTTTTTTTTTCTTTTTTCTTTTTCTCTCTTTGCTTGAAATTTCAAGTGCCTCCTCTTTCTCTCTCACATTGTTGATCGAGTAATCAATAAATCTTCTGGCCTCCACTCCGATCCGAACCCGGGACGACTCGGTGGATAACTCGCCCACCCATTTTGCCATCTCCGTAGCTTTCTCCGGAGCCAATTACAGTATCATTAACTTTTTTACCCTTGCTCTCACAGCCCAATAGTAAAAAAGTAAAAATTCAATAAAAAGTAAAGAGTAAAAATCCCCAACTGGGTTAGTTAACTCGGCCGAGTCAGTTGCAATTCTTTTTGCAAGTATTATGCTCAGCTGGCTACTACTTTTTTTTTTTTTTTCTTCCGTGGAGGCGAGCTAACTCGGACTGAGTCACACCCGGGTCAGAAACAAAGCGTTTTCCTTATTATTATTATTTTTTTTCAAATATAAATTTCTCCGAAAAGCGTTACCAGATAGTTTTGTCGGCGATCCCATGAAGCAACGGTCGAGATTCAGGCCAGAAGTCAAGGTTGTTTCGGATGCCCACGTGGCAGTACCTCTGAAAATCCTCGAGATTCACGAAGCGGGTCGGGTTGTTGCCGTTCTTACCCGACTCGGATCGCGAAATGAATCGGAGCACTTCCTCGAATAGCGACTCGTCGCACGGAATCGCCAGCGGGCCTTGGTTGTTGAACCCGTACTCCTCTTCGGCTTGGACCAGGAGCTTTTTGAAGATGGGGTGGTTCAGGTGCGTCGCGCGCACCACGAATCTCCTGCAACTGCTGCCCACGCAGACCGCCACGTGTCCCGCCGGCACATCGGACGGTATGCGATTGGCTGAAAGCCGTGCCTTGTTGCGCCACCGTCTCAGCATTTGGCGGAGCCTCACAATGTGGCGGATTTTGCTGCATTTTCCCAGTCCGGCTGACATTTTTTTTTTTTTTTTTTTCCCTGGAAAGTGACGGAAAAAGTGACTGAAGAGACTATTTGGTTTTGTGGGTTTTGGTTTTGTTTTTTGAAAATGAGAGAAAGTTTTGAGGGATTGAGATAGTGGGGAGAGAAGAGATTTATATAAGGATGTGGTTTGGAAAGTGCCATTGGTTTTGGAGATAATTACAAGGTTAATGTCTACTGTTTTCGTAGCAATTTTGAAGGACAGTGATATGCTGACCTGACCGTAGGTAGATTTATCATGTGATAACCTGTATATAATACTAGTGTATGCTTTTTGAAAAGTAGAATAGCAAAGATTTTGAAGGGTAAATTCCACTGATATAAAATGAGGTTTAAGTTAATATCAATTATGTCTCAATTCTCTTTTTTTTTTTTTTCTTTTTTTTTTTCCTTTTTTTAACAAGATATAAATTTTATTATAATTTAATTTAAGTGGGTGTATATATATATATATATATATATGTGTGTGTGTGTGTGTGTGTGTGTGTGTGTAAAGCCTGAAAACTTAAACTCCGATCCTTGTCTCCCAGCTCACAAAAACTTTGTACTTGTGGAATGCCAATCAGGTTCAAGACTTTTTAAAACTGATAAATTTGGTCCATAAAACTAACTTAGTCTCTAAACACTATTAGGTCAATTAGTTATTTATTCTCAAATGTTTTGGGGACTAATTTGGCTTTAAAGATCAAATTGATTAATTTTGAAAAATATTGGATCTGATTGACATTAGCCCAATCCTTAAAGTGTGTTAATAGAATTTACTCATTTTAAAAACACCAAACAAAACAAATAAGAAGTTATTCAATGTCCCATGAAATAAAATAAATAAAGTTATTCTATCTTTTAATAAATAAATAAATAAAACATACTCACACGAGAAGTGAGGTTGGTTTTTTCAACCGTTCTAATAAAAACAATAACAAAAAAACAAAACAAGGAGTGGATTTTTATCATGATTCATACGGAATAACTAGTAATTTAAGTTAAGATTCAAGTGATTGTACATTTGTAATGTCATCCTTCATAGTTTCTTGTTCAATGTGACTTGAGCTCTATTTTTATTTTTTATTTTTCCATTATCTAATTATCTTAAGAAAAGAGGCTTTTAACTTTCATTGCCTTTTAATTACTATTTAAATGGATATATAACAAAATGCTACCCCCTTGTTTTCAATCATATTTGATATTTGAAACTCTATAGCAAGCTTGGTGAGACATCACTGCTTACTTCTAATAAAGGAGTGTCTAAAATCTATCTAGTCGGATAAGGTGACAAGACAATAGCTTCAAAAAAGAAATGTTGCTTATTATTATTATTATTGTTGTTGTTGTTTGTTGTTGTTGTAAGGCTTTTATTAATAGTGTCGAAGTGCACTTATCAAGAATAAATTGAGCAAGTCTTACTATGCGGAGAAGTAGCAAAATTAATAAAAAAATTTCGGTTTAACTAAATGTTGCTCGACTCCCTAAAAAAATTTGATCGGTTGCAATAAAAACTCAAGTTTAACTAATGCATTTCGACACTCGTTAATTAGACCCTAATTTTAAACATTGTTTTAAGCACCTTACTGAAAAACAAAGTAATTATGATACTCATCTATTATGTTGTTGACATTGGTCAATCATATTTATTATCATATCAATTTATAAACATAATAGAGAAATGCTAACGAGTGTCCTTAAGGCACTGGTTAATAATCTATTTAAAGAACGTTTTTATGGGAAATGAAAAAAAAAAAAGTAATTAATATTTTGACAGTTTTTTTCATTTCCCATAAAAGTGATATCAAAACTTTCCTAAAATGGATTATTAATGAGTGTCCGGACACTCGTTAGCATGACCCAACATAATATGGTAAAATTCATACAAGAATCTTTATTATTTTCTTTTACGAGAAAGGGCTTAAAAAGATGATCTTAACTCTTAAGTTTTAATTATTGGGCAATCTATCTAATTAAGAGGCCGGCTACCAACTAACCAAGGTGTAAGTGTTTGTAAATTCTAATCAAATTTTTTTTTTTTTTTTGAGAATAATTCTAATCAATTTATTGTTCTAAAAGAAGTGTAATAATGTTACAAACACAACAAATTTTACTATTTTTCTCATAATATCTGAGGTAGCGAATTATAATTATTGTAACATCACTTATTCGTGCGATTGCCACTTACATCACTATATCGCTTCATCTAGACTTATTGCTAAATGAGGGGCAGTGTTAGGGATATGCAACCAACCCACCAACCCACGAAAATCGACCCAACCCAATCCAACCCGCCGGATTTGGTCAGTTTTTAGGGTTTGGTGGGTTGGGTTACAAAAGTTTTTTTGATAGCGGGTTGGGTTGGGTTCGGGTCATAAAATTTCAAACCCGCCAAACCCAACCCGACCCACCCATATATTTAAAATATATTATATAATTATTAATAGAGTTACATTGATACTAATCTTTGAGTTTTTTTAATATATTTATATTTATATTTTTTTCTGCACAATTTAATAATAATAGTTATAAAATAAAATAAAATAAAAAAAAGTTGACCAACTCATAGGTTCAACCCGACCCAACCTGACCTGTGTGGGTTGGGTTGAAATTATGTGAAGAGTTGAGTTGAGTTGAATTTTTTATAACCCACCATGATGGGTTGGATAAAAAAATCTCCTTAACTCAACCTAATCCGACTCATGCACATCCACCGCAGTGTGATTTTTTTTTTACTGAAAAAGGTTGAACGCCGCAGTGTGATTAAATCCTAATACATACACAAATCTATTTGTGGATCGATGGCTTTGTGTAAAGGAGTCATTCGATTTGGTACGTAAATGCAACTTATTAAATCTTATCTCAAATCTGTGAAGATTATCAAAAAAGCATGAAGCTGACCGGATTGGCCTCGAAAAGAAAGGATTGTGGAAGAATTAGATTTAATTATTCACCTAAAAAGGTAAAGCTTGTAGTAGGCGGCTAGCTAGTAGCCAAGGCAAAAGATAAGTGTGGAAAATAACTGTTTCTTGAGTAATTGGAATCCAAGACGTATCTGATTTCAGTGAAGAAGATTAAACTGGGCTTCATTATAATTTCGAAGTACCGAAAATAGAGACCCTCAAATTAAGTTTTTGATTTTTGAGTTTGATACGTTAAAAGCTAACAAATATAGTAATAGAATTGCTTCAAAAACTTGGCCATATGAATAAATATCCAGTCAAGTGTCAACAGTCAATGTTGCAGTTTAAAATAACTAAAACCTTAGCCATTTGCGTTTTAAACCATGGGCATATCTCAGAACTTTGTGCTCCAAACCACCCATTCATTCTCTAGTAATTTCAAGACGAAGATCCCAATAAACATTTCATATTATCATATCATAGATATAAATAAAAATAAATAAAAAATGGGAAAAAGACAGAAGTGTTTTTAACATTTTGGTAGTTTGAAAAAATAAAATAAAATCCACCTAAAACACAACTTACTAAGATTTTTTTTTTAGATTAAAATTGTAAATTATGCTTGATCAACACCACTTTCACATAATTTTCCTTTTAAAAAAATTTGGATAAGTTTTCAATTTTAATTTATATTTTTTTTATGCAAGATAAAAATTCTACTATAACCTAATCTAAGTGTGTATATGTATGAAACTCCCTCTTAGAGACTTGAACCCAGCCCCTTATCTCCCACATCTCATAAATACTTATATTTATAAAGTAACTATCGCATCAAGGGTGCACGGTGGTGATAAGTTTTTTTTTAATAGAAGAGTGTCCTATTTTGTAGACATTTTAAGTTGAGTTGGAAATATATTTTTACTGGGTTATTCTCAAGTTTTTCTCTATTAAATGTAAGGTTTAGAGGTATTTTTGAACTACATAAAAATTTAGTGAAAAGAGGAGAATTATCTTATAGATAGTAATAGATTACAACATATTTTTTAAGAGAAGTAATACATTCATAACAAGTCATAGTATTTTCTACATTCAAAACAAATTTTTAAGTTTATAGCATCTCATAATCATGAGGCACTTAATATTTGTTGTGAAAATATTTAGACGTGTAACCTTTTCGATCATCATAAACTATTACTAGTATTAAAAAAAATGGTGCAAAATTTTATGTTATTTTTTTAATGAATAAAACATGATTTAAGTGATTCCGTGAATAACTAGGGGTAGTTTGGCAGCCGCCTTGGCAAAGAGTGAGTTTAGGAGAAAATAACAGTGTTTGAGACTTTGAGCTATCCGTGCGGGGATGCTGCTTTTGGCGCACGAAGTCGAAAAATTGAAACTAAAAAACCCACCACATGCGTAGTTGGAACAAAAGGTTCTCTCTCTCTCTCTCAACTGGTAGTTGAGATTGAGACTCGAGTCCATTGAAGATGCTTTTTCATTTTGGTTGCTCTCTCTAAAAAAAACAATTAGTAACAAATTGAAGCTCTCCCAAAGGCAACGATTTCGTATTTGTAATCTTCAAAACCTGACAAAGTCCCATGTGAAAGGATACCCCATCTTCACCATTTATTTAAAGCTCCCAAAAACAAACAGCCAAAAAATTGCGCTCTCCTAATCAGTAATCACTCTTTTAGTCTTTTGCTTATATTTGAGCATCCCTAACCAATCAAATACGATCACCTTATTTTCTAATTGGATCCATTACATCCTAACATGTGTCACTTAAAAAGTGACCAATCAAGATCAAAGAACAATCATTTTCATTATTCTCACACTCCCAAAAAGATTTTCCAATGTCTAAACCCAATATTAAATCACTATTAAGAAATATGGTCAAGATGGGCCAATACGGATCAATGGGTCCATGTGCATGTTATCATGTAAGGTATAGTGCATCCCCCCCAAAACGTCCCATTAGCATTGATAAATACCCTACATGTTAGGATTTAAGGATCATACCATTTATTTCCATTGCTCTAATTTTTTTAAAACCAAATACACCTCCGAACAGAATCCAAAAAACTATTTAAATTGTCGTTAGGAAACATTGAGCTATAATTATAAAAAATAAAAACAAAACCCTTTGTATTATGTTAGATGCATTAATTTCACTTGTTTGTTTTCTTGGACAAATTTAATTTTCATGTTCCTTGTTTCTTTTTGAGACAAAAATTGTAGGAAGATTTGGGGAATATATGCAGGATTTATGGAAGGACAATTTCGAAATTATACGATACAACCGTGGCCGTTTTCAGGTATCTACCTTCCTAGCTTGGGTTTACTATGCAATGCAACTCGAACATGTAAAAAATCTCGAATCTCAAGGGGGTTGGGTCCCACTTTTTTGCAATAACGTGGCAAGTGGCAACAATTTCATACATAATACTTTGATGATAGCTCACAAGAATTCTTATATCCAATTTCACTTTTTTTGTGCAATTATAAGTGGTTAATGAAAGCTGTAAATCTATATGGGTATAAAGTGTTTGCATGTTCGATTGATAACAACTTATTTAATTTTTTGTTAAAAAATTTATTAAAAATGTGCTATCTTAAAAAATTTGAAAAAGTAAAAAATACATATAAAAATAAAATTTTTAAAAACAGTACATAAAGATTAAAAATTATAAATTATAAATTGAAACTAACGTCAAATAAATCGACAAATAAAATAAGTTGTGAAAATTGGCATACTATAATTATTTATTTGAACGCAGTTCTCTAGGAATATAATTATCCCAAGTCACGGCCATTTGCTGATATGGAATCGTGAGTGGTCTTGGGAGGCATTACAAATGGGTCTCTGAGTAGGACCCCATGATAAAAGATTCAAGAACCCTCAACTATTTTGTCAATTGGGTTATATTTTATGTGGTGATGGAGATAAAAACGAGAAGAAAAAAAAAAAAGACAGAAACATATAGTTGGGGCCTATGGGAGTAGCACTTTTAGGAAAGACCGTCTAGGTTCGGAGCCGCTTAGTTGTACTGAACTGTGTCACGGACCTCACGGACCCACGGCCCGTCATCTCCTTCTTGTACGGCCAGTTGCAATTTTTTTAATTCTCAGAGTAAAATAAAATGTTACAACTACTCTGTGTATTACACTCACATCACAGTTTTGAAAAAAATGTTTTTTTTTTTTGAGAGAATCTTGAAAAAAATGTTAGGTAGTAGAGAAAGTATATTTATTAACCCAAAAAAAAAAAAAAAAAAAAGTATATTTTGCGTAAGTCTTATAAGACTTGTGTCTCATTGATATGGAGGTCTCACATCTATAATCTATTTTAATAGGATTTAAAATTTATAACATTTGTTTCATAATAGTTGTTATTTAATATTAAGTCAATTCACTAATAATTCTCTTTTTGTTGTAGTTAGATTTAAACCCTCTCTAATTACTATTACGTATTTTTAGCGTGATGGTCATTTAACAAGTACAAGTTCATGTGAAGTGAGAGAATAAGAGCCAAGTTTCAAATTTTTAAGAGAGAAATTTACACATATATACATTAGTCAAATTTATAATTATTTATATTTATAGTTGCGAGGAAGCATTTTATAGTAAAATTTATATTAATTTTAACATTTTTTGTTTAACAATAGACACATTAATTTATAAGGCATTTCAAAGAAAAAAAAATCCAGCCATAACTTTAGTTGAATTTATTTCAACAAAGCGTGAATTACTCAATTATGATGCATAAGACCTCAAGTGTTCACCAACAACACCTCTACTATTAACCAATTGATCATGAATCTGCCTAAATTGAACAACGATTGATTATAATAAATGATTATTGATATGGGAGACATTATCTAACCAAATTGTTCATCACGATAGTATAACTCCATAGACGAGTGCAATCACCATCGATGAGCTTTGCCTAGAAATGAAATAGTGGAAATCAAAATTACCTAGCTATAGGCTTCATTCACATATGTCAATAGTTAGAAACCGAGAATGTGACACACAACCAAGGTAACTCCCTCGGTTTTTGCCATGATGACCACATAAATGCCCATATACATCACCAACAAGTCTACAAATTATAGTCTTCTTAACCAAAGTGAGGTATAAATGAGCAATCCATACACACACACACAAAAAAAAAAAAAAAAAAGTTTTCTCTAGTGAGGTCGCTAACTTAAGTTTACAAAACATTAGGCAAGTGCCACTGAGGTTGTTTTTTCATTTTTGTATTACAAGCCTTTAAAATAGGGATCGATGAACAATAGCATCATGACAAGGAGAGGATATATGAATGTCCTACCTTGATTATGAAAGCTCATATATCGGAGCATGTGGGGGCTATGTTCAAGGTAATTAGAAGTATGCCACCTTCAAGCCAACATGAGGAGTAGGTATACTATACATTCACGAGATTACCTCCCTTATCTTCATCCATACGTGTGTGTAAGTCTAAAATCTTGGAATACATACACCCCTTAGTCCCTTACTGTTGTTTTGGCCAATGTCACACTGGTGTTGATCATGAGCTCTCTTGTGTTAGTTCTTGCAAATTGTCTAAAACTCAAGTGTGACGTGTGATAATTGATTTTGGGTACTGTCAATAACAATTTTACAATATATGATTGGACCATTTTCATTGCAACATTTATTGTTTTGAGGTTTTATCTCTTGTTTACACCAAAAATCAATTGACGTCTTGGTTTAATAAAAAATGACAATTATTAAAAGCGGACACCATATGTTGAAATTTTGATTTTTTTTTTTTAAAAAAAAAAATCATGAAAACATGACTATTTTGCATTCCGTACACTCATAGAAAGAAAAGTTACTTTCCTATTGGCAAATGACAAATTCAGGACGTTTGGTATATGTGTTAAAAACTAAAAATTATTGTTTAAAAATATTTATAAAAATACGTGTAAGTGAATAAATATGTAAAAATATGTGAAATGTTATTTAAAAATTGAAAATAGTGGTATGAAAATACAAACCAAATACCCCTTCACTCTCACACAATTCAACGTTTAGAAGATTTCTATTTCTCTTTTGTGGTGTAATTAATACTAATTACACTTTGTTTCTTTCTAGGTTAGGTTGGGTAAAGGATAGAGAAGTTCTTGAGTTGAGACATGAAGAGCTGTTAATTGCTTTTGGAAGGTGGAAGAGGACGTGTTTTGTCCATAGTTTAAGTTTATAAACCATAAACTTTTTGTTGGCAAAGTTCGTCCAAAAATCTCTTTATATCATCGTTAATTTGTCATCCACTAGGCATTATGGTAATTAAACACGGATTAAGCCCGACAAACTTGCTGCATCATAATTAATGTTTTTTAAAAAGTACTATTATTCCCTAGCTGTCACATGCTAACCTAGTTTTAGAGATGTCTTGTCAGATTTAAGCTTTGGATTTTTATCTCACCCACTTTCGGTGTGTACCAGCAAAGTGTTAGGACGCTGCCACGTACTCTTCGGTGCGATTCCTAGATCACTGTCTTTGTCGCTTTCCTTCTTTCCATAGCTGGAACTGTGACAAAAGAGTAAAGACTCAGTACTAAGGACAACAATGGTGTCCTCCAGCTTAGCTAGCCTTGATGTTAACTCAGAAACAAGGTAGGTTTTATTAGAGTTTTCTATGTACTTATGCTGTACAAATTATAGTTCAAAAATATATTGATGTTTCTCACGTATGCATGTTTTGTTAGGTTGTTGCAGAGCTGCCATTTTTATTAGCTGAATATGTATGTATAATATCGAAGCCACAGCTGGGTGAATATGATTTTGGATAAGCTTAAGTTCTTCAAGATATAGGCATGCATGGTTCACGATCTGTGTCAGAATATTGCAACACAAGCCAACATTTTTACTTCAATGTATCTGAATATCCTATCCATAAAGTAGAAATCGGTCAAATATTACACGTGCAAAGTCTACTTGATGAGTAGATACTAACGTGATGAAACTTAATATTAAGGACGTCAAAGTGCCTCTAAAATCGAAGCAAGATTGACGCTTCTTATTTTTGTTGTTGTTGTTGTTATTTGACTGGTGACTGTGTTCAATGAATTTAGGTTCTTAGGTCTTACTAATAATGTGAATTTGATTAAAAGAAAATTGACCGGTGCTACATTACAAAACTAGTTCAACAGTAAAATTTGGGTCATGGAGGCTTAAAATTTGCAAAATACATGCGTGTGAGAGAGAGAAAGAGAGTTAGTTTTGGTGTGAAGCTCCAAAGTTAAGAGTTTGTTTGGTTAAACATATTTTGAGAGCTTAAAAGTGATTTTTAATTTTAAAATCAAAAACTCCGTTTTGGAATAGTAATTTTTTTTATTATAAATATTTATTTTAAACCTAAAACATTGTTTTACAACAGTTTAACTCTAAATTAGATAAATTAACTGCACCAATAAATTGAGTTTTATTTGCAAGAAATCAAATATAGTTCTTGGTGTATCCTTGGAAATGTAATTTTTGGAACAGCTTATGACTTGGCCAAAACGGTTAATTCACTTTGGTCGAGAAGTAGAAGAAATTAATTAAAGGAGGAAGCATAACGAAGAAAAAAAACTTTTTGGAACATTGCTAATCTAGTCAACTAGGCAAGTAATTTGTTCCCAACAGATCTGTTTTGACGTGTTCTAGAACACGTCAAAACAGCACTGCTAAAGCAAAAGATTCTTTGTGAACGTAAACATACAGTGAACTCCTTCCATGCTTGCTTGTTTTGAATAAAATATGTTTAGCATTTTGTGTGACTGCAATATAAGATTTGTGGCAAGCAGTCTAATAGACCAGATTAGTTGGTCAACTTCACATTAGTATTCTGAAAGAGAAATTTATTTATTTATGTTTATTTTGTTTAGACCCCTTAAACTAGATTGTTTAACCTAATTAATTAACTAAGTTGATTATTAGGTTTATTATTCAGATCTAGGTTAAATAAGCATATATCATATCATACATAGCAGCGGAAAAGTAAATAACACCACGATATAATGACCCAGGAAAACCGATGAAACAAACCGTTTTAAGGTAAAAACCTGGAGAGGATTTGACTTAACTATCCTCAAGGTAAAATAAATCCGCTATAAGAGAATTGAAGTTTTTACAATCAGATTTAACTCTAAATCTATTGCTACCTCTAATAGTAACTTACTGACACGACCACATGCAAGTTTCAAATTTACGGACTCCTTCTCTTCTTAGATTTACTACAACAAAAGTACCCACGCTTGTGACTTTGAGATCTCACTCAAAAGTTTCAAATCACCTTCAGTTGTTGATCTTTGTAGCAACAACTAGATTCTACCAATGCTTGATTGTAGGGGTCCGTTTAGATACAGCTGAAAATTAAAAACTGAAACTGAAAACTGAAAAACACTGTAGCAAAATAATTTTTAAATGTGTGAATAGTACCGTGAGACCAATTTTTAATGAAAAAGTTGCTGAAAAGTGAAATTTGTGGGTCCGTGAACAGTGCATGGTGTGCACTAATTGGCTAAAAATTGTTTGACAAGTCAAACTTTGCGGCTACTGTTCATGAACAATGCATGAACAGTAGCCGTAATAGTAAAATTTGTCCCTAAAACGCGTGAAAAAAAAAAAAAAAAAAAAAAAGGAAAAATGCAGACGCAAACGCTTTCAGCCAAATCCAAACGTACACTAGATCTTGCTTCAGTAGACGCTTGTGTAGTTATAGAAGGTACAACACCTCTCAAATCTCACAAAGAGTAACACACAAGTCTTCCAAAGATCTCCAAAACGTAACTAGGGTTTCCCTTTTATATGTGGACAAGTTAGAATAAAACCCTAAATGTTTTTGCGGGTTTGGGCTTGATTTAAAATTTTGCATAATTTCTTTTTCTACGATTCTCGATCGATCAAGCTTGGCAGACTGTGACTTCCTTTTTCTATAGTTAGCTCAAACTTGAAGCTTGAAACCTACACTTTTGAGCATTTTCTAACACATAGACTACACATGTTTTGCTCTCAGTTTGCCAACACATACAAAATATGATTCTAAACATTTAATCCTAAATTTTCAAAACCTAACAATTTATTTATTAAAGTTAGGAGTTAGTGAAATTATATACTACATATATAATATACTAAAGTCCAAACACAATTCAAATTAAATCTAAAGCAATTTATAATTGTAATCTAATTTTGCGAGAAATGTTCATTTTAATTTTCTTAAGATTGGTGTCAAGTCGCTTATTCATAATAATCAAAACAAAAATCAAGATGATTACCTCACTAATTTAGATAAAATCACATCATTATCATTATTGTTAAATGTTTCCATGTGTAAATATGAGTAATTTAGTTTTTTATTAAAGCAAGGAGTTAATAGCAGAAACTTAAGGAGATAATTAATATGTAAATTGCTAAGATTCAAGTAGCTCAATTGGTAATATTTGGTGTTCCAAGTTTTAAATCGTCAAATATCGAATTATAATTTTTTTTTTTTAAATTGTAAATTAAAACTTTTTTTTTGTTGAGAATGTTGTAAATTAAAACTTAGTTACAACATATATATATAATATGGACTATTAATAAAGTAAGCTACATATTAGAAATCCTATTTAGATCAAGCCTTCTTGCCGACTTTTTTATTGCAGATACAAGGGTGGCCATGGAGGTTGAAACCAGGGTCACTCACTGAAACTGGAAGTTATCTATATATACATATAAAATCGAAACTTTTGAAACTCCTACAATTTTCCACATCAGCACAATATTTTTTTTAAAAATAATAGTAATAATAAAATTTTTCTAAAACCCAAACCCGTGCTCTGCCTTCTCTTTCACGATGCTGTACCTTTTCTTTCACCAAAACTCTTTCACAATGCTCTGCTCTTTCATGATGCTCTGCTTGCCATCATCTACATATATATAAACACAGACCCATGGCCAATCATGATCGTACACAACTTTTAGATTTGTTGCTCTCAACAGCTATTTTTGTCGCAGATGGAGCCCCATCACCGCTGCATATCGTTTTTGTCACCAATGGAGCCTCATCACCACTGCATGTTGTGGGTACTACCGAAGTGAATTGGGTCTTGATTCTTGATGAGAATCATGGAGTCACCGATCAACACAACGGTCAAAAAGTTGTTTCAAAGAGGGGAGCTAAAGTGGGTCTTGATTCTTGATGAACTATGACTCACCAAAGTCACTTTGTTGAAGTGTGGGTACTGGGTTAAGGCAAGCAATATTTGAAACAGAGTTAGAGAGAGGTATTGAAAGAAGTTTGTGGAGGAAAATTGAGAAAAGGGAGAAATAAAGAAGACAAAATGTGAAGGAAATGTGGCTGAGAAAAAAAGGAAGGAAAAAAAAAAAAACAAAAAAATAGGGTGTTGTGTTGGTTAGAAGACTAAAGATAAGCTTACCTCACATGTATACATCAATCCAATCAAAAAATTAAAAAGGGTGTTGTGTTGGTGGTTTTAACCATTGAGTATAAATAAATTAATAAGAAAGCTATCAAAACATGTCCAAAATCCGTATGATGAATTCATTGCAAAATATTTGGTATTCCTCGATTATACAAGGTTGCTTATTCTATTATGAGGTGTGCATACATGGATTATGAAGCAATGTTATGAGGTGATGTAAACGATTATAACATATTGAATGAATTCTACTACAACTACCATCTATAGCAACTTTTATTAATAATTGTTAATTTCTCTTAATTTGTTAATAATTGTTAAATTTGAATATTTTACTTCAATATAGTGATTTTAATATTTCGAGTAGGCGATGACCATCAAAATTATCAAAAAATTAGTTGTATCATCTCTTTGATACTTTATGTTACAAAAGTGCGTGGCATTATTTTTTGAATCTTACATTTAATAGTTTTCCCGTGAATTGCACGGGTTAGCGAAAAGTGGTTATTCATAAGATTTTGTGGAGATTTATGAGATAATATAAGGAATTGGGGGTACTTTTATTGTGTGTGTACATTTAATCATATATAACTTATATAATTATATTGTATTTCGACACCATTTTTATCAGTTTAGTTGAGCACTTAATATAAAATTTTCATTAAAATTGAATGAACTCATCTGTTCAAATTTTCTGTAAAAGGCTAGGAAGTGGTTCAAGTTCAACTCTTCAAAAGGCATTTGCAGAAGGCTAACCTATTTGTTTCTTTGATCCTCTTTGTACTGGGAGTATCTTGTAATAGATTAGTTGCTTCGTAATTTTAGTAAGCCTCTATGTTACCAAAAAAAAAACTATTTGCTTCAAAAGTAATTATGCAAGAATAATTATTTAGGAGTATTTTTGGTCCAATCCCTTGTCAAAGGTACTTATGCAAGAATAATTATTCAAAAGTACCTTGGTCATTTTTGGTCCAATCTCATGTCATTGTCATAACAGGGTTTCCTAGTTTAAAGATATATACCATTATAATTAAATAATAATAATAATTTTCCAGTTTTCTTTATAAAAAAAATGTTTTTATTCGGGCATAATAAATGGTGCTTAATTATATATAAAGTATAAACCCAAGCCAGCTATTGAACCAGCTCATCGGATTGGTTGTTGCACAATTTGCTCTCAATCTGTCAGCCTAAACTAATCTTTAAAAGTAGGGAACCGCATAATATATAGATTAGATTTTAGACCCACAAAAGCAGGTCACTGAAGAGAAAGAAGAATTTATGGAGGAACACTCATCAAAATATTAGTATTGGTCAAAGTCTAGCAGCAAAATCAACACTTGAGGTCCACCATTGTTGATTGTACGTCGTTATCAAAATATTTAGGGTCTAAAGGTGCACTAATTAGTGTACACCATTATGATGACGATGATGATTAAGACTGATTGATGATTATGAAAGCAATTGGTACTTAGCTTTCATTTCCTGAATAAGTGAGGCTGGCAATTCTGCACTGCTTGCACAAACTTTCCTAGCTAGGATCAGGTTTCTGATTTTGATTTTGCATGATTAATGTATATACAGAACATGTGTCAATGTCTTATACTGCTAGTAATTTATTATTTCTTTTAATTTATATATATAATAATATAATCAATTAATAATAATATTAATATAGACCCTAAAAAAAAATTTAATAATAATAATATTGGTGTTATAATTATTAGAAAAACCCAGAAATTTAATGTTCAATCCACCAATTCATGAGTTTTTTAGAATGTCTCGTTATTAAAGTGGAATAATCTAACCAAAAATCCTATTTCCTTAAATAAAAGAAAAAAAAAATCTATCTCTCATATCCTTTTGTTGCAAAACGCAACTTATCTTGTGAATGCTGAAACGTGCACAGTATCCGTGGGTCCCACTTTAAGCACTAAATGCAGAAACGCACACTAAACGTGCAATCTAAACGCACACTAAGAAAAATATTCTCTCTCTCTCATATCCTTTTGTTGCAGACTTAGATAATATTAGCTACAGTGAGCACCAAAGTAAGTGTTATTTTATTTCAATGACCACATAAAAAGGAAGGCACTTGTGTACAACTAAAGATGAAGACAGTACAGATAGAGGTGCACTAGCACGTACAATTTAGGAACAAAGTAACAGTTTTCTTTTAACCAAAGAACCTAAAACCTAGCTTGCGTAACTTAAAGGTTCCGCTCATGCTTTATTAGTTTAATTCTAAGCAACAACAAACCAAGTACTAGCTAGCATTCTTGCTTTCATAATGATGTCAACGCACGCCCAGAACTTTAAAAAAAAAAAAGAAAAAAAAAAAGGCTTTCTATAATCTATATGCTTGTTCCAGCTTTTCAGACCATAATTTGGCCGGTGGATAGAGAATCTAACTTCAAAAATTTATAAGCCCTGATTGGTACAACTACAAAGCCCACAGATTCTCTCTTCTACGTCACGAGCAAGATGGGTTAAGTTGGTCTGAAACTCAGACCATGATTAATATAACAACTTACGCACACTGTTCCACACACATTTTATGAACGGAAATTGTGAGTTGAAAACACAATTTTAGTTTTAAAATTGTATCTTCAACTCACAAAAACTGAAATAGTAATTTCAGCTCAAAAAAGTACGCGTGTAATAGGAGTTAAACTTGTGTTTTGTGTAACAGTACGCGTATAACAAACACTACCAGATTAATATATATCTCTAATCTCTTTACAGTCTTTACATGAGTATTTTTATCTAGATAAGACCAGCGCACTAGCCCATGTAACCAACTTATCTATTGGCAAACAAAACTGTAGTCGATAACAAACAAATTGCATTATTATTTCCTTTTGCTTTTTATCTTTGTTAAACATTATCTTTGATTTTGAGAGAAATGGAGATTGTTAATTGACTCACTCTCAAGAAATCCGTACAATCAGAGAGAAAGCTCCTAACACCCATGTCTCTATCTTTCTTATAACCGCCCCATGTCTGTGTTCAATCATTAACACCTTTCTCTATTTTGTTGGATAGCTTTGTTAAAACGAATGTAAATCCCAATTAATCACTTTGATTTGACCCTATTCTAGATTATTAATTTTCAATTATTACATTTGTTCTTCTCCCATTTATATCCTCTAGTTTTCTTCAATTATCATCCAGATGAGAGATATATGACATTAAATAAAAAAAATCCAATGATCTTAAAAAAAATGCATATAAACCACATATAATTAAATTTGACTAAAAATTGGAGGATTTAACTCACCTAAAGTTCTAGTTAAAATAAAATTGTAAGTGTTTCGTCTATTAGGTTTTTGATTATTGAGAGTGTTGGAATATCCTAGTGCAAAAACATATAAAATTTGGTTGCTGTATCAATAGAATTGTGTTATGGTTAAGTTTAGGTCTAAAACTGCTCAAGGATGACAAAATTTTCTTTTAATAAAAAGTGATGAGTTGATGATCTCTTGCTCATACTTTTTGTACTATAAATGAATTTCTAAGTGAAACTTGTTTTTATTGAAAAGTAGACATTTTAGACTTCGATATGGATACAAATTATACCCAATTGGAATTTGGTTTTGCAATGAGCATGATGTGGCCTGTTGAATTAGATAGACAAAGATTTCACCTATCACTTGCCCATTGTTCACTCAAGCAAAATTGTTAGGTTTTGAATTCTAAATTTTAGTAAAAGATAATTCTTGCTCAAATTTAATCATACTGCATGTGTGCAACTATATAAAACACCTTCTGTGTAATTGTTAGAAGGGAGAAAAGTTGTCATATTAAAGCTAAAAAGTTTAAATCTTGAAACCTTCTTCCTAAGTGGAAACAAAGAAAATAGAGATGGCAAAAATTCTCTTCTTGGCCTTACTTTGTCTCATGCGGGTTTTTCCCACCTTAAAGAGGTGATGGGAGGAGCCAAGGAGGCATGTTTTGCTTACCTCTACACACACACTTTATTATCATCCTAAAATACTACTCCCTCCCCTTTCTCCTTTATCTCTATTTTATTCATGTCAAAACCATCTCATTAAGGATAGCAAGATGAGTTCAATTGTAATTTTCATAACATAAACACATGTGAAAAGGTTCAAAGGTTCCTACTTTCCTAAAATAAGATTCGGTAATGGCGTTAAACTATAAGATAAATAAACCTTCAATATAAACATATACTTCTAGGCTTCTAGCTGTCATAGCACCTTAATTTTTCAGACTATACCTTACAACAATTCTCTCTCTCTCTCTCTCTCTCTCTCCATGATGATTATGATGAATTCAAGGATGATAATCAAAGAAGATCAAGGATTAATTAGGGACAGCATGATGCATGTAAGCTACCTCGTTGACATGCATGATGGTATTAAATATTGGACAAGTTTTGGTGGGTGGGATGTTGGGTGTAATTACTTAGAGCCCTAATCATTCCATAACTGTTTTAATATTTTACTCAAAACAAATGATTGAATATGATTGGCATACGTTGGCGATTAGATTTCGATTTTGAAGGACTTGCAAGCATCAACTATGACTTCATGGCCAAATCCTTCTCGATATTTTTTTTCGGCTTGCAATGGTAGTTAGGACTTAGGGACCACTGTTATGGTGTTATAGACACCCTTCAAATTCCAAAAATTACCCAGTAATATACACATTTACTATTCACATACAAATTTATTATTTAATACTTCTTTACTCATACATAAAGAGAGAGTAATTAAAAATTGATAAAGAATAATATTTTAATGAAATATATTGTAAAATAAATTGTAGTTGCACGATTTCCTGGCCCAAACCCTTTTGATCAAGCCCTGGCCCAAGATGCAACCCACAATAAATACTTGTAGAGGATGGGTCAAAGAACTTAGCCTCAGTGAACCTAGTCGGCCTAAGGTATGGAGAAGGTTGATGTAAGTATAAAAACACCAGAATAGATACTCAACAGAAAGTTCTATTTCCTGAGTGCTGAATACAGTTTTTTCCGTCCCCTTCTTTGAGGGACTTCCTTACATTATATAGCTCTCTCATTCTTATCTGAACCTTACACTTGTTGATCATCTAAGCCCCCACTTGAGCACCTGTCCTATCAGACACCTTTATCACTCGTTTGTGAGTTGCAGTGGTCAAGGTAGTACTGTTCAGGGGTCTTTTCTTCATTAATGCGGCCAAGAAAGTGGTTGTGGCACATTTAATGTGGTGGTAGCAGCTTTCCATGAGATATTTTGAGTTTTATTCTTTTTTATATACTCGGAGGATGAGCTGCAGTGGTTGAGGCGAGCTTTTTGATCTGGATTTCGTGGTGTCCGAGGAGGTGTTACTCCTTGGACAGTTTTATTTTGCCGCAGTTGGGCTTGAATAATGTTTTGGCTATGACTTCTCCTCGGAAACGACGCTTCTCGGATGGGCCTGTATTTAACTAGCCCATTATTTTGGGCCGGGCCCCACATAAATAATTTAATATTGGCGTTTTTCATGAATAGTTGTATAAAATAAATAAATAAGTAAATTCTTAAAATAGACAAAAAAAAAATTTACACCCTGATAGAATATGATCTTCCGTATAAGAAAAATAGAATACAGACACCCGGCCATGCGGCCCATTCCCTACGCAGATCACCTGAAGAAACAAGTCATACAACCCCAAGAGCCATTAATGGACAAAGCCCACTTGCACAAAAAATCGGCTACAACGTTAAGGAGGTCCTAATAATAGAGTTTAAACACTAGTCTTAGAAATCTTGAAAGTTTAATGTAAGTTTATTCAAAAGAAACTGCCCACTAACCCACATGACCATTATGATTTACAGTTTACACAATTCTATTCAATTTTAAGTGCAAGATGGATTAAATTAATTCACCATTGTTTGTCATAATTTTTTATTATTTTTATTATTTTTTTCAGTGTGTTGTTATATTTTGTAATCTTTATATCTTGTATAATCAATGTAACAAACTATGATCATTAACACTCAAAAAAAAAAAAAAAAAAAAAAAACTATGATCATTAAGATTGGAAAACAAATTGAAACTTTAATCTGTGTTTGGATACACTTATTTTCATTGTTAGTTTATATAAATTTTTAAAATTAATATACTAAAATGTGATGATTGAGATTGGAAATGGAATTGAAACTCGAATGTGACTTTTGATTGGTTTAAAATCTGACTTATATATATTCACGGTTAATTCATGTATAGCTTTTTTCTTTTTTAAATCTTACATTTTTTTTTTTAAGTAAAACAAGTCGATGAAAATAAATAATCTTTTAAGCAAAACAAACAATTCCAAACAGACTACCAAATAAAGGCACCTTTTATATTGTACCTAAATTACTTTCCATATATATCAAAATCAACAACAATGCTACCAAATGCTATACAAACAATCGCTCTTAACATTATTCCCCCAACCCCTCCAAAAAAAAAGTATTTCTTGTTAAGCTTTAACATTTTCTACACAAAATTCGACCCCAAAAAAAAAACAAAAAAACAAAACTTAAAGTAAAACATAAAGAATGGAATGTAAATTGTGAGCATATATGTAACTGCTGTGCGCTTTTCAAGTTTTCAACATATTCGTATCAAAAAAAGATATATAGAATCTTTATCAACATGCACACACAAAAATGAGAGGAAAAAGTCTGATGTGAAAGGTAAACTAAACAATTAAACAAAGATTCTGGATTCACCAATATGTCTTTTTTTCCAGTTCACATTCAAACTTCAAAGTGTCATTATAGATTGGCGTAGCAAGTCAATCAAGTTAACAAAACATATAGAGAATTTTTTTTTTTTTTTTTTTTTACTTCATATTAATTAAGACAGTATAATGCATGTTATAATGCACCTTTTTTTTATCAAATCTCAGGGACACAACCTTCTCTCCTATTCTTTTAATGCAAAAAAACAAATGGCTCACATGGGCGTTGGATGAAGCTGAGAAATGAGAATCATTCACCAACTAGAAAATAATTCTTTTCTCACTAACTCACCAGTCCTCTTTCAGCTAACAATATATATATATAGCTTTTAAATTATATTTATACTTATCATTTATATTCTTTTAATGGGTTTATAATAGAAACTAGAACTGCCATGGTCTATGGTCTTTGGCCATTTTTTTATAGAAGCCCCATACCTCACAATGATGAGGAAAATATTCCACCTTAACATATATACGGTCTATATATCTTAGTATTTCTTATCATGATAGATACTATACAGTATATAATGGAACTGCGATGCCTATGATAAGTACATACATGGTGTAAATAGAATGTACTTCCCATATATACCCAAATCGCCCATAAAAATGATTGATAAACCAACACTAGATGTGCCCAGATTTTTATATATGTTATAAGATTGACAAAATCTCGAATCTAAAGTCTTGGGTTATTGACATCTGTCCAATATATAGCTGGAACAAAGGAAGGAAATCAATCATTCAATCCAACATCAAGTAAGAGTCCCAAAACAATCTCTATATTTGAACACTAGCCTGGTTGGTCCATAAAAATAAATAATAATAAAAAATAAAAAACCTCAAGGAATATCTACGTTTTTCCCAGGTTTGTGAGATACAAAAATAGAGAAAAATATGTGCCAAAAAAACAATCATACAAGATAATATTTACGTGATTTGGCAATTTGCCTACGTCTACGGAGTTGCAACAATTTCACTATTCTTAAACAAAAAAAAAAAAAAAAAAAAAAAGATGCGACAGTACAGTTTTCTCTCTCAAAAATTACATCAAACCCTAATCTTTCTATCCTGCACACAAGATTCACAATAGACTACCAAACGAGCCAAAAAATTTCCCACAACCATGGATTAAACCTCAGAAAATCTCCCATTAAAAACCGTAACAATATTATTTCAGATTGGGTCATATTTCGAATCAAACACAACTAAACTTCACAAAACCCAACAAAACAATCACGTAAGAGTTCGAAACAAAAAGTACGGCTAGTAGCCATGTAATATACACATGTTTTTAACAAAAAAATTACAATTGCAAAAAACATTTTTTTTTTTTTTTTAAAAAGGAAAAAATAGTTTTTTTTTTTTTTTTTTGTTGCATTATAATTAGTTGGAAGTTGATTCAAGTTATATGTTTGGAATTGATTTGTTTCAATTTGCAGGATGGCAAAGAAAAAATGATATACATTTGCCTTATACTTTTCTCTTATAAATTTAGAGCCCGATTGGGACTAGGAAGTAGAATTTTAGAGATAAAAGAGCTTTTTAACTATAAATTTGTTAGTATTTGTCAATTATAGTTATAAAATGCTTTGAAATTGTAGAACCCATTGATAACCAAGCTAATAAAAAGCTTTTAGGTTTACTATAAAATAATAAAAGAGGATTCAATACAAACTATTCAAGTAATTCAATTAATGGATATTCTTAAATATATATAATAATTATGTCATTTTTTTTTCTTGCATTTTTTGGTATCTCATAATACAGTCTCATGAAATCATTCTCTTACAACATATAAGATACATTGATGTTGTAAAAAAGAGAGAAGGGAGGTCTAATTTGACATTTATCATAAGATAATTTTCCCCTTAAACGAGACATCAATTATTATTCTATTAACATGTAAGATCCATAGATTCTATGAGAGAGAGAGAGATCTTATTTGATTTTTCCATAAGATAATTTTTCCTTTAGATGAGACCTCAATTGTCATTCTATTATTAAGAAATCAAATTATTGTCATTGAGCCATTAACTCAAGTGGTACCTCTATCATCTCCCAATTGAGGAGGCTTAAGACAACAAATTGTTATCAACTATAGTGATGACTGATGACCATGTACACAACATGGATTCTCGAGTGAGGCTTCATAGTTCATCCATATTTGCCAGTATAATGGAAATATACTGATAAAAGGGCCTGGTTAATACATCATTTAAAGTCCAAGGGCTTCAATTCCTAATTGTCATAACAAAAGTCTTGAGACTTTTTTTTTTTTTCTCTTTTTTTTTTTTTTTTCATTCAAATTTTAATTTAGAAATTACAAAAAATGTCTGAAGACTTTTTCTTCTTCCTTCTTTTTTTTCTTCAGAGTTTAAAGAACAAAAATAAGGTATGACAAATATCAAAATTTTTTTATGGATGAAATTTGTAAATAAATTCAAACATATGTCACAGTATTTCAAAATTATGACATGTATTTTTGTTTGAGCAACTATCATGTGTATTAAAATAAATATAAAGCAATTTATAATAACAATTGTTCTTTAAATTCCTTAATCTTAAATCCTCAAATCCAAATGCGTCCTAAGCATAGTTGTTAAAATCTCGATATGGATCCTACAATTTTCGATCTCACCTGCCCAAAACGATCCGGATCTTTCAAGGATCTTTGCGATCATTCAGGATCGTACGATTCTAACGATCCTAGTTTCTTGTAATCTTCTTTAACTTAACAGAATGCTCAATTGGATCCAAATGAAAAATAACATCTCAATAGACCAAGTTTTTCTATTCACATGTAGAGAGATATAGTGTCAATTGGACTGAAATAAAAAATAACACCCCAGTACGCAATATAGTGTCACATTTTGAGGTTTTTGGCCTCTTTAAATGATGCTTACAAAGAGGAGTGTTCATCAAACCGCACAAACCGCAAAAACAGCACCAAAATCGCCGCAAAATTGCATAACTGTACCATACCGCAAGTAACAGTATACCATACCACACCACACTGCATGGTGCGATGCGGTTTGCAGTTTTATAATAAGAAAACTGCACAAACTGCACCCTCTCTATATATTAATATATTTATTTATTTTTAATATTAAATATATTATTAATAGTTTAATAACCCTAATTTTCAACCAAAAAAAAAAGTTTGATAACCCTAACAAGTGTTGATTAAAAAAGTCAACCCAAAATAAAGAAAAACTAGCTCAATAATTTAAAACTTGGCCAAAAAAAAAATAAAAAAAAAAGTTTTGGACTGGATAAAAAAAGCCCAAATTTTGAAAAATATACCGATTTCAAATTGTATCTTATACATAGCACCGTACATGTGATCGCAAAAATGAGATGCGGTGCAGTTTAGAAGTTATAATTTTAGCTAAACTCTAAACTACACCACACATGTAACCGCAAAAATAAAGTGTAGTGCAGTTATGGTTTTAGTTAAAGGGCTAAAAATGACCCAAAACCGCACCACACCGCATCGCGAACACCCCTACTTACAAATAGATGTAATGATGTATGATAATTATATCAAATGGATGCAAATTTTTTGTTTTTTATGAATGAATATATAATTCATGTTATTATTTTACATACTAATGCGTATTTTTGTTTTTTTCTCAAATAATGTAGGATCTTACGATCCACGATCCGATCCTACGATTTACGATCCCACCTACCTTCTACAATTTTATGTAAGATCCTGATTTCAACAACCTTGGTCTTAAGAGTATTTAAAAGATTTCCATGTAAACAAAATGGATTTTCTAATAAGAAAAGTTCTGTTTGGGTCCTATTTGACTACAGGAAACTCTTTAATTTTTCTTTTTCTTTCTTAATGGAAAATAGAGTAACTTTATTAAGAATAAGATAAATACAATGCATCTTACCGACTCAATCAAAATCGGATTTTACTCTATCCAAGTTAGAAAGATATGAAGACGCTTGGCATGTTGAGCTAAAATTGTGCTAGTTTGTTTCCTCACCCGTCTAACGTGAGACGGTTGAACTGATCTGAAGTCTTTCTGCTTGTGGCAAATTGCTGTGATGATGTTGGCAATGGCAACGGGTTGAAGAAGAGCCACAGTTAGGGAGTCATAACAAGCTTCGAATCACTTTTGAAAATAACATCTCACTCCAATATCCTATGCGAATTGAACTGCTTCATCCATAGCTTTTGCTCCTGCCTCCAATATTCTGGATCAACAATTTCAACCAATTGGTACCAGGTTGGAGCAGCAGTGAGATTACACGTTATCAAGTATGCTGATAAAGCATGTACTTATAAAAGAAAATTCCATAAAATGATACAAAAGCTTTCAGATTGACAAAAATGACGAAGTGAGATTAATGAGGTTAGAAACAAATCAAAAGCAGACTTAAAATGATACAAAAGCTTTCAGATTGACAAAAATGACGAAGTGAGATTAATGAGGTCAGAAACAAATCAAAAGCAGACTTAAAAAACTAAAAAAATTCTACGCAACAAGTTTGGCAAACAAATACATGAGAACAGATTGCCTTGCACAATCCCATGAAAACGAGAGAACATCTTGTGTATTGTAGAACCAACAATCTTTAAGACTATTCTCTAATTCTATGCTTCTTTGATTTCTTGATTTGATGGTCATTGTTCAATGAATATGTTTCCCCGCCTACCAATTCTCCTTCACTTTCACTCCTTTTCCTTGTACTCCTGCAAATTTTTTACGTTACTGACTTATACAACAGAAAAAAAGTTCTCAAAATTTTCTTAAACTCAAAACTCAGTTTAAAACCTGTCAGATACTGAAAAATCTTCCGAATGTCTAGCCAACCAGCGAATGCTTCCTGTGTTAGCTGGAAGTAGAGATCCAGAAATGTGCAGTCTTTCCTCATCAAAACTGCAAATATGAAGGTATAAAGTTCAACACACAATTATGATATAAAGTTCAACACAATGTTTTGCAATTAAACAAGTTTAATTTTTTCCAATTTTCCAGAACTTTGACTTAAAGCACAAAATATCTAACTCGTATATAATTACACTTAGTTCAATAAATTCAAGCTGCCGGGGTTCAAGTGAGAGCCCAACTGTAATGACATCCTTTGTGGTGTCACATATTTGTGGTTAACACCACCTGCCCCGCCCCCACTATCTACCTATCAAAACAAATTTCAAGCTGCCAACAAAGCTTTTATGTAATTGATGGACTTGCTGCAACCAACATGTAAAAGTTTTTAGATTGATACACCAGCATTAAGAGATGAGATGATTTCTAAATTATAGCTAAATATGTCAACTTGGAGCAGTAAAACAAATTTTTAAGTAAATTGCAATTGATCAATCAATATAAAAGAAAATCTTGAATAGGAACAAACAATTAAAAAAAAATTGTATATGCCTTATTTCTTATTAATAGTTGAATAATCAGAAAAGAGAAAGAAAAAAAAAAGGAATGGATAAATAAGATCTATTCCTTTATGAACCTTCATGGTCATCATATCTATACACAACAATAGTTGTTACCAACTACATGGGGTTGTATAAGTTAGGTAGAATCCCAATATTTTTAGCACCTCAGGTAGTGAATCCCACTAGATGATCAGCATGCCCATATTCTTAATTTCATAAGTGCTGCAATTGATTGTATAGGTTTCTCTATTAAATGCCATTCACAAACGACTTAGAAGTAACACAAGGCAAACAATTTACCTTTTTTTTTTTTTTTATAAGTAACAGAATTTTATTGAATATGTAAAGGACTGCTCTATGTTCACAATGATGAACATAAAGCACCTTCAAAATAAAAAAATAAAAAAGCAAGTCAATTAGAAGATCTAAGAGAAAGTTGGAAATCAAAATTTGAAGTACAGTTGGTAAAATCCCATGTTTGAAGGTACAGAGCAACAAAGACTTAAATTGATCAATAGGTCTCACAATCTCCTCAAATGTGAATCACATTTACCTAAATGAGTAGATTAACTGTTCTTTTAATTTGAACTAGTAGTCAAAAATAAAGGAATTTCATCAAAGTTTGTTTCCTTCATCATAAAAGCTTCCTCTCTTTATGTTTACGGTATTAAGAATTTGAGAAACACATATGTAAAGAGACCTCACACATATATAAATAGATTTCACAACCATCCATTTAAAATCGTATCAATATCAATCTTTATATTCTTTATGAAACCAAGAGACCAATATTACCTATATATATATATATATATATATATAGAGAGAGAGAGAGAGAGAGAGAGAGAGGAAGGAGGAGAAACAGACCAAACTTAAGTTATTAAATGAGTGAAATACACACACATACACACATGTAAAGAACATGCCAGTCTAAATAAGTTGATGTGATAAAAATGTCACCTTTTGACTAAAAAGCGAATCATGGTTCCAACCTTTATCACATGTCGCTTTTGAGATCTGCTAGCAAATAGTTCATCACCATGTTTCTAGGACAAAATATGCATATCACATAATTCAATCAGCATTCAAGTCCTCATACATACGAGATTAGAGGAAAGGATGTGGACTTTGAAAAAGATGATGAACTACTTACAATTTTATGATTGAAATCTTCTCGAATGTCTTCACCTGTTATGACAACAGATGAAAAACCAAGAACAATGACATGAATCGATCTTTCCGTAAGTTTCACCACCTTTCCCTCTGTAAGTGACATTATGAGAAAACAATCAGCAAGGTCAACAAAAAGGCATATGAAGAAAATACATCATATGTTCATGAATGCTTCAATGAAGTTCACATTTGGTCTTTATCTAACAAACTCTTATAATAATTTTTCTGTTCTTTATTTTTTGGGGGTCGGGGGAGGGGGGGGGGGGGGGGGGGTGATTTAAGAAAGGAAAAGAAAGCAAAGCACACTAGTCCTAAAATAGTTAGATGGGGCATCACAAAACTACCTAAAAGCATATTTGGCTTTGGAGCAAAAAGTAACAACTTTGCTTTTAGCTTCACACCAAAATAAGGGTGAAATCCTGGAAGAATCTTTGCAATTTTGTCTTGAATTTGGACGTCATAAGCTAAAACCACACCATCAAAACTTTCATTGAACCTGTAATCAAAACCACAAAAGTCACATACGCACATTAACAAATGCAGATCTACTAAATATTAATGAATTCAGAGAATGATAGATCCTGCATTTTTTATTTCTACAAAACAATCTATAAAATTGCAGAAAGCGCGCCTTTTAACTATGCAAAATAACACAATAAATAGTTCTCCACGATAAGAAAACTTATACCACATCATCTCAGCACTAGATAGTAAGAAAGCAACATCATGGTCAACAGCAACATTTATCAAAAGGATAGGGGTTGCTATCTATGCAAAAGAGTTCCATATCATAAATTTGGTAGACTGGTATTGAAACACAGTGAGTAATGATTGCATCACAGATGATAAAGATTTTCTTAGAGATTCCAATAAGAAGTCTTCCAAATCACATGAACAACAATAACAACATATAAATTTAACATCATCAATCGCTAAAAAAAGGGGGATATAAATGTTCACATTAGTGGGGGTGAAGGACGATACCTGAAAAGCAGAGAACTAAGCTCACGGAGAACCGCTTGTGGAACCTTGTTACTCTTTGATGGGTGCACGTAAACTACCAAATTGGCATCTGAAACCTTCAATCCTTCCATTGCGGGCTCCAATTAGAACTAGTGCTTCATTTAGCAGAAACTAAGAGCGCATTCAGGATCACTGTAACAAGTAGAGCTTTCGTCAGTGGACCTTTACTACTGAAAAAGCTATTTAGCATTTGGTAACTACAGTTCTGAAATGCTTTGAAGCTGTTACACTTGTTTGATAAACAAACTGAGAAAGTAACTTATAAATAAAAAATCACAAATGAGGACAATCATAGAAGTGTTTTGTTTTTAATAATATATAATTTTATACTGTTCATACTTGAATCAAATAATTCAATTAATGGTCAATTTTCAAAAACAAATTAAACAATATAATTAGTTTTTTTTTAAAGGCATTTTTTTTTACAATTTATTTTGTATATTGTTCATATGTAGTACAAAATAAAAATACAAGAAATTTCGACATGAGATTACATCCAATATATATCATGCATAGATGTCATTAATTGGACCAAGATAAGATAGAGGCTACAATGTGGTGCTTTCCCATATATATATATATATATATATATATATATATATTATAACATATGAAAACTTCACTCAGATTAGTCGCATGTCGTAGAGTATATTGTATAACAATCCTAACCGTTAATCAAACTGTAATTGACCCCACCCGCCAGAACTAGTTACTGGGTAACCTAGGTGCCTTCCCATGTTGTTCGTATGTCAGCACTATATACAGGATGAAAACCTCAAATAAATTCAATCGAACCAAGCTCACCAAAAGCATAAACTCAACCTAGGTATATAGCTACATAGTATCAGCATGGAGAAAGATAAAAAAAAATTAAGAATACGAAAAAACACTAATATCACACAAAAAGCATATGCTCTTAACGTAGTTCTGGTTGGTTTCACATAACCTAAACCTAATCTAAAACGACACCGTGTACGTATAATAACTGAATTCTAAGAAAATAATAAACCCCTACTTACGGCGAACAACAAATTAATAAAAAGTTACCTCCAATGATTTTCAGGGTTTCCTGGCGAACAAGCAAGCAATACAAAATTTCAAAAACACAGAAACGAGAGAGAGAGAGAGAGTCAAAATTGAATAGAGAAAGTGATAATTCTAAGCTGTTATTCAGTTCTCTCGCTCTCTCTCAGTGATTTGGGGGCTTTCTGCGTTAGGGCAACAACAATATTTTGATAACTTACTTCTAAAAACGACGCCGTTTTGGCATGAGTTTAATATTTCTTTTTTTTAATTTATTTCTTAATTTTAAAAATCGTTATTTAAAAATAAATAAATAAATAAAAACGAAACGATGTCGTCCCTAACCGAATCTGAAGAAGAACCAAAAAAAAAAAAAAAACCCAAATTCCCAAAAGAACACACAAACTGAAATTGAAAACCCGAAGTATACTGAACTTACCCGATAAAGTATTGGCCGGAGCCCCGCCGAAAACACCTCCTCTTTCTATTTCTATCGGGTTAGTGGGTAGGTTTTTTTGGTTTTGGGTAAATTTCACAAACCTTTTGTGATAATACTAATTAGGTCCAAAATATTTTAAAACCCACCAATTTAGTACTCAACAGACAACTTTGTCCCTAAACATATAAACACCGTTAGTGATTCTCTCCTCTCTTGCACTCTCAGCTCAGACCAAAAACAAGTGAAATCCATTTTTAAAATTCACCTCCAGCCCATGCCTTAAAGTACACCTTTGTAAATTCCCAACAAAAAACTCAGCCAAACAACATAGAAATCAATACAACCCTAACTGCCAACCTCCTGAAGAAACACTACCAAAATCTGAACTCCAAAGGCCATGCCCGATCCACGCCGCCGCCGCAAAGAGGATGAGAGAGTCTGTTGTAGGCAAGGGACAGAAGAGAATATTAAAAAGCTACGGCGTTTGTTTTAAGTTTAGGGACAAAATTGTCTTTTTAGGACCAAATTGCTAGGTTTTGTATTCTTCAGATTCGGGTTTGGGCCTTTGGGCTGACTATAAAAATAAATTAAAGGGACGGATTACTAACATTTTGGGGCTCCAAATTGGAGGCCCAATAAAAATAAAAATCATATTATTCAGTGAAAGTGTGTGTTTGTATATAGAACTATATCATAGGCCAAGATTCTAACTATTATATGGTTATTTGACTGTATGGATGGAGGATGCTCCTCTCCACCTTTATTCTATTAATATTAGTTGTTTTCCTTCTAAAAAAAAAAAAGCTAACATATTTGTTTCAAAAAAATATTTGGTTAACATATATTTATATATCCATATATTATAATAAATGTGCGTTAAAATTGTAAGTTCTCAAAACCTTGTGTGACGCAATGGTATAAAAACAACCGAAACTTGATTTGCTTATGTTTTAAATACGTTTGAGAAATCTAATGGAATCACCAAACAGGGCCTAAAACCCTACCAAACCCCAATGTTTAGAGAAATCCAAATACAGTCTCTTTGACATTAAACCCTTTTTCCTAGCATGTCAGTTTTGGGCTTTGGATAACGTGGGCTTGAATTGCACCGGGCTTTTTCAGTCTTGTGACTGAGTTTGTAAAGGCCCATTCAAATTTGGCTAAGGTGAGGCTGGCCTATAAATTTTTTGGACATAAACTTGCCTGTTAAAAGAAGAAGAAAAATACCAGAACTACAAATTATTTTACAAATTACTGATATGGTGAGTGATTATTGATAAAAAAAAAAAAAAAAAAAAAAAAAAAAAAAAAAAGTGATATCAATAATATGCTCATATGAAAATTAGTGAAAGTTTTCCACGATAACGATTGTAAAAACATTGTAAAATAATTTATAATTGTAAATTTGTAATATTACTCTACGGTAAGATATTTTCCAGTTTGTGGTGTGGACAGTCTGGTTTGCCAAAAACGTGATTTTGAAGATGACACTTTTTCCGCGTGAGATTCATTCTATTACTATCCATTATACTTTGTTATTAATTAATATTATTATGCTACTGATTTTTATTTATTTATAAAGATGATCATCAATTTTAATCACTACATATAGGTGAAGTACCATTTTTAAAACCACTAATGCATAAAAGTAAAATCTACAAACCACAAGTTGACTGAGTGTCACATTTTTCTCAAGGTATTTAGTATGTATGTGCATGTTTTATTGATAAAGCTATGTTGATACTTGACATTAATGAGATGGATCTGATTGGGTAAAGTTCATTAAATAGTAGTCCAGTCTTTATAATCCAATGTGACTAATCATGAGGAATGGAATTATGGAAAGAGGGAGTAGATCTTCTTCGAAGGCCCAAAAAAAAAAAATTTTGGGCTAAAATTTGGTTGTAGCCTTAGGTTACAACTTTACTCTATATCTTTTTATTGAATGTGAATTTTGACAAATCCACTATTGAATTACGTTTTTTTCTTATATCCTCTATGTTTATTAAATTTCCAAAAAATCAAAGATCAATAATTATGTTATCAATCAATTTTTTAAATTGCAAGTTTTAAATTAAATATAAAAAATAAGTTTATAGATCATATAGTAAATAACATCTGAGTAACATCAAATTTAACATGTGTTAAGAGCGTAAAAAATATACAATCCAATGATTAGATTTTCAGAATATGTAACAATATCAAAGATTAATAACTATATCATCAATCAATTGTTTAAATTACAAGTTTTAGTAGTCTAAAATTATACATAAAAAATAAGTTTATGGATTATATAGTAAATAACACCCAAATGACACAAAATTTGACACGTGTGTTAAAAGCGTGAAGAACATACAATCTAATAGTTAAATTTTCAAGATATGTAACAATATTACTTTCTTTAAAAGAAATTATAATTTTATGTTACAACCAAGTTTTTAGCTAAATTTTGTTCAAAATTTTTTATTCAAATACTTTAAGAGCAAAGCTCCTAGAATCACACATAAATTACTGTAGATTATTGTTATGTAAGGGACTAGAGTATTACTTTTGGAACTACTCTCCAAAGTCCAAAATCCTAAATCTTCAGTTATCAAACCCATTATTATGGCTTAAATGCTTTCTTTACTTTTACTAATTACACATATGCTTGATTGTTTTTTAAAAGATTGTTATAGCCTGTGCTACTTTTATAAACTTTCTTTTTCAAAATCTTCACAAATGACCATTTCTATGCGTTTCCTATCAAATTGATGCTTGATTTAAGGTGATATCACTTCACGTCGAGTGTTTGTCGACAGAAATTTATGAAAATATTATCTACTGTTACGCTTTAGGTTGAGTTGAGTCCCATCAAGTAAATACAAATGTTATTCTGTTCATTAATATATTGAGAAAAGGATGAGAGTGAAATAATACGAGGAAGAGGATGTTCAAGCTAGAAGACAGTGCCCCAAGTTGATTTTAAACTAAAGGATAATTCTATGTTTTGGACAAACTCATGCTACCGAACCTGGCAAGTGTCAGTAGAACTTAAATGTGGCAAGTGTCAGTAAACTTAAAACTAGAAGTTTTAAATTAAAAAAAAAATCATTATCTATTATTTTTGTTTTTATAAAAACTTAATCATATGTTACCTAAAAGTAAATTTTGTTATTTTAGTTTTATTAGGTTCAATTTTTGTTATAGTATTAAAACACTTTTTAGTTTACACATGAATTTTGGTTTATTGCTATATAATATTGATGTAGCATTAATGAGTAAGGTGCTATTATGGTCACACTTATATGAAAAATGTAACTCAATTTACCCCTCTACTCATTTTTCTCTTAAAAAAAAAAAAAAAAAAGTCATATGATATGATGAGTAGAGATCTTAAAAATAAAATAGCTAAATTTAAATAAAAAAAATTAAGGAAAAATAGGTTTTAACTTTTTAGTGTCTGTACTTCGGCAAGGCCTTTACATTGGTTTAACCATTAGCATTTTTTAAGTAACACCCGCGTTCAAAGTTCAAACTGTTGTGAAAAGTGATCATTCTTTTTGAAGTTTTTGGAAGAGTTCTCTAGTTTTATTTGTAATAAAAACCTGCCTTGTTGATCCGTATGCATCAACAGCGGAAAAATGATGTCTAGAGTCTAGACTAATCAAACTGGCTAGATAATTGATTAAAATCCCAGAACCCAATTAAAAAACCCAAATCCCAATCCAATTTCGAGGATTGGTCACTTTCAATGACTGATAGCTCATGTTTCGTGTAGTCTTTGTCCTTAAAAAAAACCCAAATGCAAATCTTCTATAACGTTAAAGCTCACCTGCTCTCTAGTGCTTACAGTAGTATAGCTTCAATCACTAGAGAGTGATAAGATTCTCAAAATTGAAAAAAAAAAAAAAAACCTTTTCTTCTTCTTTGTTAATCTCCAAAAAGCCTTTAAAAGAGCCTCGAATCTCGGCCCACATTTCACAAAGACCAAAGAAAAAAAAAAGAAAAAAAAAAAAAGAAGAAGAAGAGAATGACTGCATGAAAAAAGTAATCATGATTAAATATTTTTAAAATGAAAAGTGAGCATATCTTGCAAAATGTTCTTGCTTTTTTTTTTTATAAAGTTTATACAAAGTAGGGGAAAAAAAACTAAAATATGGGTGGTGGAGACTAGAAGACAAAATAGAGGGTCTTAATAATCAGAAGTTTCAGAAGCAAATGTCTCCTTATATCCCTACATACTTCACTGCTTCTATGTTCCCCTCATACCACGCCCGTATATAGGTTCTTTCACTCTCAATTATCACGTCTCTACACACTTTGGGACCCATTCTCATTATTATGCATATTTTTTGTATGCATTCACAAATTGATTTGAATGTATATTATATAATTTTTCTTGATTAATTACTTTTGTTTTGACCCTAATAAAAGGTTATGATCTCCATAATAATCTCAATCATTTGTTTGTTTGTTTTTTTTTTTTTTTTTTGTAAAGCAAATCACAGGTGAGGTGACTATATGACCATGACCCATCATCACCTTTGTAGAAAAATTTTCAGAATTGGCTATGATTTTGGTGATCAACTTTATTGAAGGGCTACTACTTTTTTTTCATCTTTTTTCTGACTTCAAATTGTTAACTTATTGGAGAGGCAATTTATTGTTCTACAAAGCCTTTTACGGCATTTGAACGAGTCTGATAAGTTGACTACGTTTTTTTACTCTACCTTGATGACAAATAATTATAGATTGCAGTGAGTTTAAAGGGGAGATAATGATGAAAACTGTTCTCAATTATGCGTTCAGAAGAAAAAAATAAAAATAAAAATTTTGCAAGTGTTTTTAAAATATTTATGAAGGAAGAAAAAGAGAGGAGAATGAAATGGTTATGAATAGTACCAGAGCAGCTTTTAGAAAATAGTTTTATTAATGTATGCCCTTAAGACATATATTAATAAATTATTTAAAAAAAATTTATATAAAAATAAAAAAGTAACTCACTAGAGAAAAGAAGAAAGAAAAGAAAAGAAAAGAAAAGAAAATTATGCTTGGCTAAGATAAATTATCAATTATTCCTGTATGTCACATAAAAGATGTGATAGCATCCTTTCATGCATCACACATAGGATTCTTTCCTTCTTCTTTTTTCACCTTTTAAGTTAAGATTGGAAAATTTTGGCAACGTTTTCATTTTTCCTCAAATAGCAATAATTGTATATAGTACCAAGTTTGTATATATTTTTTTTTTTTTAACTTTCTTAAATCAAAATTTTTTATTGCAACAAAGAGGAACTACACCAAGGCATCATATGTCAAGACCTCCAAAAGTGAAGGAACAACAAACCAATCCCAAAAAGGAGGCCAACAAAATGCTGCTTCAATCAAGACGGATCTATATTTAGGCCAAGGGGGCTATGGCTCCTGGCCATTTGAAAATCTCTTAGTAATAATATTATATGAATATAATATACAATGTTTTGGTTTAAAATTTCATATTTGTCCCCTCAAATTTAAATAAGTTTTCTAGAAATCCAAAAGTTAAAATAGGCCTATTTCATATATGTGGAAATTTACCCTTAAAAAAATATAAAGAAATTAAAACAACTTTCAAATGAATTTTTGTTATTTTTATAAAGTGAATAGAAAATAATAAATATAAATAAGCTTTAAAAAATTGTGTTTATTAATCTTTCAAATAAAAAACATTTTAATTTAAAATAAAATCATTTTTAACATAAATTTACAAATTTTATATTCATATTTATTGATGTAAAAGCATAATTCTTGAACAAAAATAAATTTAGAAAATACTATTAAGTAAATAGTGATAAAATTAAATGCAAAGTTATTAATCTTGTACGATTAAAATAAATAGAATATAAATTTCAAGTATGACACAAGGAAGCCATAAATTTCAAGTATGACACAAGGAAGCCAGCCAGTTCAGTGGTTAGTTCGTTGAACAGAAGTCTTAAATGGGTTGGAAGTCATGATCAAGATACCCATCGATTTTCCAATCGATTTCTTGTGTAAGTAATGATTAAATATAGGTCTTAAATGGGTTAGAAGTCGTGATCAATATACAAATCAATTTTTTATGTAAATAATAATTAAATATCAAACCTCTTATTTAATTGTTAAAAATTTTGCTAAAAACTCCTACTAAAAGCTATTCATATACGTGGCATAGGCTGTAATTCACCTTGACCCCACGTCGCTACTGCACATTGTTTATTGTCCTGTCTCAGTGTCTCCTGTGTTGCATTTTCAGCTCATAGGGGCCTCACCAGCCAAGCGACACTACACCACAATAAGATTGCCCATTGCAGGTTGTATGTCCAACAATAATACATCTTATAGTAATTATAAAAAACAACAATATATCTTATAGTAATTATAAAAAGCAATAATATATCTTGTTAGGTCCCACCCATTTACTCTCTGGTATAAATACTAAAAATCGATTATTGAAGTTATAAATGACAGTGCACTTTGTTTTAAGAGAAAAATGTACGATGTTGATAATTATATTGATAGTTTTGTTATAAAATAAAAAGGGAGGTAGTCCCGTAGTAGTAATTATAAAAAACAATAATATATCTTGTAGTAATTATAAAAAACAGTAATATATCTTGTTAGGTCCCACCCATTTACTCTATGGTATAAATACTAAAAATCGATTGTTGAAGTTATAAATGACTATGCACCGTGTGTTTTTTTTTTTTTGGAGAAAAATGTAAGATGTTAATAATTATATTGATAGTTTTGTTATAAAATAAAGGGAAATGCTAACGAGTGCCTTTAAGATACTGATTAAGAATCCAGTTGAAGAAAGTTTTTATGGGAAAGAAAAAATTAATATTTTGACAATTTTTTTTCATTTCCTATAAAAGTGATGTCAAAACTTTCTTAAAATGGATTGTTAACAGGTGCCCTTAGGGCACTTGTTAGCATGACCCTAAAATAAAAAAGGGAGGTAGTACCATAATAGTTGCAAGAAAATAAAGCTAAAGAGTAATAGAAAATTTGTATTTAAGTGGTCATTAAATTACCTTTCTTATATCTCATTCATTACAAAAATGCTCTTATTTATAGCCTTTTGCATGCGTTGATTTTAAATATATTTACTAAATCAAGTGGAATATTATTGGATAACTTTGGTGGCACTAAGGTTGAAGTTTTTCCGTTAAAATATACACAATACAAAATTGAAATTGGCAAGTGTTTCATATCAAAGTTCACTTAGCATATGCTATAAAATCCAGCTGTCAATGGTCTATATTTAATTTCCAACAAGTTTGATACTTCAATCTGCTTTAAATTCTTAATTGATGGTTGCCAGAGCTCAAGTTGGACCAATAAAGCTTGAGAAAAGCTAATGAACGCGGACATTGGTTTAAGAAATATTTAAAAATATATATGAGAAAATGAAAATGTAATTAATTTTTTAAAGATTTTTTATATTTACTTCATGAAATGGTTTTTTTTAACAAGTGTCATATTAATGAGTATTTTAGGGAACTGTTAATAAAACATTTTATGAAAGTTTTTATACTACATTTATGAAAAATTGAAAAAGTTTACCAAACCATTAATTGCATTTTTTCTTTTTCTATAAAAAATTTCTTAAAATGCTTCAATGACAAGAGACATAAGGACATTTTGCTAACTTTTCTTTATTAACAATTGCTCTAAAAAAAATCAATAACATGACTGTTATAACTTATTATGAGTGATCAAACATCAATGCGATGGACAAATACAATTGAGCTAAGTTGCGATGAAGTATGTCAATAAAATAAAATAAAATAAAATAAAATAAAGGAAAGAATAAGTTTGAGTTTGGATTGTAGTGAAAAATGAAAGTTGGAGTATTTGGCCTTTTTTATGTGAGTACGGAAAAATGTAAATATTAGATAAAACTAGCTCTCATGATACTATTTATACATTTAAAATTTATTTTATTATATAATTTTTAAATTTCTATAATAAACAATATCCAAACAAATTCTACGAAAAAGAAAACGGGAAGATGCACTTGTAAAAATAAATCAATAAATCATGTACATATATTTGACAGGTGTAAACGATCAACGGTGTTTAGAAAAGACCAATAATTTGTGAAAAGCATCAAAGGGTAGCTAAAGAAATGAAATAAGTAGGGCGAATTTAATAAGTTCCAAAGTCAGTCATTGAAGAGCGTGCAGCTTGAGAATCCAATTTCCCAGCCCGCGTGCCAACTCGAATTTGATGTCAGATCTGGACCATCCGATCGTATTCCCGCATCCACACGAACTCATAAATGCATGCGCGAGCCGCATGATTCTCATTATCGGATTCACACCACGTGGAATTAATGGCTTTGCATTAACCAAACTCTACCTCACGCGGGTCCTTGCGCGCCTAATACGCCAACGAACTGCGGACGCAATTTAACTACCCCCTCTCCCTCTCTCTCTCTCTCAAAGGTTTAACTCACCCTAATTTAGGGTTGTTACATTTGTTAATCATAAAAGTATTTAGGAATATGCTGAAATGTGTTTTTTTTTTTTTTTTTTTTTGTATAAATCTTATCGTTCCATTACTTAAGATATATGTTAGTAAACTATTTTAAGAAATTTTTTATGAAAAAACAAAAAAATTGATTAAATTTTTTGGACAATTTTTTCAATTTTTCATAACAGGTATTCTAAAATAAATGATTAATGTGTTCCTTAAGAATGTACATTAAGTAAATCCTACATCATAAGTACATCCAAGTTTATAAACTAATGAGTACTATTTAATATTTATATTACATTAAATGATTGAATATCACCAATCATACTTATTGCATGTAAATTTATTAGTATTTTATAGTAAAAAAGTTAATTACCTTAAGATAATCAAGTCATATTATTAGGATTAGTCAAATATTTTCAACCTACCCAGAACATGACCCAACAGGCACACATAATTTGACTTTGTCACGCTGGATGCCATCCCTTACTATATAATATGAATTACTTATATCATCTTATGATCTCCTATAACATGCATTGTAAATTGCCAAGATATTCGTTAAAGTTAAATATTCTAAAGAATAACGACTGTGAAACAAATGTTAAAAGGTTTGAGGAGCAAATAATTTAATATAAAATATATATTAGGAGATGAAACATTCAAGGTGAGAAATGTAAATTATTGGAAATTGTTTAAAAAGCATTCCTTTAGAATAAGATAGAAAATGATTATCATAATAATAATAATATATTTTTAAAAATAATTATATAGTTACAATTGGGGGAGAGAAATTTTCAAAATTTTGACTCTCCTAGTAAAGGAGAGCATGCCACGACATTGAAGTACAAAACTTTTGTCTATTATTATATAAAAACTTGATTCAATAGAGTCTTTTATTTATTTAAATGTTGTTCATTTAAATTATAATATGAACTCAAATTATAAACATAAACCAACATAAAAAAGTCAAGTCCCGAAAATTCTAATTGTTTGTTAACATAAAAAGTGAAGTCCTGAAAACACAACCCTAATATCTTTAAAAGATAAGAAGTTTGCCAATATTTAAACTTAGTGCATGCTTGGCAACATGTTTTTGCCTTCTTCTTTTTTCCTTTTAATTTAATAAAATTAGTTATTTTAATTTTAATTTTTTGAATAAACTATAAAGTCACACGTTTAGTATAAAAGCTATTAAAAACTATATCGTTATCTCTTATTAAACAAAAAAAAAAAATATATAGTTAACACTCTTTAAGTTTGGACTAATGCCAATTAGGTTTAAAATTATTCAAAACCGATTAACTTGGTCTGTAATCAATGTGAGACAAATGAGAAAAAATAGTAACGGTTTGGGGTTTAAGAAAGATTTAGAGGTAAAATTAGTCAATTTAAAAAAAATTTAAACGCAATTGACACTAACCCAAAACTCAGGAGGTTAACTGTAACCAATAATTAAACTACAGAAAAATTGGGGATGTTAAACTTACACTCAATACTCAATAGCAACCGAATCAGTTTCCTAACTTCCTTCCTATACTACATTGCTGTGAAATTACATTGTCGAACTTGGTCAAAGTCATTAGTCTTTATCGTTTTGACTTGGAGGCAGATTGGGGGACCGACAGAAGTAGTTGGTCCAAAATCCAAATTTACAGCAAACCATGAAGACCGTTTTGCCCTCATACGTAATTTGAGGAACTATAAAAGTCTAAAACGACAAGGTAACCGTTTAAAACAGTGTCGGTTTGGCTTGGCAGTACATGCTAATTGTCTGTAAAAATTGTCCACTGTAAAGTCTAAAACCGATTGATCCAAGGCCATCTTGGCTGGCTGATGTTTAAAGGCATCTATAATGAGGAGATCTTTCGGATGTTTGAAGATAGCAGCAGACGGTGGTCCCACGTGGCCCCATTTTTAGGCATTTATCATGGTCTGCTTAAATTATTGTCAAGGCTATAGATTCTAATGGGGTAGCCAAAGATACACCCCTTTAACTTTTTTTTCTTTTTTTTCTTTTAGATATAATAATAGAGAGATGCTGTGAAAGACTGAATTTAGATTATTTACATTTTTTAAACTATTTGTTTATTTGTTAAAGTTGATATGTATTTTTTTTTTTTTTTTTACATAAAAAAAATCGCTAACATGTATAACACGCGTGATAAGATTGTAATCTATAAGATTTCCTTAATTTCGGATATGAAAATAGTAGAAAACAACAAAGGAAGTCACGAGTATAGATTTTGTCTCGTCAATCAATTGACCATTGAAAGTGAAGGAATCATCATCACTGTTCAAAGTTATTTTTAGAATCACCCTTAAGAAAAAAAAAAGATAGAAGAAATGCCCGATGTTGTGAGCAAAGAACACAACTTCTACTGTCTTAGAACAACCCTTGTCAAACAACTGCATCTCTTCAAAGTGGAATGGTTTTGTTTATATCGAATAGCTCAACATGATTGAATTTTTTTTTTTTTTTCAGAGATAAGTAAGGTAGTTTAAACAAAAGTTTTCAATATTTAAATACTGAAAAATGTAGGTAAAAAAAAAAAAAAAAAAAAACGCGTTTGGTAAAAGATTTCATTTAGTAGTATTTGAGTTACGTCTCTCATTTCAATTAGGGTATTTAAATACTAAATTTAGAGAATATTTCCTACCAATTTTCAGCTTTCAAATAACATTATTCAATGAGACTTTTGTAAGTATTTAGAAAAGTATGAAAATCACTTGATAAAACTCAACCTAACTCTCTCTCTCTCTCTCTCTCTCATGCATACCTCATCTTTTTCTTTTTTTATTCTCTCTCTTTTTCTCCCTTCTCTCTCAAGTGTACTCTTCTAATAAATATTAATAAAATAATTGTACTTGTTAGAAAATTACCACTTTAAAAATATATATATACACATATAAAATACACAATTATATATTTTCATATTTTAAAATACATTGTTTGAAACATAGCACCAAATATATTTTTTGCATTATGTGTATTTCAAAGTTAAAACACATATTTTTACAACATTTTTTAAAATAGTCATTATATTATTTTAAACAACAACCCTTTAAAAAGCTACTGCTAAACAGGCCAAGACTATTGAAGTTGATACTTGATAATAGTATAAATATATATTATTTTTTAAAAATGAAACTTTAAAAAGGTTGTATATTACAAGTAAACAATAAAGCTAAAAAGGAAAAAAAAATTACAGTGCATGACGCATTTACGTAAACGCGTCATGCACTGTAATTTTTGGCCATGCGAGTGGAACCATTAAATATTGGCCAAAAAAACAGTTTTCTTTTATCATGTATTTGGCATGATCCATCCAATTACGGAAAGACCACAGTCTGATCAGTCAGCCTATCCCTTTTTTTTTCAGTTGAGTTCTCATTCAAATTAAAGTGTTTCCAGCTAAAATGAATGATGTCACTATCTTTTAATGCGTAATTTGGTCTTTTTTTTGGTTGAGATAATCTGTTCACTCTTAATGGCTCTGTAAAATAACCAGTAAATAATCTGAAGTTTTGCTGTTTTGGAAAATTGATGGAATTGTAAGGGATTTTTTTTATTATTATTTTTATTAATGAGACTGGGAATGAATCAAGCGTATAAAAAAATTTGCTCAAGATTGATGCCTCTATAAAGTATAAATTGCCAGTATAAGAATCCTAAAACCAAAGTATTTTTGTTGAATCCATAATCTGACTAGATAAGTTCAAGAATAGCCAAATTCCATGCCCATTTTTTTTTTTTTTTTTTGATCTAACAATTTGTTTGCGTGACATGTTCTTAATACATGACAATTACTTTCACACCGGCCATTTTTAATATTATTTTTATTTCTCATACTATTAACTTGCCTTATTAAAAAAAAAAAAAAAAAGGAAAAGATTTGGTGAATCCAAAACAAAAATTGTACCATTAGATTTGTTCAAATACATAAAATATTGCTTTTGATTTTATTTTTTGAGAAATGTCAATGAATGCACTAGAGGCATTAATGATTTATGCACTATTTTTAAAAACATTTTATATGAAAATGCTAAAACAATGATTTTATTTTTTACAGCTTTTTATATTTCTCATAAAAGCGGTATTAAAACTTTTTTAATATGGTTTATAAATAATTACTCTAAGAACATCCATTAATATAACGGTACTGTAATTGAATTTATGACTTGACACTTATAAATATCATTAATTCATTGGGATCGAGTCCTTCTAATCCCTACTAGTGAGCACATTAATGTTCATTTTCTTTTGTGTTGTTAAAGGCGCATATTGATATGGGTTGTCATTCTCCCTTTCTATGCAAATTTTTTTTATCACCAAAAAAAATACTGTATATCATTGATCCATTTACTTAACAATATTAATGTATCTCATACCGCTAATTTGTTACATACTCATGTATCTAATTGAGGAAGAAGTATCGTAAATTTGAATAAAAAGTAAAACTCATCTTTAATTACTTTGAAGTTATGCACTGTCTGTAACTTTAAAACAACTGCATAGAAACGTTTGCAATTTTTTTTGGGTAATTTCCCATTAAAAGAATAAAATATTATTATTGATTCATTCAAGCTTTGGCAAGTATAGAAGCATGCCAAAGGGGCATGAAAGGAAGTTTGGTATCTATTCCAAGTGGCTTAAAAAACCAAAGCAAAGGAATGTGAAAAATAGAAACTGCGCCGTGACAGCCCAGTCACCTCTGTAACACGTGTCAGTAGAGTTAACGTGTAGCTCCTGGTTTTAGTTGTCGTGAACTGCACGCGTGCCGAGTGGTCAAATGACTCAAATACCTTAGGCAGAAGCTCAGAAAGTTCAGAAATAACTTTCAAAAATGAAGTAGAAACAGTGTATATAAAAAAAAAAATGCAGTGGAGGTGAAAAAAACTAATTTTTATAATAAAAATAATTTACATCATATGATAATATAATAAATGCCATCTTTAAATTGATGCTTGGTATACTAAAATCTTTTTATTCTATTTTATTTTTAAATTGATAAGCTACGCATGTGTTTAATTGATCTTGAATTTAAGGTCTTATTCTTTATTTAATACTTAGCAAGTAAAGATATGCTAGTTGAATTCAAACTCATTGAAAAAATTTATTAAATAAGTGTTACAAACTTGTGTAAGCAGTCTTAACAAAAGAATTGATAATTTATTATATTTATTGTACGAGAATAAATATAGAGTCCCACTCCACATGTCAATACCGATAAGAATGAAATATATAGGAAGAGAAAATCCATCGACTCTTCTGGTTAGTTTACAAAATGTTTTTTTTATAAATTCTATATGAGAAAAGAAAAAAAAACTAATTCTTTGACAACTTTTTATATTTTTTATAAAAGTGATATTGAAATTTTCATAAAATAGCTTATTAACAAATGTTTTAAGG